>NC_051405.1:30436818-30437008 GCF_015228065.2 Penaeus monodon
TATTCCCACTCCTTTACTGATCATCTTCATTTATTCCAAAAACTGTATAAAATAAGACCATGAATTTTCAAATGGTATCATCTTGACTTAACGTCTATGTTTCGAAAAAAAAAGTAGATCGTATAACGTCTAAAAGTATCTATCTTTAACAACTAAATTTAATTTCACGATAATCTCCATTCAACCTTTC
>NC_051405.1:30437051-30437129 GCF_015228065.2 Penaeus monodon
CGAACGAACTTAACACTTAAAAAGAACGCAAAATAAAGAATCGATTTTGCTGTTGTTGTTGTAATCTCATCTTATTTC
>NC_051405.1:30437189-30437470 GCF_015228065.2 Penaeus monodon
ATAATTCTTAGGGCTTTTTTTATCTTTCCTTCTTTCTTTTATAAAGAACATGCGCGTCACTATATCATGGCGATAAAAGTCCGTATCTCGCATCCCGTTGCCTCCCACCCCCTTGGGCCTGCCTTGCAAGAGCTATATCGCGGATCATGTTAGCTTGCATGATACTTCCTCAAGCCTTCATGATCTTTCGGAGGGCGAAAAGAAAGAAAAAAATATAGCTTTTATTTTGCTCTTTTTTGTGTTTCGTGTGATGTTGGTCTGTTCGTACATTGGAAAGATAG
>NC_051405.1:30440836-30441261 GCF_015228065.2 Penaeus monodon
CGGACAAAAAGACAAAACAAAATATGCAGAAAAGGAAAACAAAACGAAAACACGGTACCTCCTCCTCTCTACATACCACAACCCCTCCCCACAACCCCCTCCCACAACCCCCTCCCCACAACCCCCTCCCCACAACCCCTCGTACCCTACAGCGGCGGACGACCTCAAAAGGGTCAAGTTTCGAGGCCATGTGACAGCCGCGTAGGTGCGTGTCCTGGTGTGTTATGGTCCAATGTTGCTTGCGCTGCTCGCATGCCCGAAGCAGAGGAGGAGGCGAGTGCTTTTACGGCTCGTAAAGAAGGAAACAATCACATGAGGTCGTGGCGTCTTCGGGAGGATACAAGCATGCAGACGCGGCAGGCAAGCGTAAAGCAGAACTGGCGGGAGACCGGCTTCGTTATCCGATGAGCAGAGGTGAATATGTA
>NC_051405.1:30442935-30443330 GCF_015228065.2 Penaeus monodon
ACACGCACATACACAAGCTGTCATGAGAATGCAGTTTCAATACATAGATTTCTCAGTCAGCGCTCGGATTTTAAAAAAAAATTCTTTATATTGCAGTCTAAAATTAACCATCCTAAGAAAATATATTCAACTGACAAAAATAAAACGTGGTTAACCTACACCCCCTTGCCCCCCCCCGCACTCCCCTCCCCCTGAAGCCATGAATTCGTAAAGTCTATTTTGTTGCTATTGCTTTGCCGTTTTACTTATTCATCACTCGATTTATTTCCGTTATGGAGCCTTGTCCTGGAAGCTATATTGTTCTGTTTAAATTCGTAGAGAAAAAGGGGAGGGGGGTTAAAAGCACTTTAAAAGAGGTGATGCACGGAGACAACACAGTGGGATCCTGTTCTCGA
>NC_051405.1:30445487-30445735 GCF_015228065.2 Penaeus monodon
TCTATACCAACCCAACCTTCCTTTATCATGTAACCAAATCCATCTGCACGAAAACGGACAAAAATCCGCGAAGAAAGGGAAACCGAGTTCAAAGAGAGCTTCTAGTGGGTTCTGAGTGAGCGCCTCCGGGTTCTATGCTTGGCTAGGACTTCGGCTTCCTTGGGGGCTTTGGAAGTCCAGCGGCGGATTAAAGAGGATGGGATGTCATTTCCAAGTGGTTTGCGAACGTTTGTTTTTTGTTAGGTCTG
>NC_051405.1:30446083-30446283 GCF_015228065.2 Penaeus monodon
AATGTTATGTCATCAATCGTTAATAACGTCTCTCTCACAATCAAAGTAATTTGATCAATGGAAATCATAGACGCAGAAGTGAAAAATATATATATAATGAAAGAATGAACGTGACTCGTATTACTATGAAAGTTTTGAGTTTAGAAAAAAAAACAATTTAATCATGAGAATTTAAGCTATTATTTTATGATATAAACCTG
>NC_051405.1:30447003-30447511 GCF_015228065.2 Penaeus monodon
ACCAAAAACCGACCTACACCACCTTATGAATAATTCGACCTTCCATTTTCTTTGTTAAGTACCTGAAATGTCTCGCAATTCGTCGGCAGTTTACAAACCGCCCATTTATAAATATTAACTTTAACACGCATATGTCAATTCCAGATTTCCATATGTGAAAGGACAACCCCGCAGTTTAAATTAACCAAAGACAAAGAAACCGAAACTGCAGTAGACGCCCCTTTATATCCTGTCGAAAGGAAAATCATTTTGATGCAATTTCCTCAACCGTTTTCAATGTGCAATTAAATCGGCAAATCGAGAAGCCCCGAGGCCCGAAGCATCAAAGCTCCGAAGCTCCGAAGCACCACATTTCAGCGAAGCATTAGAGTAGCAGTGTCCGAATAACGAACCGTGAATGACGAACCGGTTGTGTGAGCTAGATGTATATACATACATGAATATACATGCACACACTCACATTGAGAATGAAAGACTGTCACATAGTAACGGAGTAAATATGTTGAAA
>NC_051405.1:30447844-30448266 GCF_015228065.2 Penaeus monodon
GTGTATTGCATATGCAGTTATGTGAGTAAATATATGTGCTGTATTTAAATAATGAATCATTAGTTTGTATGTAAAACTTATTATTTCATTTTAAATTTTGACTCTATTACCTGTTATGAAACACTTTAAAGAGACGTGGAAACGAAACTCAATTTTATTAATAGCACTTTGTTATCGTACAAATTAATAATGACTGATGAATATAAATGCAAATGCTTGAACTGTGATCATAATTAATCGCGACGGAGTCTGTCATTGTTATCAAATTGTTTTGATCCTAATTACATGTGGTTGATTAATGCAATATCGTAACAATAGCAGAGGGCCTCATGTTGACTAGAAATACATTAGTAGGAATACTCATTCTACGATAATGTAGAAGTAACATACGGATGCTTAGCTTGATAATAGAAATAAAGGCA
>NC_051405.1:30451632-30451706 GCF_015228065.2 Penaeus monodon
TCCCTCTTGATGTAAAGCTCACAAATATCTGAATTTTTATTAACTAAAATATATACAGTACAATATAATCTGTG
>NC_051405.1:30451731-30452016 GCF_015228065.2 Penaeus monodon
CCAGATTCGGATATCACAAAATTTGAATTTATTTGATGTTAACAGACAATACGAAATTATGAACATATTTCACGTGATCTCAAATAGAGGTAGATTGATAATGTTTTTGTTCTTGGTTTTTCCTATAAAGCTTAAGAATTCAGTGTAAGATAACCATCTTATTTTGTACACTTGTATTATAGAAAAATTTCCACAGCATGAGCATACGCAGATATGAATAAATAATTACACACACACACGCAAACGCTTTCATTTCCAAAGTAGCGCGCGCACGCTCGCTCAGAG
>NC_051405.1:30452193-30452792 GCF_015228065.2 Penaeus monodon
ATATAGGAAACCCTCACTAACGCCATCTATGAACTGAAACAGTGGGCGCAACCCGAACCGTACGCCGCCCTATCTTTTCCTATTTTTCTCTCTATCGTTTTTGTGATCTACTCTGACGGAGACTTACCTCCTCCTCTGTGCCGTCTTGCGCTTCTGGGTCCTGCCGCGGGGCGAGTTCAGTATCCTCGGTATGAACTTCCTGACGAGTTCTAGCAGCGCCCTTGAGCTCGATCATTTAGAACCTGTGTTCTGGCCTCATCGAAACTCTAAGAACGCGGACGAGATTAACCATCGAAGCTTCAAAGGGGTCGAAGCGTTGGTGGACACTGGAAAAAACCCACCGTGTTCTCCACTCCTGATGGGATGATCGCCAGATCTACCGTAACCAGGGATGTGTCGGTGAAAGGCCTCGGCAGGAATGAGAAAGGCAGACTCGTCAATAAACCTCCTGAATTTTCTGCGGCGGTTGGAATGCCGTTCCTCCTTGGCGCCAGGACCTCACCTTCCCTGCGCGAGCCATGCGACGAGAAGGGACTGGTAGTAGACAGGTAATTTAGTAGCGCTGATTTTCACCTCGGCTGGCGGCTTCCCAACAAACA
>NC_051405.1:30453305-30453376 GCF_015228065.2 Penaeus monodon
GGGCCAGCTTTCGCCCAAGCGGCATGGAGTTAATGTTAATGAAGTCGACATCGATTGATTGCTGGCCGTCG
>NC_051405.1:30453637-30454858 GCF_015228065.2 Penaeus monodon
TTCTTTTTCGTTCATCTCTTGAAAGATTAAGCCGATTTTGGCTTTCCAAGTTTTTTGACAGTTGTGGGCATGGTATGGCGAACTGAGAGTCAGTGCGAGGGGTCAGCGGGGCAGCAGCCTTCCCTTTCTCTCTCTCTTTGCTTTCTGTTTCTCCATGAGTTTGGGTTGTAAGTTGTTAAAAGTGCATTACGAATCGTTACGAATCGTGGAACGCCAGACGCTACGATCTTGAATGTCCTAATGTCACAAGATTTCAGCGAATTTCCGAAAGCCTTTCCTTATACCTTTTTTACTGGAGGGGGTGTCCTTGTGATCTTTTCCCTTCCATCATGACCTGCCCATCTGAGTTGGTTTCGCTTAGAATTTGCGAAGATGTTTTCAATGTTAGTTTTGTGAAACACCTTTGTGTGTGGGATATTGTGTTCGTAAGTGATGCAAAGATTCTTTCTCAAGCATCCAAGATGGAATTAGTTGAGCTTCCTCGTATAGTGACAATAAAATGCCTGGTTCTGTCAAAAAGGAGTGAAGGAAGTACAGTAGCATTGCAGACTTTCAACTTTGTGTTGCCACGGATGCCTCTCCTGCTTTCTTCTTCTTCAGCCTTGACTAGTCCGTTGTTGTCCGTCTGCGCCACCTCTGAGGAATATATGCGTCCTGTCTTCTTAAGCTTGTAAAACGCTAAGCTTGCTCCTGTGGTCTATTTCTTCATCAACTGTTGCTGTCCTTGCGATGGTGCTACCTAAGTATGCGAATTTATCGACAGCTGAGGGCTTTGGTCCATTAACTGTAGATGTTGGCTCTGTGTATTCAATTCTACGGACTAGTTAGTACTTTATCTCTTCTTGGTACTGATGGTAAGACCCAAGTCACTGCAAACTTGGAAGAACAGACTACATGTCTTCCGAACTTGCATTAAGAGGGATGTTGTCATCCCTAAACAGGAAATCCCGAATTATGCCCTCTTTGACATGTTTCTCGCCCTAGAGCAAGTATAGGTTGTAGATACCACCTCTGTCCTATCTAGATCTTTATACCTACTGTGAGTGATGTTCTCTGTATTAGGACATCATTGAAGTGCTCAGATCAGCGGTCGAGGATCTGTAATCAGTGATAAGCTTACTGCCATCTACACCGAGTGCTTCAATTAAAACTGTAGAAGCTCTTGGAAGCAGGTCTTGTACGTGGCGTAACCATTTCTGAACTTCACATTTTTTTGTCTTC
>NC_051405.1:30455453-30455729 GCF_015228065.2 Penaeus monodon
ATTATCTTTTCTGTTTTCTTTTGTAGCCGTTTATGTAAAGCTTTTCATACAGGAAATTAAAAAATAAATAGCTGTTCATAAAGGCATTGAAAAAAAAAAAATACATACGCCAAAAAACTAGTACAGTCAGAGAACTTGTGTAAATATGTAAGCTATTTATTTTTTCATGAAACTGAAATGTATTTATGTGAGGCAAGACCTGTTTAAAGCAGCAATATTTGCCCGACTGTAAGATTTACTTTTTCTTTCATTTTTCGAGTGATGGGAAGTGGTTTT
>NC_051405.1:30456006-30456417 GCF_015228065.2 Penaeus monodon
GAGGGGAGAGAACGGCGTAACCCTGCTGGAACAATCCCCAAGTAATACAAGGGGAAACGGTTGACTCTGACCCGACGTGAAAATCCGTCAAGGTAACTACGCCGGAGACAAGCTATTATAGGGAGATATAATGGCCTCGAGAACCCTGGACTCAGACGAAGGGCGAGCAATTAATGACGGTGTCTTTGCGTTGTGGTGTAAATGCAAATCCTGCTTGCTTAAGACGGGCTTGAAACCGGCGCCGACTTCGGTAGGATTTTTATTTGTTAGTTTGTTTGTTTGCTTATTATCATCAGACTTTAAGAGGTTGGTAACATTTTCATCGGGCACCGGCAACCGAGAGGCTTGAAGGGAAATCGTGATAAAGTTTGGGGCGTTGTTATAGAGGTTAAACAAATTTAACAGGGCCAC
>NC_051405.1:30456877-30457122 GCF_015228065.2 Penaeus monodon
TTAAGAATATGTTATTATTGATATAAATTCCAATAAAACCCAATCTTTGCTATCATATGAGTGACTGACTTTTAAAAAAAGACCAAAAAACTACAGAAAAAAATCAAGAGTTTGATAAAATAACTTTTGATTGGCAAACGCTAGTGGACGAGTTATCAAACACGTTATCAGCATGTTATACAGAAAAGTTTCCACGCATGCGCACTCGGGAAATGTAAAGGGGGAATGTCACTGACCTTTTGTGT
>NC_051405.1:30457575-30457762 GCF_015228065.2 Penaeus monodon
ACTGTAAATTTCCCCTTTGAATCGAGGTCGTGAACCATAAAGGAATTTTATTTACAACTGTCGACTCTCCACTGAATGTTATTTGTTGACTTGAATAATCAAATGCAAATTAGATTATTCTAATGCCAGAACCTTAATCATCAAATAAGTTTTAAGACAATTCCATGCAGTTAATAAAAAGGATATT
>NC_051405.1:30457882-30458254 GCF_015228065.2 Penaeus monodon
CCCATGTTTTTTTCTCGCTCTTTTTTTCTCCTACCCTTTTTTCTTCTTTTTTCGTTTTCTTCCGTTTCTTTCTCCCACTTCTTCTTTTAGCTTCTTCTTTTATTTTATCTTATTTCTATTTTTTTCCTATTCTTTATCCCACCCCTTCTTTTCATCTTTACTGTTTTCTTATTCATTTGTGTATTTTATTTTCGTTAATTTTACTTGTTACTCTTTTTTTGTAATAACGTTAACAAAGAAAAAACACAAGTTACAGTCATATTTTAATCACGCAATAATTATTTTTAAAATTAGTTCGAGGAGAAGCCTCATTAACACGACAATCAGCGATTAGCTTTACAACACATGGAATCAGTAGGAATAATTAGTAGG
>NC_051405.1:30460015-30460840 GCF_015228065.2 Penaeus monodon
TTTGTAAACGGCAAGGTTCTGTTTTGTAGCTGAAGTCATGTAAATGAAAGCTTTATGAATACTTTGTGCATGTTTCAAATCTCATGCTTCTCCCTTAGGATGCAGATAATCGAAGCGAAGGTTATTTTCACGAAAGATAATATCTTTATATGTGATTTGCAGTATTGTTCTCGTTAATTTCTGTCCGTATACAATGAGTACTGTGCAAGTAAATTTGTTTGTAATCTTTGAAAATCCTCGTATGCATTTTCTTGTTTTGATAGCTTTGCATTTGGTATTTGTAGGCAGCTACTTAATTTTCCCTGGAGGACCATGTATACTTTGTTCCTTGATTTTTCTTGCATCAGACTAATGTGTGAATATAATGTGTTCTTTGTGAATAAGAATGGCATCAGCATTTTTAGGTAAGTGGATTATGCAGAGCTCATGAGGGAGTCGCGTGATACTCAGACTTATAGATTCCTATTATTTTCTCATGTTTCTCTCATATAATGTCTTTTGTAAAATTGAATAGAGTACTTTTGCACGGTAATGTATAACTATATTAATGAATGATTTATATTGTGCATATATTTCTGTGCTTCTCTATTATTTGATTGATGTTTTATTAATCTCAATTTATTAATGATTTATTCATACTGCATACTATTTCCTATATTGTTGGCAAAATTAAAGTAATATTTAGTAACTTTGTCCCAGCTTAACATACTGATTTACTTACATGATAGTCTTGTACATCAGTGAAATTTTGATGTTATTTCTAGCAAAGTTATTATTTACAGATATGTTCATTATTCTATATTTTTCAGTTCCTACGGTGATTGA
>NC_051405.1:30462343-30462488 GCF_015228065.2 Penaeus monodon
GCGTGGGTGGGAGCAGCACATCGCCTGTCCCGCGATAGCGTCTCCGCCGCCTCATACTTACAGCAACTGATTAGACATTAACATACAAATGAGCGTCGGCGTCGTGGGTGAGGCCTGGTGTTAATTCATTTACATCCGAAATCAT
>NC_051405.1:30462755-30462875 GCF_015228065.2 Penaeus monodon
ATCCTAGTTGCATAGCGCTTGCACGATAATGTTGCAAGCTCGCTAATCCCTTACGTGACTTTATCTCTCGGAAGTGCATGGCGGTTGGCAAGGCTGCCAGGTTTGGGTATATCGGTTCTC
>NC_051405.1:30463648-30463903 GCF_015228065.2 Penaeus monodon
AGCCCCGAGGAATTTTTTGTTTTTAAAAACACCCACGCACCCACATCATCCTGACTTTAATCCCGTATTAATGAAGCATCAGGAATTCTAACTTATATTCTCCCTCTCCTCCTCCATCCCCCTCCATTACCCAGTTATTCTTCCCCGCCAACCACCTCTCCAGCGTTGTGAAAAAAATATATAAATGTACAAATGATAATGACATAAATACTTGATTAACCAATTCAGAGATGGAGAAAAAGTGTCAAGGTAAAC
>NC_051405.1:30463936-30464286 GCF_015228065.2 Penaeus monodon
AACATTGTACACATAGGCTGATAGAGTGATAGATGAACAGAGAAATAGATATACTTACATACATATAATAGACAAATAGATACAAGGATACCTAGATGCGCATATAGTTAAGTAGATATTTGATCACTCTCCCAGACGTCAAGGAAAAGCAATAAGACTAAACATCAAAGCATCTTTACAAACAAAACACTGAACTGATATTGTACCTGTACGTGTTCCAAACATGTTTTCTGCGTGCTGTTGACACGTGGACAGTGAAAAAAGTATGGTGTTCGAACGGCGTGACATGGCTTTGTTTTTTGGTTTTTTTCTTCCGTTGATTTTGCCACGTGGATGGAAGACTGACGCAA
>NC_051405.1:30464360-30465475 GCF_015228065.2 Penaeus monodon
AAACATACTCATTCATGTGTGTGTGTTTGTTACACAATTATGGGTGTTTTTACACAGACTTTCAAAGGAATATTTCTACACGTATATCACCTCCTCAGCCCATTCACTAGTCTCTGAGCTACCGATATTTTAAAAAAAAATACAGTAAGCACTTCTTAGTGAAACTTTATCATCACATTCTAATTAAGTTTGAGAAGAATAAAAAAAAAATGAAATTTTGCACTGCATAATTAGCGACAAACAAATTAGCTCATTAACTAGAGGGGTTGTTTGCCAGGTGAAAACGCGTTTGTTTTTCGCAAATTTTCTACGTGTCTTTCCCCTGTCTGTTTTCACGCGCTTAGTTCTAGAAGATTTCAGACGAAATGATTCTCGAAGACACAAACACAGAGCCTGGAAGAAAGAATCGCTTGCCCTTGTTTGCTTTATCTTTCCCTCCTCCTCCTGTTTTCTTTAGTTCTTCGTCGCTTTTCCGTTTTCTTTTTCCCTGTTTTCTGCTCGTTTTCTCTTCCATTCTCTCATGCTTTCTCACATTTTCAATCTTCCTTACTCTTTTTCTCTGCCTCTTTCCCGTTCCTCTTTCTCCCTTTCTCTCTTGTTTTTCCCTCTTTTTTTTCTCTCATTTTTTACTCTCCCTCTTTCCTTTCATTCCCTCTCTTATTTTCTCTTTCTATCTTTTTTCCTTTCATTTTCATTATTTCTCGTCTTCTCATCCATTCCCTGTTTTCGTTTCTTTTCTATTCTCTCCCTCTCGTTTTTTTTCTTTATCTTTCTCCTTGTCTCCCTTTCTTTACAAATAAAAGGCCAGTGAAAACGGACAAATGAAATGTTAACGCAGATTGAAGACGAAAAATTCACTGCGAAAAAAATACGCCGTTATATATATGCCATTATGGAGGGAATATTATGTGTAGCAGGACATATAACTTGATATATGTTAACAGCTAGTGTTTCGTCGGATCAAGCTTTTCTCCCTTTTTTTCTCTCTCATTTTCTTTTTTCTTTTTTAATGCTAAATCAGAATTATTTTGATGTATCATGAGGATTAACTGTGTATGAAGACATTGTACGTGAGCACTGTACACATTTCTGAGGATTTTTCTAATGCGGATTCG
>NC_051405.1:30465753-30465902 GCF_015228065.2 Penaeus monodon
CGCACACACTCTTGCTTACACAAGATAACACTGAACATACAAATAGAACATGATAAATATGTATACAAACGCTGGAGCTTAAATATTTGGACACGTTATCTCAAAATATGCAAATATGTATAAAGACCTCATTCTTTCTTGAAATTTTG
>NC_051405.1:30466098-30466246 GCF_015228065.2 Penaeus monodon
GCTTCTTATCATTTTCTTCTTTTTTTCCCTCTTCTTGTTGTCGTATAACTCGCCAGATATCTTTGCTTCCTCCAAGCAAAATGCTCGTGCTTCTTGCCCTTATCTTCGGACAGACAAACACAAACAAAAATATGTCTGTGAATATACC
>NC_051405.1:30466759-30466854 GCF_015228065.2 Penaeus monodon
AGATACCCCCCCCCCACCCCTTAATGTCAAGAGAATACCAGTACGAAAATCCTTTCATATAAAAGACATTAAGAAAAGGCGTCGGTGCTGTTACG
>NC_051405.1:30466975-30467067 GCF_015228065.2 Penaeus monodon
TTGTCTTCATGTATTAATCGCTTTTCCTAACTCTATCTCTCTCCAGGTGGATTCCTAGCGCCCCCCCCCCCACTCATTCACACATACAGACA
>NC_051405.1:30467092-30467355 GCF_015228065.2 Penaeus monodon
CTTTTGGGTATGCTTCAAAATGAAAACAACAAGATTAGATAAAAATAATTTAGTAATTTAGCTGTGTAAGCAATATGGAAAGGTAAATCAACATATCACCAGTTACCATAGTAACGCGATTCATTGTCTTCCTGGTTATTGTTAATGGGCGGTTGGCTGTGCTTGGTAAAGGGATATCAGCTTCTCAACTGAGGCTGTAACTCACGATTAATATTTTTTTAACTGTTTCTAATGCCCCTTTTAGAAACCAATGATTACCTCAA
>NC_051405.1:30467584-30467829 GCF_015228065.2 Penaeus monodon
AGGGGCCATCGCATGAACTCCAGTATTTAACAACCCGGCCATGCGCGTGAGTACAAGAATGACCCAACCAAGGGCACCAATAGAGCCAGGTCAACGGGTCATGGAAGCCTGTGTCTCGGGTTAAGGTGACCCCGGGGTGGAGTTTTCACGGCCGAAGATAGGTCCACATATCGCCGCAGTGTTGCCCCCAGGCGATCGTCGGCTTTTTCAACACCTTCATGTGTCGGTCTGTATTGCGTGCGTGC
>NC_051405.1:30467951-30468115 GCF_015228065.2 Penaeus monodon
ATTTCTTCTTTCTTTCTTTTTTCTTTTATTCATTCTTTCCTTCCCTTTCTCCTTCTCTTCCTTTTGTTCACCCTCTCTTTATCTTTTGTCTCGTCGTCTCATGTTTCTTTTTCTCCTTTTTTTTATCATATACTTCCCATCTATTTCTAAGTATCTTTTCGACC
>NC_051405.1:30468175-30468399 GCF_015228065.2 Penaeus monodon
ATATATCCCAGTTGTTTGTTTTTCTTCTCTATGCCATTCTTGCCCGTACGAACAAGGAATCAATTACGTAAGCAGAAATATCAATTATTCATAAAATAAACGTGATATCAAAATACTGCTTTGAAGAAAATGCAACATGATTGCAACGTGATTGCAACATTGTTATTGAGTAATTTTCAATCAGGTTTTTGTCTCTTCCTTTTTTTCTAATTCCTGGATGGTGC
>NC_051405.1:30469678-30469788 GCF_015228065.2 Penaeus monodon
TGAACGCTGGCTTCCTCTTAACCTTTCAAGTACACAAGTTTTATCTCGTCTCAAATATTTTGTTAACAAGGTAAGACTAAATTTTCTTTCGATCGACGACGATGTCATTG
>NC_051405.1:30470243-30470326 GCF_015228065.2 Penaeus monodon
AACAACGATGCAAGAACTAAAAAAAAAATGCAACTCAGGACCATTCACGAAAGGATAACAAGTGGTAATTTTGGCTTCCATGT
>NC_051405.1:30470654-30470720 GCF_015228065.2 Penaeus monodon
CGATGTACATAAATCTTTACGAGTTTTGCCCCGGGCCGTTTTACGAGTCGCCGGACGCTTTCCTTC
>NC_051405.1:30470867-30470939 GCF_015228065.2 Penaeus monodon
ACGACCATCACGTGACCCAAGACGACGGTCGTAACCCCGTACGGCGTCTTGGGGACTCGGATGTGGCAGTAA
>NC_051405.1:30471519-30471942 GCF_015228065.2 Penaeus monodon
CAATATTCTATCTTTAATGGTATCTTAAATGCAATCCTGTTCTTTCCTTCCTTTTTCTCTCTCCTAGTCTTTCTCTTTTTCGTTCTTTTCTCTTTCTTTTCTTCTTTTCCCTCCCCACTTTCGCTTCCTCTTTTTCTCTACTTCTCTTTTTCTCCTTTTCTCTTCCCCTCCTCCCCTCTTTCTCTTCTCTGTCGCTTCCTTTCCTATCTCTCCTTCCTTCAGCACGTATCTTCATCACCTTTTTCCCTTCTTCCTTCTTGCCTTCCTCTCTTTCTTTTCTCCATCGCCTCCTTCTCCAAGAATCTTTGTCTTTTACTTTTTTTCTCTTTCGTCCTCTCCCCTCCTTCTCCTCTCTTTCTTTCTACTCTCTTTTTTCCTTTTTTCGTTTCCCCCCCCTTTTTCCTCCACTCCCTTAAAGCCCTT
>NC_051405.1:30472556-30472968 GCF_015228065.2 Penaeus monodon
TTAAAATTGTATATAATATAAATAATAAAATATAATATAAATATTATATAATTAAAATAATATATATATATATAAAATAAATGCTTATTTATATCTGTTTGGCACAAAAAAACCCCTGAATCATTTTAAAAGCCGGACTGTCAGACAATTCCAGCCTCTTTTTCCCCCGAGATTTCGGAGCCGAGGAAAACGTAAAGCCTTTTGGAAATGTGCGCGCTTTTCGTATAAAGATAAAGAAAAAAAAAATAGAGTGATGGTAATAAGTGACGGCTGATTGCAACGCGAGCCCTGTAAGATTGCAACAGTGGATATCGCTAAAATCCTCCCTCGCGCGGGCCCGGAAAAAGCTGCATCCTCCCGTTAAGGGAGAACAACAATTGACAGATCCTTGGCCACGATTGCCTCATTATGG
>NC_051405.1:30473278-30473726 GCF_015228065.2 Penaeus monodon
AAAGAGAATTTTGTATTACTTTCAAACCATGCAGGTTTAATTATACCAAAATCGATACTTAAGAAAACCTATCACGCCTCACCTTCCATTACCCCAAACCCGCAACCAAATCCATTTTTACCCCAAATCAACTTCAAACCTTCAAATCATTTCGCTAAAAAATGAAATACGTGAATATTAATTATCAGGCCTGACCAACATACAATATATCTATCCTTTGTGCGCATCAAGATTTTCCAAAATTAATATAATATTATGAGGTTCCGAGCGTGTCAGAATTACCCCAAAATGAACGGAAAATCGTGAGATTTTGTTCATGTCAAAATGAACCACAATGAACGCAGCCACGAGAAAATGTGCGTGTCAGAATTAACCTAGATTAACCGCGTTAACTAAAAATAAAAAAAATAAAAATAGCCCAACATCAATTCAGTTTTACGCTTGCCAA
>NC_051405.1:30473784-30474103 GCF_015228065.2 Penaeus monodon
ACCAAAACAACACATCTTGAGCTTTTGCGCGTGTCTCCCCCCAAAAAACAACACAACACCAAAAGGTTCTACACACATACCAACACATCATCAGAATTACCCCACCCCAAATAGAATTCCAAAGCCCCCTGAACACGTCCCAAAGCCCCTTGAGGGCGTCGGAGTCAAAGTCGACATATCTTCAGGTCAAAGCGCGGGTTCCCGTGGTAGCCATAGGAGGCTCTGAAGGCGTGTTCTGTTAAAACCCGTAGGGTTGGGAAGCGGTGAGAAGCCGCCCGTCTTTATTTGCTTGGGGTTTTTACTGTTTTGTTCTGTGAAA
>NC_051405.1:30474596-30474702 GCF_015228065.2 Penaeus monodon
TGTTTACACAAATATGAACAGAGATACTGAGGCAAACTGAGGTGTATATATATAGAGAGAGAGGGTGATTCATGCTCATAAGAATATATCCGTTACACCTACTTGC
>NC_051405.1:30475235-30475314 GCF_015228065.2 Penaeus monodon
CGAAAAGAAGAAGAGGAAAAAGCGAAAAGAAAGAGAGGAAGGAAAAAAAGGAGGAGACAGGACCGATATTACTGTAACC
>NC_051405.1:30475620-30476578 GCF_015228065.2 Penaeus monodon
GGGGGGGTTAAAAAAAGGGAAGGGGGAGAGGAAGGAGAAGAAACGCGCCGAAAACAGACAAAAAAAAGGGGCGGGGGGTGGAGAGGGAAAACAGATAGCGGCGATAAATAATAGGGAAAAGGCACGTCCCCTCCCTCATCCTTTCCACCCTTGATATTGGTCGAACCGTATTCAGCGTCCCCCCGCCGCCGCTGCTGCGTCTCCGCGACTCGTCTCAATGCGAAACCAGGTATTATTATCACCGTACATCAGCTGAATAGCCTTGGAAGACAGTGTTTCCCGAGCGATCCCACCCCCTTTCACTCCCCCCCCTTTCCCTCCCCATTTTCCCGCCCCCTTTCCTCCCCATTCCTTTCCCCCCCTTTTCCCCCCTCTCCTTCTCCTTCTCCTCTCTTTCCCCCTTTCCCCCCCTTTCCTCCTTCTCCTCCTCCCCCTCCTCTTCTCTTTCCTCTTTCTCCTCTTCCTCCCCTTTCCTTTCCTCCTCTCCTCTTTCCTCCTTCTCCTACTCCCTTCACCTCTCCTCCTCCTTCTCCTTTCCTTCTCCCCTATCCCTCTCCACCTCCCTCTCTCACCCTCCCAGCACCCTTCCTCCCCTCATCCCTCCCTTCCTCCCTCATTCTCCCCTTTTTCCTTTACCTCTTCCTTCACCTCCTCTTCCTCTTCTCTTCTATCTCTTATCTCTCCCCTTATTTTCGCCACCTCCCCCGTCTCTTCCTCTCCTCCTCCCTATTTTTTCTTCACCCTCTCCCTTCTCCCTTTTCCTTCTCTCCTCTCCTTCTCTTTCTTTCCTACTCTCCCTTCGCCTTCTTTCATCCTATTTTCATTGTTCTTATTTTCCTTCCTCTTCCCCTCCTTCCTCCTTTTTTATTCAAACCTTCCATTCCGTTATTTTTCCCGTTCTTATTTCTTCCTCCCTTCCTCTCCTTTTCGCCTTATTCGTTGGTTGAATGTTTTTTTT
>NC_051405.1:30476693-30477900 GCF_015228065.2 Penaeus monodon
TCCACTTTTCTCCATTTCTTTCTTTTCTTATTCCTCGCCATTTATCTATTTCCTCCTCCGCCAGGGGAATAAAGAGGGAATAAGAGAGGAGAGAGGAGAAGGGAGGAGAAGTGAAAGGTCATGTTAGTGTTTTTATTCTATTCTGAGTATATTTAAAGCCGATAGATGGCGCGCGAGAGAAGGAGAGGAAGAGAGGAAAAGAGAGGACGAGAAGACGAGGGAGAAAGAGAAAGGAAGAGAGGGAGATAGGGAGGGAGAGAGGGCACGAGAAGGAGATGGAAAAGGTAAGGAGGAGGGAGAGAAAGAGAGGACGAGAAGACGAGGGAGAAAGAGAAAGGAAGAGAGGGAGATAGGGAGGGAGAGAGGGCACGAGAAGGAGATGGAAAAGGTAAGGAGGAGGGAGAGAAAGAGAGGACGAGAAGACGAGGGAGAAAGTGAGAGGAGGAGAGGCAGATAGAGAAAAAAAGAGAGAGCACGAGAAGGAGTTGGTGAACGTGAGAAAGAGGCTGAGTAAGAGAGGAAGAGAAAGGACGAGAGACAGAGGGAAAAGTTAGAGGAAGAGAAGGAGATAGAAAGGGAGGAAGAGAGAAGGAAATAGAGAGGGTAGAAGAGAGAAGGGAATAGGGAGGGAGGAAGAAAGAAGAAAATAGAAAGGGAAGAAAGAAATAAATAGAGAGGGAGGAAGAGAGAGCACGAAAAGGAGATGGAGAAAGTGAGAAAGGAAATTGGGAGGATAGGAGAGGAAGAGATAGGACAAGAAGAAGAGAGATAAAAGTAAGAGGGGGAGGGAAAAAGATGAGAAGAAGATTGAAAAAGTGAGAGAAGAGAGGAACAAGAGACGAAGAAAAAGGAGGCGAGAGAGAGAGATACGGAGGAAGGAAGAAAGGGGCGAGGGAAGGATGACAGGGTGGAGGAGAACAAGAAGAAAAGGAAACGAGAGGGTAGGAAGAGAAGGGAGAGAGACAGATAAAGAGAGAAAGGCAAAGTGACAGACAGCCAGAGAGACAGATATACAAAGAGACCGCGAAGAGAACCGTAAATAGACATAAATCACAAATATAAATGCGGTTTTAATCTACCATAAAAACAAATGAAGGTCTACATAGATTCATACAGACGAAAGCGATAACCTTTCTTTCTCTCAGAAAAAAAAATGCGAATAGAAAGTAAAAATTCAGGAAGAGAGATAAATAAATAAGAATACCTT
>NC_051405.1:30478206-30478649 GCF_015228065.2 Penaeus monodon
GGTTGTAAATTAAGCTTTATTTACTAAATTAATTACTTTGATAAATAATTAAAGATAATCTTTTTTTTTTGCATTTGTTACTGATAAACAAAGTCCTTGGTCAACTTACTTGAATTTTTGCATGCGGAGTTGCCATGCTTTTATCTGCAACTATTTCAGTGCATTTCTGAAAGCCTCAAGTCTATTGCAATTTGTTTTGTCTGTTGCAGTTTGATACTCTTTCTTGTCCTGGTTTCACTGTGCTTGGATTCTGTCGCTGTTTTGGAACTTTTGCCAAAACTGTTTGCATATTTTCAAGTGAAATGCGCTTGGAAATTCTCGGTGCTTTGTCGTGGTAGTGCATGTGTATAAGTATATGAGATATGTAGATAGGTAAAGAGGTACCTTTTGTGTGCTAGATAGAAAGATACAAAGTGTGCGTGTGTGTTTAGTGTATGTATTGC
>NC_051405.1:30478824-30479432 GCF_015228065.2 Penaeus monodon
TTTTTAAGCGAGTCTGGATATGCGATTCATCATAAAAAATTCATTTTAGTGACTTCAAACCATTATAAGCTTATACCATCCCAATAGAAAAAAAAGTCTAAAGCACCATTAAAAAGGAAAATACGAAGCAAACCTGCAACTTGCATCGGGGCAATTGGTTAACCCAATATTCTCAACCAAAATTACATGCTTTGTATACCTTCCAAAGATCTGTTAGAGCGAAGGAATTGTTGCTTTGAGGTTAACCAAAAGGTTATTGCTCCATTTAGACCCATCGTCACTGAAAGACACGTAATGCATATTCAACAAACGTTTCGGAAAACTGCACATGTAGCATTTTGGACTACTGCATATCAACAAACGTTTTGGATTACTGTATATCCAACAAACGTTTTGAATTACTGCATACACAACAGACGTTTTGGATTACTGCATATACATCAAACGTTTTGGTCTACTGCATATGCAACAAACGTTTTGGATTGTTGCACATGTAACAAACGTTTTGGATTACTGCATATCCACAAAACGTTTTAGATTACTGCATATCCAACAAACATTTTAGACTACTGTATATCTAACAAACGTTTTGGAATAGTGTATATCCA
>NC_051405.1:30479451-30479929 GCF_015228065.2 Penaeus monodon
GCGTTTTGGATTACTGCATATACATCAAACGTTTTGGTCTACTGCATATCCAACAAACGTTTTTATTGTTGCACATGTAACAAACGTTTTAGATTACTGCATATCCAACAAACATTTTGGACTACGGTATATCTAACAAACGTTTTGGAATAGTGTATATCCAACAAATGTTTTGGATTACTGCATATCCAACAATCGTTTTGAAAAACTAAATATGTAACAAACGATTCGGTTTACTGCAACGTTTTGGACTGCTGCATATGTAACCAACGTTTCGGCATACCCTTGAAGGGTGCAATCTAACTTATTCATAAGCTGTTTTCAATTTCGTATCTTCACTTGATATACGAAGAAAATGTATTTAGACTATAATTAAAGTACTTTTGAAGTTGTCTTAAATGAAAATTGATCAGGAGGAAGGGACGTGAAGATTCCTTTTCCAAACGAACATTGAAGCGAATTGAAAGATTACTAGATT
>NC_051405.1:30480183-30480390 GCF_015228065.2 Penaeus monodon
GCAAGCATGAGTACGAGAGTCTAAGTACTCTCAGCAGCCTTGTGTAGTTGTAAATTGATAATCCCAGGCGGTAACATCAGTCCACAAGTACACTGCAGAGATTGCTTCCATCTTGCATAGGGTACGAAGCTCAGGATGACTATGAAGGCAAGATTTAGCCGACCGTAGCGAAGGAAGTGGCAAGGAGAGGGTTTATAAGTTTGGCTT
>NC_051405.1:30481189-30481341 GCF_015228065.2 Penaeus monodon
GCAAACATACACATTATACTTTTCTGTCTAACTCTCAAAAGATACCTCTTTACCTATCTACATATCTCATATGCTCATACACATGCACTATTGCGTTCTAACATAGAGAATTTCCAAGAACATTTCACCTGAAAATATGTAAACAGTTTTGG
>NC_051405.1:30482622-30482997 GCF_015228065.2 Penaeus monodon
ATAAGCACTATCAAGCGAAAATATAGTGTGATGAAAGCGTATTTGGGACTGAACAAGTCTAGGCAAACATTGCACGCGGAGCCTCGGTAAAAAATAAAAAAAATCTAATGCTTACCAGGAATGTGTGTTGAGTGAGACGGCGCGGTGGAAATTGTGGTTCAAAGTTGCACCAGGAAGCCAGCAGGTCTTTTCAATTAGTGTCTTCATAAACCGAGAAAGTATGTCCGTATATAGACGACGGTAAAATTTTAAAAAATAATAAAAAATGGAGATGGAGATGTTTAGAAAATGGGACATGCATATGAATCATGAATTTCAGAAAACCTCGCGTCCTTTTTATTTTGTTTCGTTTGCGCAATTTTTTTTCCTGCTCGG
>NC_051405.1:30483240-30483708 GCF_015228065.2 Penaeus monodon
CAATTTAATTTCGCAGAAGAGAAATAAAGAGAAAAGTCGCAGTCTGCTTTCCGCCCAAAAAGACACGAAAAATAAAACGCCTTTATTCTTCTTCGTTAGCGTAATTCTCTTTTCACCCTCCTTCCCCTCTTTCTTTTGTCGAATTTTCCTCCTTTTCTCTTATATTTAAAAAGAAAACAAATTCAGAGAGGAAAAAACCCGCGGTCTGTTTTCCCGCCAAAAAAACGCCACCCACCCCTTCCGGGAAACACGGAAAACAAAAACTGAAAAACGCCCGCGGAAAACATCGTCAACGCGCCCACGCTCTACGCCCACGCTTAACGACGGAGACCCGAAGCGGCGCCGACAAGAAGCACGTGATTCAAGAGCATCGGAAAACCATCAGCTCAGCGGCGGAAGCGATTTCTAATCCGTTGCGAATACCGCGGGTCGTCTGCCCGAGCACTTTATTGTCATCGGCCGTCGCGA
>NC_051405.1:30483867-30483983 GCF_015228065.2 Penaeus monodon
ATAAAGGGGGAGGGGGGTACGAATGCGCGGACGCTCGCTCGCCCGCTTTCCGTTTCTCTCCTGTTCGCTCTTTCTGTTTCTTATTCTACTACCTCTTTTCATTTTATTTTCCTGTT
>NC_051405.1:30484068-30484148 GCF_015228065.2 Penaeus monodon
AACCCCGCCGGTGAAAAGAACCTTTATTAATTTCCGTTTTATTGTTGTTGGAAGGATATGCGAAATTGCATTACTTGCCG
>NC_051405.1:30485292-30485616 GCF_015228065.2 Penaeus monodon
ACACAAAGCAAACCAGCCCGCCCGTTTATCGTCCTCTTTCTTCTCCCCGAAAGACAAACCAAAAGCGCAGCGTCTCCGTCAGGCGGTGCCAAGCGACCGCCGGCGAGCCAGCGAGAGCCAGAGCGAGGGCCAGGCGAGTGGCGGCTGAGAAACGGACGCGAGGATACCCTAAATGACCAATATGTGGCTGATCATAAATCACGAGGCCGGATTATCTAGGCTGCCAGCGCCGCCCGCTCGCTTTTTCGCGGGGGGGGGGGGGGCGTCGAGCGCGGGCGGCGTCCCTTCTCCGGCGGGCGGGGATGGAGCGCCGGTGCTGGGAAT
>NC_051405.1:30487486-30487624 GCF_015228065.2 Penaeus monodon
AATTTAGATTGATGGAGATAAAAACAATAGAAAGTACATAAGAAGAAACAGTGGCATAATGTATCAAAAGACGTGAGCAATACTTACGTCATGTTTTCTATGTTGCTCATAGAAAACATGACGTAATTATTGTATGGC
>NC_051405.1:30487796-30487890 GCF_015228065.2 Penaeus monodon
AGGAATAAGTTTTGATCACAATATCTGGAATTTTTCTTCCATTGCTTTAACACACTATACTGAAATCCTGTCACAGGATATTATATTTTTTCTC
>NC_051405.1:30488415-30488552 GCF_015228065.2 Penaeus monodon
ATAACAGCAAAATCGCCCGAACAGTTCTCATTCCGCTGACAGCAAATGTGACCGCCTTCATGCTTTTTTTTATCTTCCGCTGTCTTTTCTCTCTTTGACTTTCATTGTCTTTATGTCTCTTTACTTTCCATTGTTTT
>NC_051405.1:30490045-30490353 GCF_015228065.2 Penaeus monodon
GAATAAACGTCTTTCCTGGGTGGGCGGGTCTTGCCTGACGCCATAAGCTGGCCATTTTCTTGACGCTCTTAATGAAAAATCAACAACCTCATATCCATGATCTTAAATATCCAGGCTTAATTAGGTCTTATTGAGAGTTGATTATGACCGTAATTAAGGCTGTGTATAATCATGGACAGTTTTTTTTCCTCTCTCTCTCCTTTTTATTAGTAGGTCTATTGTTCCGATATTGGCAATCTCTTGGAAGATGGCGGGAGAATATAAGTATTTTTCTTTGTTAAGAAAGCGGGTAAAAAATTAAATTAATG
>NC_051405.1:30490589-30490891 GCF_015228065.2 Penaeus monodon
ATTATGCAGCTAATAGGCATTAGAAAGTTATTTCCTAAATGATAATCTGCCATAATGAACAATTACATATAAGAACGTTTTCTATTCACTATTCACTTTCCTATGTTAATCTTATTGCTATAATACCTATATACGTGTGTGATATTACTACGACAGTTCACATAAAGGATATGATTACTGAAATTATAAATTACGTAACGTATCAAAGATGTACATATTTTCTCTACGAATGCACTTCCCTTTCCGGGTTTCCTCTTAGAGATAATTGTTCTCTCTGTCTGTCTCCTAGGACTCATACACTC
>NC_051405.1:30491311-30491495 GCF_015228065.2 Penaeus monodon
TCCCTAGGACTCTCGAAAGCCTGATTTATCGTTCCTGATTGGCAATATCATCCGAAGAAGCAGATCAAAGCATTCATGATGGCTTAAAGACACCGCCGCAGTGTGTAGAGTAAACATCCTTTTGATTTCGAGGATTATAGTCCGTCCTGTAATACTTGTGCAAACATTTTAGTTTACCCTTTAA
>NC_051405.1:30491555-30492014 GCF_015228065.2 Penaeus monodon
GGGAGGAAGAGGAAGGGAAATCTTTATTTTATCCCTCTTTCCTCCTCCTCTTCTCGTTCCCCGTTCTCCTTCCTCGAGTCCGTCCACGCAATTAATCAACTGATACATTTCGAAAACGATTGATAATATATTGATCTGATCTCTACGTTGAATCATCAAAAAAAAGCAGGACGTATTAAGGTAAAATTGCCATAACAAAAGGACGCAACAAGGACGAGAATCCATTACAACCGCAGAGAGGAGCAATTACACGAAAGAGTCGGGGAACGGAATGGGTTAAAACAGATTTGAGGAAAAGAAAAAAATATATATATGCATGTGTGTTTGTCATGCAATGTGGTTTGGATTCGGGGACAATGCACCGCGAGTGTAGCTTTGTAGTGGTGAAAATATGAAAGCCACAGACCCCTTTCCGCATGGCAGGCCGCTCATCCCGACCCATAAAAGATTCGCAAAAAA
>NC_051405.1:30492075-30492676 GCF_015228065.2 Penaeus monodon
CCGTGTATTTTTTCTGTTTTTTTTTTTCCATTTTCTAAAAAGGTTGTTGAGTAAGGTTAATATAAACATACTGATTTGTTGATGAAATAGGTATGCGCGAAAATCTACATATACGTTATACATGTATGTTCTTCCTTTTTCTTCTTTTTTTATTCTTTTTCTAGAAAAGTGGTTGAGGAAAACACACACAAACGCACATTCAATAACCAAATACATTCACACACCTGCCCTCTTGGATAAACACACGAACATTTCCTGAATTTTAAAAAGACCAGATTCCCGAACAAAGCATTTTGAATTTTGTAGCTTTAAACAGGGCTGTCTAGTAAGTTTGTACGTTCTTAGTTCTGATTATATTTCAATCTGAATATAATAATAGTTTAAGTATAAAAACAAGAACTGCATAAGAAAATGTAAATATTAGACTTTGTTTCAAAGTATTATAAGTCAGAAGCCACATTTACTAAAAGATATTTTGTATGTTTGATGTAATAATGAAGTTATGTACATGAAAAATAAATATATACATCATACAACTAGCGGTGTTTCAGCCAAGGTCAGACCTACAAATACCCAGACACATACACACATTTACAGTGTG
>NC_051405.1:30492871-30493495 GCF_015228065.2 Penaeus monodon
GTCTGAAATGGACGTCATACGTGGACTTCATATTTTCTAAGAATTATCAACCTGCTCATACGTACTTCACAAACTTATAACCAGACTACATGTTTACCTCTAACTTACCTCTTCTGCGTAAAATCCTGTTTATCCAAAGTGCCTATCTGCCTGTACCGTACCAAATATATACCAAATTACCTATTTACCTGTTCTGTAACAAATCATATAGATCCGAATTTCCTATCTACCTGTTCTGGCCAAAATCACATTTATCCAAACTATTGTTTACCTGTTCAAAACAAAATCATGATTTATCCAAACTACCTGCCAATACCTGTTATGTCCAACTTATTACTAATCTAAACTAACTACTTATCTATTTCGAAAAAGAAAGTATAGTTATCGAAACTCGCCATGTGCACATCATAACACGTTACACACGAAAGCTGAAAAATAAAATGCATATATTAAAACAATTCAGTGATGACATTACTTAAGCGTTAACATGGTGCTGAGAAGCCTCGTGACTTTACAAAGTTATTATTTTTTTTAAGGGATAGTTTCGGAAATAGGCCGTATAAAAAATTAACAAAAACAATGGAAAAAAACGTGAAATTTTTGGAATTTTGTTTTTGTTTTGAA
>NC_051405.1:30494211-30494319 GCF_015228065.2 Penaeus monodon
AACAACTTACTTTATTTACCCACATATCTATCAGGTGTTCAGTATCTTCCACTCTGAAATTTTCTTGAAGCGAAATAATGCGTTCTGAAATATTTGATTTCCGTGAGA
>NC_051405.1:30494426-30495249 GCF_015228065.2 Penaeus monodon
AAAGCAACGAGTGGGCTGATCGGGGAGAACGAGAGGGATAGAGATGGGGAGGGAAAGGAGGCGGGGAGGAGCGTTGGGGATGAGGTCGAGAATTATGAGGATATAATGGGGGAGGGAAGGAATGTAGGGAGGAGCATTGGGGAGGGAAGGGGGGAGGATGGGGATGGAATGGGGAAGGGGGGGAGATGGGGATGGCATTAGAGAGGGGAAGTATGAAGAAGGTAGGGTGGGGAATAGGAATGGGAGAAGGGGTAGAGGCGAGCTATGGAATGAGAGAGGGGAAGGAGGTAGATGGAAGGGAAGGGAGGTAGGGGGAGAGGGTTGGGGGAGGGAAGGGAGGTAGGGGAGAGGGTAGGGGGAGGGAAGGGAGGTAGGGGGAGAGGGTTGGAGGCAGGGAAGGGAGGTAAGAGGAGAGGGTTGTGGGGAATGGCAAGAAAGATTAGGATGGAATTGGGGAGGAGAAAAGATAGGGTGAAGGTGGAAGTGGATTACGAATGCAGGGAATTGGAGGAAGGTTGGGGGGAGGGGGGGGAAGGTTAGAGACGGGAGGGAGAGCCAGATATGGGGCAAGGGGAGGGGGAGAAAGGCATGGGGAGTGAAGGGGAGGACCAGAAGGAGGGTAAGTGGGGAGGGAACACCAAGACGCAAATGGCAAGGTTGGTTTTAATTTTGTTAAGTTTTCAAAGATATGCTTTTTATATTTTATTTTTTTCATATACTGACGTAGAATGTTATTTTATTGTCGCTTTATAGTATTTGCTGTTGACTATAAAAAATGACCATTTAATCTATTTTCTGCCTCCAGCAAATTCATTTAAAAAGC
>NC_051405.1:30495957-30496596 GCF_015228065.2 Penaeus monodon
GTCTTTCCTTATCCCTCATTCCTCCATCCCCCAAATTTATCGTTCTGTCTTTTGGTTGCTTCATTTATCTTTTTTTTTATCAGAGGAACATTATCATTCAGGGTACACTTCCAGAAGCTCATAAAACTTTGTTTTCCATTCTTAAATTTTGGATGTAAGATGGCGGATCAGTGCTTTGGCTATAAAGTATCCAAATTTCATTTTAAAATATATATTTTTTGCTTGTGTTTTAAATCTCTCTTCGTCTGTTTAACTTTTATGTCTATAGTTATATATCTATCTATCTGTTTGTCTTCATATAAAAAATTTGTTCTGCTGTACCTCAGCCCCTTCTCCAGAATCTCTGGCATCGTCCGAAAGAAATCGACAGAGGTTTAACAAATCTGGGAAAATATCAGTCAATGCTGGTCACACAGTAGTAGCCTTGGCCAATTTCCTACTGTGACGTCACCAAGGCTTCCTTGGATTCAAATTTCGTTCAATGGCCGGCTTGCCATTCTGAGGCGATTTCCGTCAAAATTAGTGACGAGATTAGACTTATTTGTTGGTGTGAATTACCAAGCGATACTGGAGATAAGTTTTTGGTGAAATAAAAGTGGCCGTCACCTTTAATTTTCTCTCCATCTCTCACTCCATTTA
>NC_051405.1:30497040-30497158 GCF_015228065.2 Penaeus monodon
CTCCCCGTCTTGTTCTCCCTTCCCTCCTTCCTCCCTTTTTCCACGATCGGCTGCCTTTGTGTGAGAATTCGAAGTCATGATGAAACGTTCTGGAAAGTTTTGCGACCATCGAGGGAAA
>NC_051405.1:30497496-30497820 GCF_015228065.2 Penaeus monodon
AAAATAATAAAGAAGTGAGGTAAAAGGAGGGGGCTTGGGAATGGGGGTTGAAAAGGTATGGAAGAAGGGGAAAGCGAAGAGAAAAGACAGAAAGAAGATGAGAAGAAGAAAGAGAAAATAAAGAGAGAAGAGGAAAAGCCTGAAGAATGGGAGACAGGAGAAAGGTAAAAGAGAGAAAAAAAACAGAGTGTGGTTGGGAAATAGAAAGGGAGAAGAGGAAGAAATGTTAACAAGGAAAGTTTACGTTTTTGCCTTTCCTCAGGAGAAGGAGAGGGGGCGGGGGGGCGGGGAGAACGAATCATGACGTGTCTTGTTTGAAGGAAA
>NC_051405.1:30497885-30497990 GCF_015228065.2 Penaeus monodon
GAACGGGAACCTGCTTGCGTTTTTCTTTGGCCTCTTTTGTCCAAAATGCTAACACGAAGGCAAATTTTGACAGGGTTTCAAACCTTACTTGCACGTCTGCATTTG
>NC_051405.1:30498998-30499183 GCF_015228065.2 Penaeus monodon
TGCCAAAGGATATGGCAAAGTTCCCGACTCGAGCCTCAACATGAAGATTAATAGCAATGTAGAACGAGCTGACTCCGGCTTAAAGGAGGGGGGAGGGGAGAGGGTGGGGGTATTTGTGAGTTGTTTCGGAAACTTCATCTTTTACTCTTTTTTTCTCCTTTTCCTTTGGTCTGTATCTGTTTCTT
>NC_051405.1:30499660-30500182 GCF_015228065.2 Penaeus monodon
CATCAAACTATCTGTCTTTCTTTCTCTCTCCAGGTCAGAGGTCAGGTCATTCATCATCTTGGAGTTATAAAACTGTATGAATATTACACGTGTTTGCTTTGGTTCATATGTTGCGCTTTAAATTGAGTACTGAATGAATATTACTAAAAGAATAACAATTTTCTTGATCAAGAAGAACAATTCAAGAAGTGACCATTTTCTGAAAATGTCCCACGTGTAAGTCAAATTTGTTTGTGTGTGTGTGTGGGGGGGGGGGGCGTATGTATTATTGATTAAAATCGCATATTGTTAAAATCGACGTTTTAGGAAAGCACATACAGAATACAGATCAGCCTTCTAGTATTTTCGTAAACTGGAAATTAGAGATGAATAATTCAACTGCATCAAGGTTGTATGGCTTATGTAACTGCAATCTCCCTCGTTGCACCACCACCAGGGAATTGTTTAATATTACTAATTATTCTGCAACAGGTAGTGCAGCGAGACACAGAAATGTGAAATGCCTAAAATGTCAGAAATGTA
>NC_051405.1:30500819-30501061 GCF_015228065.2 Penaeus monodon
CCATTTAACCTACTTAAAACAAAGGTGAACAGAATGTATAACTAAAACTAATGGAGTCAAACCTTCAATAGGGAAACTGGCTAGTTCAGTGGTTAGACTGTGCGCGGTTGTATGGCTGTTGTAGTGTACTTTAGCTAAGGATACAACACTACAAATGCTTACAGGGAGCAGAAAACATAATCTTAAAATCACTCAGAATGTGATAATAGTGAGAACTGCAGAAAAAGATGGTTTGGTGAGAG
>NC_051405.1:30501288-30501406 GCF_015228065.2 Penaeus monodon
CACCACCTTTGGTATTGTGGAACTTCTGGAATGAGCACAAGTGAACTTTATATTAGGACGTCGGTCATTGAGATAATTAAGTTCTTTTTATGGTTTGAATTCGCGGCCAGCTAACTTC
>NC_051405.1:30501679-30501981 GCF_015228065.2 Penaeus monodon
AATACGAGTGAACGCCTCAAGTTCCACGCAGGAAAGGATTAGGAGGATCTGAGGCCTAAGGAAAGCGGGAAAGGTCAGAGTAGCTCGCGGGATAGAGTAAGGGGGGGGGGGTGACCGGCTGCCGGAAATTCGACCGGTTTCAAACAGGAAATTGACTGGATCTGGCGATGTGTTATTCGCTCCTCGCCTTCTTGGGATTCCCGCCTCTTCAGGGTTAGTAGTCGGCCGGAATGGATATGGGAATGGAGCACTTGCGCCTGGAATGGTGTCAGGCCAACGTGTGGTACTGGAGTTTGTGTTAA
>NC_051405.1:30503496-30503800 GCF_015228065.2 Penaeus monodon
CTTGAATTGTCATCGGCGATTTAATCTTCCGTTCGAATCACAGATTACGCTGCACCGCTTTAATACCAACATTCATATCTCTGTGGCATCGCTCATCCCGCACTCAATATTCCAAAACAAACTGTGATGCTCGGAATGCATTCAGGAACGGTTTACCTCAATATTCCTAAATAGATAAAGTTCTTTTTTTTGGGTGGGGAGGGAATCGATTTTTTCTGGACGTCATTTGGAGGTATATTCACTCAAGATTTTGGTTGGGGTATGTGTCTTCCACGCACGCAGTTCGAAGACTGTTTAGTCTCCG
>NC_051405.1:30504020-30504608 GCF_015228065.2 Penaeus monodon
ATCCTCGCCATGTTTTTAAAAATTATAGAAGGTCTCCTGAACCAGACAGCCTGAGCACACGCCGCGCATGACGATTCGCTCCGAAGTCAACTTTTGCATGAGAGACTCGGTCTGAATTCACGGACTCATGAACGCAGAAGTCACTGGGTGAGAAGCCTCTGAACATTTGCCTGAAATTACTGACCAGCTCAAGTCTTAACTTACGTCGCTGGTTTTGGAATATTGTGTAAGCGAGGTGGAAGGTGTTTAGATCAAATGTTCTTGTGCTTGTTGTGCGATCAGATTCTAATTCTGCTAATTCTAATTTTTTTTCCAATTATGCAATCTTTATAGTAGTCTCTGTAAAGCTCCAAAAAATAGAATAAGTATTAAATCATTCTACAAATCGAGAAGTTGGTTAATAACCTGATTTAAAATCCACATTACTTCAACCGCGATAAAGGATTGAAATCCAAATTTTGAATAGCTATAAGCTGTGAAAGATTTTGTTTCATTTATACATCAATTACCAACACTTTACGAATTATTATACACGCCACTTCCTTTCGTGAAGTCTGACAGTCATTTCTGTTTTACTGTTTAGGTAAA
>NC_051405.1:30504764-30505405 GCF_015228065.2 Penaeus monodon
TCACACGCTCATTACATAAAGATAGAATGATCGATCAGTATATAGACAATGATATATCGATAAATGTGTAAATTTATAATCGTTATTTTTTCGAAATGCTCAATATCAAATCCTGCAGAAGTATAGATTATTCCACTCAGTAAAAGGATAAAACAAATTAGATAGCTATTATTGCACCGGACAGCTGCCTAACGATTTTTTTTTTTTTTACAATCGTTTGAAGTTAATGATAAACTTAATGCTGAGAATTCCAGAACGTTGGTAAACTGAAGATTTTTAAAAAGGAGCTTAAAACTTCTGAACTTCTGAAAATATGGACCTGGAACTTTGGAATCTTGAAGAGAAATGGAACTTCGGAAGTTTCAAAAGACGGGGTTAGATCTTTAAAGATAAAAAAAGTAAAATATAAAAGCTGACGAAAGTTAAAGATGAAAAGATCAATCGATTTCTTCTGCCTCGCCCCTCTTTGATTGGATGTCATAATTTTAGATAATTAAACGTTTAGGTAACATAAAGTTCATTAACTTCCTTCAAAAGATCTTATAAGAACTCAATTAGGTTTGTACCATAATATTGAAAAAAAAAATTATGTTAATAACTACTTTCAGGGAAACATTTATTGAGCAAGAGCATGTCTGATC
>NC_051405.1:30506278-30506396 GCF_015228065.2 Penaeus monodon
TACTCACCTCCCTCTCATCTCCTTATATTAGTAAAAAGAGGACAGCACCATTGAACCGAAAATGTTCAAACTTTTAAAAACATGACTCTACTGCGTTTTACATGAACATTTCAGACAA
>NC_051405.1:30507082-30507296 GCF_015228065.2 Penaeus monodon
GTGTTTGTCTCACAACTCTGACCACATCCGATTCTGCTATGGAAAAATAATGCCCTGAGGAAACACAGATTTCAAGGGAGGAAGCGAGAATGAGATGGAGAGAGAGCAAGAGGTATTGAGAGGGACGGAAGGAGAGAAGCGTTGAGGGAAGAATTTTACTACTAAAGGCAAGCCTGTCCTTCATGTTTTTCTCAAAAAAGGCTTCTTAGCTGTC
>NC_051405.1:30508370-30508460 GCF_015228065.2 Penaeus monodon
CTCATCCTACGCACGTTGGACACGGTCAATCAGCCCGGAGATTTGTATCATATATGGAGTGCCTTTGATCGTGCGCAATCAACTAGAATC
>NC_051405.1:30508786-30509891 GCF_015228065.2 Penaeus monodon
AACCAAACGTAAATTAAATAGATATGAATATAGAGAAAGACAAAGAAAGGAAATGAAAATAAATGGGAGAAAAGGAGAGGTAAAAAGAAGGAGGATTGGAAAAAAAGAAAAGAGAAAAAATAGAGAGAATGGGAAAAGCGAAAGCGAAATCGCAAACAGAGAGAAATCGAGAGAGGATATTTGATTGATAGATTTGGAAAAGAAAAGAAACGGGAGGAAAATGTTGCAAATGAAAAAAAAAAAGAATGCGGAAAGGGAAATAAGGAAAGAAAGGAGAAGGAAACAAGAAATCAAGGAAAAAATTTAAAATATTATTTATTGATGAACCGGAAGGCTGCTGGCATGACCGGTATCCCATGAAGAAGAAGAAAAAAGAAAGAATGAAAATGAGTGAAGTGAGAGATAAGGGGGAAAAAAAATATGTGGAAAGACAGGAGGGTGGTAAGAACGAAAGGAGAGAGGTAAACACAAAGATAAAATAGAACTGGAGGAAGGGAATGATAAGAAAGGATAGAACAAAAGGGAAAAGGTGAAGAAAAATAAAAGCATTTGTTACAGATAAAGAGAGAAAACCATTTTAAATCATTATACATTGTGTATACGTGCCTAAAAAGAGTTATATATAATATATTTTATTTCCTAAGCATATATAGATTAAATCGAAATCATTCAAGTACATTCGCAGTCCGATAAACTAATGACGTTAACCGAATAAAAAATAAATCTTGCGGAAAAAGAAATGTTCAGTAAGTGAAACATGACGCGTAGGTCCGCTGACTTTTTCCAGTCGAATGTAATTTACAGTAGTGTAATCGGAGCGTAGCTGATTTCGAGCAAATATAAAATCAGATCGAAGGACTGCGCTTTCTTTTCATGAATTTGATATTTCTGGTTCATATTCGGGTGTCTAGAGAAGTTACGGGAATAGAGTTATGTTGCAAAGAAATTTCAAAATCACCAAAAAATATTTATCACGGAATGTATGTATGTAACCATTTTGCTAATTAATAACAGGTAGCGACTGATGACGCGCTGATAATTACACCTTTTGAATCTACCAATGACAGAATCGTTGACAAAATCGTCCATGTTGCAACTTTCTGCA
>NC_051405.1:30510031-30510131 GCF_015228065.2 Penaeus monodon
ATAAGTAAAAGTAAACCGATCCATGAGCCAGGAATCACAAAAGACACACACAGAAAGAACATCACGGTAAAGAAATCAACTTCCTTGACGTACCTGACGT
>NC_051405.1:30510163-30510349 GCF_015228065.2 Penaeus monodon
GACGAGAGCTCCGTCCCACTTCGTCTCCTCGGCGGTAGAGTGAGGGACGTTATCTTAGACACAAAGTACCTGCCACACAAGTACTTCACCCTCAGGCCTCTTGGCTGTCAGTGGCTGAGGGACTCCAGGTGAGGCGAGGCGGGGGAACTCTATGAAGCAAAATAGATAGATGAATGGGTTGATAGA
>NC_051405.1:30510457-30511233 GCF_015228065.2 Penaeus monodon
AGAGAGAGAGAGAGTTTGTATACATGTGTTTATATTGGTTTAAAATGATTTTCGCACAAAAAATGCCCGAATATTCGAATCACCACCAATCAGCTTCTAGCCCTAATGGTAATTAACGGCATATTTTGTCACAGTTAGTGTTATCCAATTAACTGCGTTGTTCATTGTTCAGTGGGCATATTAGTAAAAAGAGGACAGCACCATTGAACCGAAAATGTTCAAACTTTTTAAAACATGACTGTACTGCGTTTCACATGAACATTTCAGACAAATATATATATTTTTTTACCTCTAGCTTCCAAAACATTTTTCTATCGTGTCTGTCTAGATATTTTTCATACTAGCATTTTTATATGAAGATTACAGCTGATAAAATCCCTCACGTGAAATCCACTAAACTAAATCATCCACATCAACTGCGTTCACAAAAGAAATACATCTAATCATCTACAGCATCTACAAACAGCTATATTTGATCTATTAAACACAACAATGCAGGTAATTATATTTGCTTCCTGCATCCCCAGAAAGCCTTTGGTACACCTTGTTTTCCCCTTTAGTAAATAAGTATATAATTTATAACATAAGAATAAATCTATCTAAAACTTTTATACTACTATGGCATAACATTCATCTTTCTCAGCAATAGTTATATCTTCTAGTAGCATAATACAATAAAAAAAACATCTAAATCAGTATTCACATGTCATTTATAACTATCTTAAGTGACTCAAGGAAAGTTACAATTTCTTTAATGATTGTCAGTAGGAATAACA
>NC_051405.1:30511869-30512203 GCF_015228065.2 Penaeus monodon
AAGTTCCCTGTGGCACCCAGGTTGGGAACCCCTGTGTAATTGTAACTACATTTTGTTTGTCTGCCTCGTTGATATAACAGTTTTGATATGGATGAACTATTCGTGATGTAAAGCCGTCTTTTGTAATGACAAAAGTCCAACGCGTTTGGAGTTTGGCTGAGGACGTCATTGCTGGTCATAAACGCTGATTGGCTGTTGAGTGCACTGCCAGGCATAGGGCGAGTTAGGGGAAAACTATCGTACACCTCATTCCACACAGTATACTCAAGTATCACCAGTAACATAGCAGCTCAAATGATCGCTCATAACATCCAGAGATTCCCTCTCTTTCAGT
>NC_051405.1:30512347-30513144 GCF_015228065.2 Penaeus monodon
CGTGTTCATGGTTTGTTTTTTTTAGCTTTGGATACAGAGTGATATAGAAATATATTTGATGTATTTCGACACAAGGTGAGGCTCTAGTTTCGAATTTCAGGCTTATTTTCAGGCTAAAAGGGCGGAGTTTAAACGGTGGCATTGGAGAAAATCTAAAGCCTCCAAATAAAATCATATGGATGATTTTAGTACAGATGCTTGTTAGATCTACATGAAATTGGAGTTAGTGATTTAATTCTACTCTCTGAGACTTGTTATCTGTGGAGAGAGGGCCCATATCCTTGGCTGCAAGAGTATTCATATTACTACTCGTATTGTGGTGATTACATTAATAGCAGATCTGATCTATGATACCCATCTGTAGAGCCGATATTGACCCAAATAGCTGAAGAACCCATGAAGTAATGCAGATATTGCAGGGTAGATGAAATAATGCTAATAACAAGGTTAACGAACACTAGAATCACAGCTGAAATACAGAATCTCCAGCTCAATGGTCTGGCATATCACCAAAGTATATCCGGACGAAATGCTTACAGATCCTGAAGTGTATATATTCAGGTATCGGGTTTAATACCGCCACCATGGTATCCTCCTGCCGTCAGTAACTTCCATGAATATCAACTAGACACTACAAGTATTCCATTGACGTGAGTAGAAATTCTATCTATAAACAATTCCTCCTGCTCCTTTTTGTGCCTCTCGAGTGTTAGGCGGAGTCACCACTGAGGCATGGATTTTGATATACTAATGTTTGTCAATTTTATCAACGTACTTTCGTGCTTGGTATGCCCTAA
>NC_051405.1:30514725-30514990 GCF_015228065.2 Penaeus monodon
AATGCTGAAGTAATCTGGACAATAGGCAGCTTGTCTTATAGTTACCTAGACATCGGAATTTTAAGAAATCATAAGTTAAATTACGAGGGAAAGGATATCGAAATATTATTTTAGTTATCCATAAAAAAGAATATCATTTTCTCTCGTGATATGTGTAAAAGAAAACGAATATTCCTAGAGCCATAATATTTATTTCTAAAATCAGTATGTGGCGATTAAATTCCTACTAAAATCCTACTATTCCTGGATTTACCAGGGATAAAGC
>NC_051405.1:30515344-30517162 GCF_015228065.2 Penaeus monodon
ATTTGTAAGGTTTCCGCGGCATAATTTCGATATATTTGAATAGTAGAGTGAGTGGAATTTATTGCTACCAAAATTGCCGCCTTCAGATATTTGAAAACAGCTAAAAACGATGTAGATCTTACTGAACTTGATATATGTATACCGGGAACTTCTACCAACAAAACTGTTAATAACCCTCGTGTCTTTGAACCTGAACACGACACAGTAGGGAAAGAGAATAATGTGTTATATGTAACGTGTCACTTAAATCAACAATAAAAAAAGTAAAAAGTAACGTATTACTGGCAGCTTCCATGTCGCTTTTTTCAACCAGAAAAAATGGTCAGACACTAAGAGGGAACAGATTAAACCAGATCCTTCTACATCGTCTGATGATATGGAAATTAGTGCTAACCAAAAGACTTTTGAGTCTCTCATAAACCTCTAGTATGTGATCTTTTTGCTGAAAAGGAGATAACTCCTGTCATAATTCTAGAAGTTTTGAAGGTAGCTCCTCGTCTGCCAGGCCTCATCGTTTCATGGATCTTGGTATTTTAAAAACAGTACCCGATATGCTGAAAGTACCTGGCTAGTTTACTCCCAAACAGATAACAAAGTATACTGTCAAGCTGCCTCATGTTTGCTGAACTGAACTTCCCAGGTTTTGATCCAGCCTGGAGTGATCTGGTCATGGATCTTCTAGCTGGAAGAAAAAAAAAACGTATATACGAGCATGAAATCACGGCAACTCACATCAAGGCAGACTGTTATGGACTTGACAAAGCACCGGCTAACCCAAATCAAACAGTGAATTAGTACCAACATACAGCATAACTCCAATCAGTAGAAAAGAACAGAACGTACGCATATTTTTCAAAGAAAACAATCCACATGTATTTGAGTCCAGATATTCAAAACGATCTCTTTCGTTTATTATCTGAGATCACCAGAGATATCATTTTGAAGAAAAAAATGCAGGCAAAAATTTACTCGTTAATTATCGACGAAAGCAGAGATTGCTCCAGAAATGAAATATGTTCTATTTCTATGCATTTCGTGACTGACGAAGGGACAATCGAAGAAGTGTTTCTAGATTTTGAAAAGGTCACTTCCACTGCGTCAGAAAATCTCTTTAGCAGGATTCTACAAAAAAAACTACCGACATGGAAGTTACCAGTAACACTATGTCGTGGTCAGTGTTATGATGATGCATTCAATATGGCCGAAAAAGAGCGGTTCACAGCAGCGATTTCAAGAAAAAATTCTACTTGCTGTGCGCATAATTTGAATCTATGCTTGACTGAATCTTATTCGAAATGTACTGACGGTTACATTCGCACATTAGAACGACTATATTCGTTTTTTTTACAACAAGCACAGTCCAGATCTAATCATATCATATGCTTGTAAACAGCTTAGTTTGACAGAGATAACTTTCAGAAGATTGCAGCCAACACGTTGGCCGTCACGTCATCATTCATTCGCCATGGTTCTACAGGTATAACCAGCTTTGTTACAAGCTTTAGAAGCCATTCAAGAAACAGACAGAAGATCTGATGTCATCACAGATACTAATGATACTGCCTTGAATAGAGTAAAATATGTTTTATAGTTTTTACTCAAACAGTCCATTTTAAATAAAACGAATGTTTTGTATGAATGCATGCATAGTATTGCGATGGATTCAGTTAGTGCATCTGAATTAGTGAAAGCCACCTTCGACAATCTTCCTTCTCCAGCGTTCGCTCTTGTGCGCACGCTTCATTCACTCCCACCGTCTGCGTGTCTGCCTTAACTGCGTCCATGAACCTTCCATCGGCCCTCATCTCTTTCTCCTTC
>NC_051405.1:30517759-30517875 GCF_015228065.2 Penaeus monodon
AATTTCTATTGTTCTCCTGTCGCGTTTCCACCACTCTTTCCCAAATCTTCATTCCTCTAATTATTTCAGTTTTGCACATCGCCTTTGTTTTTGAAAATCGGGCATTCTCTCACCTC
>NC_051405.1:30518011-30518261 GCF_015228065.2 Penaeus monodon
GCTGTTTGTGCACATCTTGATTTTCAACTTCTGCATCCTCCAGTCTTCTTTCCCTTCTATTTTCAACGTTTATAAGTTCCTCAAAACACTCCTTCTATCTTTTCAAGATGTCCTCTCTCACCTGTAAAAATGTTTCCATCTGCATCCTTTATCATTTCTACATGCTGTACATCTTTCCCATTTCCGTCTCTTTGTTTGGCCAGTTTATATAGTTCTTTCTCCCTTTCCTCAGTATTTAACTTCTCATATA
>NC_051405.1:30518300-30518465 GCF_015228065.2 Penaeus monodon
CTTGCACATATCTTTGTATTCCTAATGGCTTTCCTTGTCCCCATGTCTGTTCCATTTATTTTTCGCGTCTTCCTATTCATTTATGCTATCCTGCACTTCTTCATTCCACCACCGTTTCTTTGTCTTCTTTCCTTCGCCCAGATGTTATGGCTAATATATGCTGTG
>NC_051405.1:30518631-30519493 GCF_015228065.2 Penaeus monodon
TTAACTGTATCTGAGACCTCTGCCCGACTGACTTCTTCCCTTCTGCCAAAGCCGCCTAACCTCTTCCACCATTTGATCATTGGTTCCGTCCTAAATTTCCTCCTCGCCTTCACTTCAAATCTTGCTTTGCTAATCACCACCCAATGCTGCTTTGCTACACTCTCTCCGGGTATAACTCTTTCAGATAGCACCTCCTACACAGAATATAAGATATTTGTGTACTCCTATCCCCACTCATGTAGGTTACTCTGTGCCCTTCTCTCTTCTTAAAATAGCTGCCCCCTACCACAGTTTCAATCCTTACAACAAAGCCGGCAACAATATGTCCTTCCAGGTTTCTTTCTCCTACTCCATATCTGCCCATCACATGCTTATCATCATTATTTCCTTCTCCGACATGGCCATTGCAGTCCGCCCCCGTAAATATTCTCTCTGCTGTCGGTATACTCTGAACCACTTCCTTTACTTTGCTCCAGAATTCTTCCCTTTCCTCCAACTCGCATTCTACGTGTGGAGCATACGCACTGATCACATTCAGTAGCATTCGTTCAGTACCCAACTTCATTGTCATTATTCTGTCAGATACCCTACGCTGTTCATGTACTTCTCTTTCACCCTTTCACCCACGCCATTTCTCCTCCCGTCCCTGCCATGATAGAATAACCTGAAGCCTCCTCATAACAGTCTCGCCATACTCCCTTGGCACTTCGTCTCTTGCACACACAGTACATCTATCTTTCTCCTTTCCATTATGCCAGCTATTTCTCTTCCTTTACCAGTCTTGGTGTCAACATTCAAGGATCCGATTCTTTAACTCTACTTCTTTGCCCTTTATTCTTCACTGTCTTCTCTTTGCTTGCTT
>NC_051405.1:30519519-30519595 GCF_015228065.2 Penaeus monodon
CAACAGTTACATACTGTCCATCGCCACCCTGCTGCCGGAGGGGGTCGTTGTTACTCCGGGTATGATGCTTCCATGC
>NC_051405.1:30519717-30519973 GCF_015228065.2 Penaeus monodon
TATAAAGACTCCTGTATGCAAAAATACAAAATTATGAATGTATTGTATGTAATTGTTTAAAGACGTCTCCAGAACAGAAGATCGAACTCGTACGTTTCCAAATCTATTTGTATTATTATTACGCAATTTCCTTGTAATACCCGTTTCAAGTGCTAGTGCTGACAGATCATTTAGTCGTATGAAGCTAGCAAAAACATATCTCAGGGTCATCAATGTCTGAAGAAGGACACACTAATCATGCAATTCTCAACAGTTT
>NC_051405.1:30520028-30520267 GCF_015228065.2 Penaeus monodon
CGACAGAGTTATCGATACTTTTTCCCAGATGAAACACAGGCGCCTAGTTCTCGAATTAACAGGACAGTAAAATATCTTGTTATTAAGCAGCTCTAATTGTGATCCACTTATTTTTCTTCGATTGATAGTTCTGTAATAAATAAGACTGAATGCGATTTCATACGTGTTATGTGTGTATCATTCCTTTGCAATCCTTTCACCCCTCCCCCCCTTTGGAAAAACATCACGCTACGCCACGG
>NC_051405.1:30520435-30520547 GCF_015228065.2 Penaeus monodon
GCGCGAGCGCACATGCACGTACTCGCGCGCTCAATCTCCATATTTCTATTGCACGTGTCATTTCCTTTCTTAAGTATTGTTATCGTTTTTACCATAATTCTGATTTTTTTCG
>NC_051405.1:30520642-30520993 GCF_015228065.2 Penaeus monodon
TTTTTTTTTTTTCACTTCTAACGTAAACTAGAAGGCAGAATCTTTTATCATAACTTTCTCGCAATTCTTCTCGTGTATTAATAGGAAATTTTTGGAAATAATTTTCGAAGTTAGCGACAGAAATAACGCCTCTATAAAGACACTGTTCTATTAGACAATTCTTAATAGTTTTAGTCATTATTTCCACTGTTGTTTTTTTTTCTATAATAATTCATCTAATGCATCCAATTATTAATACTTCTAATGTTAATTGATATCTAATCATTCTAATTCCCAATTAACCCAAATTATTTTGATCTTATTACTTTTTTATTCTGATTATTCTGATATCTTCACTTTTTTCTCTCTTTC
>NC_051405.1:30521071-30521779 GCF_015228065.2 Penaeus monodon
GATCAATATAGATGGCGGTGTTAGGCACGACAAGTGTTGCCATGTTCCAAGAGCGGCGATAGCGCGGCGCCGTTCAAAATGCAGATATAATAAACCCGTTTTTCATTTTTCGCAAGACAACCGGGGAGATTATCGCCATTATTTAATTGCAGGACGCAATCAGACAATTCATATTTCCCAGGAGTAATTAGATGGAATATAAAGAATTAGAAATGGATGATGGTACTAGATCACCAGAGGTTGTGTGTCTCCGGGATCTGGCAACACTCGCGCGACACTCATCTCGGGAGCCAGAAATTGCACAAGGTTCGTGTGTTATTATTTTCTTCTCTCGTCGTATTTCACCCATTTTTAAGCCTTTTTAACCATCGTGAAGACAGAGAGCCTTCTTCATTATCTTAAGGCCGCTAGAGAAGGTATCTTGAGGCGACACGGCGTGAAATAAGGCGAGGGGGAGGAGAGAGAGAAAGGAAAACATCGCGAAGGAACGTGAGGGGAAGGAATACGGCTATTTATATATATTCTTTAAGGAATTTCAGGTGTTCTTCTCTGAGTCCTCTGCCTCCTCTGCCTCGCCCCAGCACCTCTTCTACTTCTGCTGCAGCCGGAGGGGAGGCTCCTGACTGCATTTCTCTCTCTTTTCCTCTCGTTTTGGGGGGAGGTTGGAGAAAAAGGAGGAATTTCAGCTCGAGTGAAGAGGTTTATTAA
>NC_051405.1:30521861-30522645 GCF_015228065.2 Penaeus monodon
ATCGGATTTCTATATATTTTCATCTGTTATTGCTGCTTTTATCATTTGCATTCTTTAGTTTAATCTTCCATTTGTCACCTTTCCTCTTGTGATAGTGGTTATGTAAATCATGACATCAGTAAATTCATATCAGAGGCTTCACATCGCCGGTGGTAGTGACCTCTGTGCCAGCAAATGATCTTTAATTTGCAGATAGAAAATTTACCAACCGACCAAGACCATGATCAGTAATTGCAATGGTGCAACATCGAGTGGTCACTGTAGCCTCCACTCACACTTAAAAGAGATTGTAAATGAGGCAATTTCAAAATATTAGTGTAATTTATTGTCGTTGTGTATTACATTTGCTTGATTGCCAAACAGTTTTTGTAAGATATTCTGTGTTTTCCCAAGCTATCAGGCCTAGCGTAGTCTCTGCAGTTGGTTTCTGCAGTTTAAGGCTACTGTACCTTCACATTAGGCGACATATGTAGTCTGTTGATAGAATCGACTGTGTGCAGATTTTTCAGAAATTTACCACAGTATCCCCCCTCCTGCATAGCAGAGACAACCAAAACTTTAATGTAGAAGACTAGACATGTATTTCATTAGCTTTCTATATCCTAAAGATGCATTACAAAGAGGTAGTGATAATGAAATAATATTTGATGTTGCCAAGCTTTATTCTAGTAATTAAAAACTCAGTGAATAATGAGGATAGAGCCAAAAGAAAGAAAATGTAATGAAATGAAAGCGTAATGAAATAGAACATGATGTGAACTCAGCAAGGGTATCCTGTTACGGA
>NC_051405.1:30522984-30523064 GCF_015228065.2 Penaeus monodon
ACCGTAATTGTTGATGTTGACGCATATGATTATATTGGACTCATTTCAACAAGTCATTATATATAGTATTTGTCTCTTGG
>NC_051405.1:30523628-30523702 GCF_015228065.2 Penaeus monodon
TTGTAAGATGGCTATGTGAAACTAAAAGAATATTGTCTTTTTATCATAAGGGATAGAGGTATCCTGTATATTCC
>NC_051405.1:30523738-30524333 GCF_015228065.2 Penaeus monodon
AAACCAAGTATGTTATATATTTAAATTCATTTTGACATTGGTTTGGAGTATACAAACCCAGGTTTGTTAACCTTTACCAGAACACTATCAAATTAGACTTGAAATTGTAGGCCCTTCACCAGTTAAGTTGGTTTATTAGCCTTTTCCAGAGTGCTGTGTGAAGGCCGTGGTGATTGCTTGACATTGCATTGCTTTCAAATTTTTACTTGGAAATTGTAGGCCTTCATCTTAAATAACGGGAAGTTTCTAATAGACGTGCATAGAACCAGACCAAAATAGCCACAAGAGATATGTCCTGTTCTAAAAGCCATTGCAGATATTGTGGGATATTGCAAGCATTGTTCAAGATGTATGATTGATAGGCAGTCAACCCTGAAACTACTTTGTTTTAGATGAAATAAAAATGAGTTGTTCAGCCATACCATGCCTATTATATTTGAAAAGTCAGTGTTGAGTAAATAAAATTGAAAGGTTTTTGGGACGAAGATACAATCCTCAGATGTAATGTCAGTCAGCACTTGATGTGGCATGAGTTTTACTTTTAAAATTTTATCTTTATCATATTACAGTTTATAGTAATTCTGAGAGTCTTTTA
>NC_051405.1:30524385-30524996 GCF_015228065.2 Penaeus monodon
ACAAAAATCAGTTACGTGTGGTTCCTTACACTTTTCTATGACTGAGCTGAAGGGCAAAGGATAGGATGTAGATAACTGGAAACTTGGTGCTCTCATGGGTTTTTCTTTGGAATATTTTAGCTTGATGTGGTTATGTATGCAATATTAGAATCTTGCAAAAGTTTAGCAAATATTGAATAGAAATCAGAAAATTGTCTTTTTAGGTGACAATTTTTTATCCTCAGGATCCTGATTGGTTAGAATTGCATGATGTCAGTTTACGGCAGTTAAATGAAAGTGTTTTATTCTAAATGATTTGACTATTTTCCACAATTTATTACTCGTTTCCGTTCTTTTGCTTTAATATATCTGGTCCTTTCTTACCTTCCTTCATTAATAGAACCAAAACTATTGCTACTGAATGACAGCTGAGTCATGAGTTAACAGAAATGCAGTCTTGTCCCAGTATGCCTCTTTTTAGATTTTTAGGCTATGTTTTTTCCATTACTTTTTAACACAAGCACAGAATTCTCCTTTTGAATGCTTTCACTTCCTTCTCTCTTTAAAATCTATTGTCAGTTTTTATAAAATGTTATCTAGAGGTAGTTTTTAACCCAATACCACAAGGATTT
>NC_051405.1:30525439-30526631 GCF_015228065.2 Penaeus monodon
TATCTTGACATTTGACAAAAAATTCCCATGTGAGACACACTTATCACCTGCCTCTTGGTGTAACCTCCCCCCCTCCCCTTTCCCCTCTCTTTCAATTTCTCAATCATGTATAGTTATTAGGAAAGACCATGATCTTAGTTAAATTACAAACTCAAACAATATTCATGGTACTTTACCTGAGAATATACTCTTTCGTCATCAACAGTATACTTGACCTTACTCCGTAAAGACCTGTCATATCCTCTATGCCAGATCTCCTCAGCTTGTAGACCAATTTTCCTCCTGTAAAGGATATAACAAATATTTTTATCCACATCATGATTTACATGTTTTCTATTCTTGTTAACTTGTCAGTTAAAAGACAGCAACAAGAAATTAGTATTAGGTCTCTGCATAAAGTGGTCTCTTGAATGGACCAATAAACGATAGGCAATAGTAGTTAATAATACAGCCAGCTATGATTACCTCACCATTTTTAAATCTTTGTGCAGGAAGTTGGACTGTAGTTACTAAACTTCACTAAAGATCCTTTCATACTTAGGAGTGCATTATTGGCCTCCTTCCAATCTGAGGTGCACAACAATGTGCAAGGTAATTGAGAGGCTTTGCCAAAGTACAAGGCAGTTGATAAGACATTTATAGACCTGTCATAATTATTGTTAACCATATTTTTTGTACACTGTTTAACTTATTGAAAAAATACCAAGGAGGCTACTTTATTTCGTTTCTGCTTTGTCATATAGCAAATATATTCCTCCAAGTATGTGCTACTCAGATTTGAAAATATCCAGAAAGTATTATCTGAATGGTTATTTTGGTTCCTATTATAAAACATTCTGGGTAGGCTTCATGTAATATTTAGGATGTGGCCTCTGTATGTGGAGCTTACTTTCTTCTCTTCAGCTGGAACAGGTTTTATAATTAGAAATAGATGATATAGCATTTAGATATTAGTATATTTGTGTGATTATTTCTTTTATTGTTTTATTGCAGTGTCTCATTCTATTTACCTTATGTAATGGGACAAAACTCCTTCCTTTCAGATGCCCAGTATTAAGCTCCAGAGCAGTGATGGCGACACCTTCGAGGTGGACGTCGAGATCGCCAAACAGAGCGTCACCATCAAGACCATGTTGGAGGATTTAGGTAAATCTGTTGGATCTGTTTTGAGGCAAATCTTCCAAATCCTTTA
>NC_051405.1:30526691-30526864 GCF_015228065.2 Penaeus monodon
AGAAATACATTGCAGAAACTGCCTTTCCCTAGCAATGAAAGAGTAGATTGTAAATGAGACAGATGTTACTGTCACACCTATAATCTACAAGTACCTTAGCAACTTCTGGCAAACCTCCACCATTTATATTCTGACAAGATAGAGCTTGGTTATAGTTATCATTTGACTCAATC
>NC_051405.1:30527267-30529448 GCF_015228065.2 Penaeus monodon
TTCAGTAACTTGACCTAGTGTCACCATGAGGTTTGACTCAAAATTGTAAGCCTTTTTTGAAATAACACATTAAGTTTCAAGGATGATTAGCTTAGTAAACTTTAAAAAATCCTTGGACTTTGTGCATATGCTGTTTTTTATCCAAATCCCAGAGTTTTCTTGGTTTTATAATTTCTGCATGTGAGCTGTATTTTCACATAACTTACATTATAGAAGAGTGATGTAGAAGACAATGATTGGACATTATGTGATTGTAGAAATTATTGGAAGATTTACAATTAGTCTGTTAGCTATTAATCTCTTCTGTACAGCATATATTTTGAGAAAACATTTAGCACAGCTATGTAGCATAAGAAATCTTTGACAATTATACAAGATATTTAGTATGAATTACTGTAAATAGACAAGGAAAACACAGTTGATAAATGTACTTAGAGTATAGGTATATTTTACTCAAAATATAAAGGGGGAATCAGGAAGAATTTTAGTTATGGCACTTCTGTCTGTGAATGGTTTCTTCCAATTTATTCCCTTACCTTTCATTCAGGAATGGATGAGGATGAGGAGGAAGTGGTACCCCTGCCTAATGTAAATGCTGCCATCCTAAAGAAGGTGATCCAGTGGTGCACATACCACAAGGATGACCCTCCCCTCCCTGATGATGACGACAATAAAGAAAAGCGAACAGACGATATCTCCTCCTGGGATGCAGATTTCTTGAAGGTATTGCCAAGGGCATAAAGCATGTTGTACTCCCTCTGACATAATAGTAGCAACTTATGATTAAAATACATCCTTTCTGTCACTGCATTTTCCTTCAGTTTCTTCACTCTCTCTCCATCACTGATCTTTTTCCCTCCATTTACCCCAGTTCTCTTTCGGCCCCTCTCCCTCTATCCCTGTATCTCTCTGCTCATCAAGAATATATGAAAACTCATGATTAAAAATCCATCTCCTCCTAACTCTTGCTAGGTTGACCAAGGCACACTGTTTGAGTTGATCCTGGCTGCAAACTACCTCGACATCAAGGGTCTGTTGGACGTGACGTGCAAGACTGTAGCCAACATGATCAAGGGAAAGACGCCTGATGAGATCCGCAAGACCTTTAACATCAAGAACGACTTCACACCCTCTGAGGAGGAACAGGTGCGCAAGGAGAATGAGTGGTGCGAGGAGAAGTAAAAAGGAAATGGAAGTTCCGAAAAGGTGTTTATAAAGAAAGTGGTTTATGTATAGTAAATAGACTGAAAAAAAAAGCAGGAAAAGAACATTGTTATGCCAATTCTATAACCATGATATTTTATGGAAATTCTTTTTTTTGCCAGAATGCAAGAATTCTTTATTTATTCCTTATTTTACAACACTCCTTAATTAAGAGTAGACCTGTGAGAGTAGAGGTTATTTTACTCTTCCTTGTTATGCATTGATCTCTTTGAAGATAGCATATATATTGATCTAATCATGTGGTTTACTGATGTTATTATAGATATACCATTAGGTCAGTGTAAGGGCTCATCATGTGGTACTTTAAAGCATTGTATCTTTTGATATATATTACTAGAGGAGATTATGACGTAAAAGAGAGATGAATGAATATGTTTTTATTCTTTTCAACATTATTACCTCATTATAGCTTAATTTGGTAAAGTTGATTGTCTATTGTTTTATTTTTGTGTATTTTTTCTCCTCATCGTGTGGCATCTACTTTGTTTTGCTTGAGCAGGAAAACTGTAGCTCAGACACTTTGTATCAGATGATCTGCAATGCTATTAAACCTTTAACAGTTTTATATCTTTTATGTTGACCAAATAACTGTCAAGGAATGTGTCAGTTTAGGTAAATGACAATTCCCATTTCAATTTTCAATAAAACCCTCATATTTTCTAGTCCTCTTTTAACCTCCAAATAACACATACACAGTCAATGTTACTTAACAAATTATCATTCTGATTCATAGTATAACAAGTATGTACATGTTATTGACATTTGGTTGTGGTAAAGGTACTGTGAAAGATACCTCAACTATTTAGTATACAAGCTGATATTTCTTTAAAACATTTTGCTGTATACAAGATATGCTGTGACATCACATGCAAGCACTGTTGAGCAAAACATTGATCTTTTACTTTGTTATTAAAACAGCATGTTTGCTCAAGCATTTTCAAATCTGAACCATCTTAG
>NC_051405.1:30529492-30530390 GCF_015228065.2 Penaeus monodon
GAACATACAGTACAGTTTTCAGGGATTGTGTAATTCTATTCTTTTATTCTTTTGATACAAACCTGCTCTCTACATATATATTACACTTACTCTATTTCTCGTACCAAAGACTTGCTTCTGAGTAATACAGGCAGCTACACTTACTTTCTCTTATGGAAAGGGGAAACATGCTATGTAATATAAATATGGAAAAAATAATAAGTAAAACAACTCCACACTATCTTATAGAACTTAGAATGACAATGTGACCTTGCTTTTCCAGTACTTAAAGGAATAAGAGGTATGAAAATAAAATTGAAAATGTATTACTAATTGCATAAAATGCAAGTATCAAAAAAAAATTAGTGTGAAAGGTACTCATAAAAGGGAAATTTGTACACACTTTATAAGCAATTAGCACATTGGAAGTGTGTAGCTGCATGCTTTAGCAGCTGTCTGGCCTGTTTTATGATGTCTAAGATCTATCAGCATTCTGGATACATACTCATGATGTGATGACATGACTTGTGTCTGTTTTTATTCTTCATGACTGTGGGTTAAATGATACTGCAATAGAATAGGAATATCAACATAAATGTGAGTAAGGACCATTTATCATAAATGAGAGAGAATAAGTAATAGCAGCAAGACTTTTTGTTGTTTCCCTTTTTACCTATTCAGACAACTTGACTTTGCTTTGTAACTGATAGAACTTTTGCTTCAACATTTTTGTGCTTGGAATTAGCTTTATACAGTGAAGTTACTCTGTGTTCCCCGTATTCATTGTAGACCTCTGGAAGTCTGCAGAGAAAGAATTGAGGGTCTGTGTGTGTGATGATAAGAAACACAAGAAGCTCCAGCATAATATGCATGTTTTTTCTCAGGAAGGCCACTAGAGAAACTTTTTTTATTGTTATTT
>NC_051405.1:30530426-30530814 GCF_015228065.2 Penaeus monodon
CGGAAGAAAAGTTTGTTCGTTAAGCAGATGTACCTACAAAAACCAAGGGTGTGTGGGAAAACTGATTTAAACAAAGGGTTCATGCAGGAGAAAAGCTTGGGAACCAGTGTTCTAGATAAAGACATAGCCATATTCCTCTGCATAGCATCCTTTCCTCTAGCTTTCTGTTTCTGATTCTAAGGTCTTTGTCATAATCTTGAAGATGATTGAATACTAAACAGTCCTCATTAGATGACTAAATATTGAACTTGACAGTATCACATATCCACATGCCAAATTCCATGACAAGATGAAATTATATTTCTCCCAAACTATCCATTTTTGCTAAGACACAATAGTAAAATGCAGTATATACTTCAGAATATATTTTACTTATTTGTAGCCCCCC
>NC_051405.1:30531367-30531512 GCF_015228065.2 Penaeus monodon
CATGTTGTAATGTTATTGTTTTTTGCCAAACAGTTAGCCCTAACTGGAAAAATCAAGGCTTCAAATAGATAGGAAACTGAAAATTGTCATTTCCACAATATAACTACAAAGATTGTTGCATTTCAGTAGTTTGTGGTTGAAGCTT
>NC_051405.1:30531932-30532959 GCF_015228065.2 Penaeus monodon
GCACTGGACTGATCTTGGTCTACAGACTTTAAAAATATATATATTTAAAAATTTAAATAATTTTACTAATGAAATTTAAATCACTCAATTTTTGTTCTTTTACCAAAATGGTTTAGAGGTAATCGCTAAGGGGGCTGTTCATACCCATTTCTTTCTTTGTTTTAAGCTTTGGTACAATCCCACTGCAACACCCATGGTTCAGCTGAACATAAACACTATTAATGACAAACTTTAATGCAGTCTTATTAACTGATTGTTTTGTTTGTTTGTCTATCATCTATTTTCTATTCTTTAAAGTTGAAGTTCAAAAATCAGTCTCTGTGGTTGCCAAAGGTGAATTTTTTTTCAATAAAACTCATTACAGGTTTGACATCTCATTATTTTTTAATACCATTTTTCTCATTAATATCTTTGCTATATGTAAAATGTGTACTCATGGGATACATTGGTAAAGACAAAATAATAATGCCAATCAGATTTTTTTCTGCACAGAAGATGGCATCTACTCTCAAACTGATTTTGTAGCCCTTTGAGGAAATTGATAGCTTCAAAGAACGAGTAACAATTATTGGCTTGAAGGTTCTATTCAGTTTCTTTATACTGGCAATAGTTTTACACAGAATAATGTTCACATCACTGTGGAGTGAATTCAAGCTTTAATACCACCTCATCTGCCCATATTAAAATGTTCAACCAAAGGAAACAAGAAATTTCTTGTTGTGCATTAAAGATCAGATGAATATTTAGAAAGCAATGGATGTTTTGGATTATGATAAATTCTGTAAAGTAGTTCTTAACCTTTTTACCACTGAGAATTAAAACTACTTCTTGTATTGAAAGGAAACTTTAAAAATAAAAAGTTGAAGACTGTAAACAACAATTATTACAAGAATTTCAGTCATAATTACAAAAATTCTAATATACAAATTATGGAAATCTAAACAGAAGAACAGAAGAAACAAACCAGAACACAGTAAAAGACACCCAGAACTTATCTAAATCTCAAAATCTGATTAAAATGATAACA
>NC_051405.1:30533505-30533791 GCF_015228065.2 Penaeus monodon
AATGATAATTTGCATGAAATAAAAACTTTTAGACTGATGATTTTATGGGTAAAATAACCAACCATCCTCCATTACAGTTCAAAATATTTAAACTGCTTTTATATATATCCATCTATAGTACTCTGTTATGCTGGAACTTGCATAATTCATGTGAAAATAGTTTATTCTATCTATATACATTGTACTATAAAACACTCAACGTATTGCTGATTCTTTATTAACCAAGAGGCCCCAGGAAAATGTTGTGTTCACAGTAGTATTGTTTTGTGAAATTGCTTAGCCATCA
>NC_051405.1:30534050-30536309 GCF_015228065.2 Penaeus monodon
GTGGCTTGGGATTAATATAATAGATAAACTAAAATAGCTGCCTTAATATCCTTCTATTTACATTTTAATCATTATTCTTGACCTAATATATATGGACTTGATATGTAATAGTATTTGTGAAAACATGTAAAATTTTATTTCCTTAAAAAGTCTGCTTCATATGTGGCAGACATGTAAATTGTTCATGATGCAAATGGTGATACAGATATAAGGTACTGGTACAATTAATGAGAAAACATAAATTAAAAATTATCATAAAGTATGTCAGTATTATTGTCTTCATTTATTTTTATTTGCATTTTTAGTAGCTCATTTTAAAAGTTTTCCTCCAATGTTCCCACTTCTGTCTTCTAGCTGTATGTGGCCTGATGAAAATGTCAATGATTTTTATCCTGAAAGCTTAACGCCATAGATTGTAATAGTCTTGAAATATATAAACATCTGTTGGTGGTTTCATTTCTCTTTTACCTAATGATAATGAATTTTTAAAAATTCATGTATAGTACAGTACATAAGTAAACTGAAATATGCTGGAGAATTTAAAAATAAAACACATTTTTATATATCACTTTAATCTGTTTTACAAGGGTTTAAATAATTTAATGAAAAGTCTCCCTGCCCCCCTCCCAACCCATTGTAGAAAAAAAGTCAAACCCAGCATCTTTAGGTATCTTTGTATTTCATACCAAATGCCTATCACAAATGTACTTCATTAACAAAATTCTATTAGAAACACACATCAGTCCTAACTCAGTTTCTCCAAGCAACAGGAACATCATCTGTTCTAAATCTCTGTGTGACCCAAGTGTCATCTAATGTAGAAGTAATACCTGACTGGAACATACAATACCCAGCCTGAGCAATCATGGCTCCATTGTCAATGCAAAAGCTTTCATTGGTGGCAAATAGTTTAGCCCCTCGCTCCTCACACATTTTCCCCATCATCTCTTGCAAGCGCTCATTGCAGCCAACACCCCCACAGATAAGGACCTCCTGTGAGCCACAGTGAGCCATGGCCCGCTCTGTGGTCTCCACCAACATGGCAAACACTGTCTCCTGCAGTGAGAAGCAAAGGTCCGCCTTGGAGTACTGACCTGTTTTGAGAAGTTTATCCGCTCTTTCTTCCAAGTAAGAGAGAATGCCAGAGAAAGAGACATCCATGCCTTTCACACAGTATGGTAGTGGCAGGTATTTCTTACCTTTCTTGGCCATTTGCTCAATATTGTAGCCTGGGCTTGGAGCATTGGACAACATCAAAATCCTCGCAAATCTATCCAGACAGTTGCCAACTGCCATATCAATGGTCTCTCCAAATATCCTGTACCTCTGACCCAGGTATGCAATAATCTGTGTATTACCCCCACTTACATATAACACTGTTGGATTCTGAGCTCCTGTGACTAGTCTACCCATCTCAATGTGCCCAATGCAGTGATTGACCGCAACCAGAGGCTTGTTCCACAGTTGTGAAATTGTCCTGGCCACAACTGCCATGCTGATCAGGGGGGCTGCCATCCCCGGCCCCTTTGTAAAAGCAACAGCATCTATTTCTTCAGGAGTTATAGAGGCTTCAGCTAAAGCCTGATGTAGTACCTCCAGTACATGTGCCTGAAATAAAGTATACAAAGTTTTGATACACATGAAAATAATAGTAACAGCTATAACATTCTATATGAAAATTTGAGATTCTTTTCCATAGCATCAAGATAATAAACTCATTAGTAAAAATAAAAATAACCCATCAAATTATTTTCTTCTCCTTTCCAAAATCAAGTTCCTTTACATCATACATACAGACAATATATCACAAAGAATAACACATGCAATAGCATCTTTACCTGATGGTGCTTAGCTGTGTCATGAGGAATAAAGCCCTGGCCAGGTGGAGTGATATATGTCCGTCTTGGATTTGATAGGACTTCTCCATCACGGATGATACCTATTCCGCACTTATTTGCACTTCCTTCCAGTCCTATAATGACCACCATCGTTACTGGGGTTGAGATACTTCTCTCTGGTGTAAGATGAAATTAAAATAAATAAATTATTCATGCACTATTACAATGAAAGGAAGTTAATACTTAATAATACACTATATCACATTCTTTGGCTCTAACTTGAAATCAAATAAAAAATATAATTTAACAAAAAAATGTATTCACGAAAATCTCCTCAATATAATTGGCTCAAAATAAAGATTTTCTTTTTAGTATAGGAAAGTTTTGGTGAAGGGTCTTCACCTTTTACACAGACTTGACT
>NC_051405.1:30536347-30536664 GCF_015228065.2 Penaeus monodon
TCCAGGGTTATACAAAACTGTTATATAAGTTACATAATACAACAGCCAATAGTATATAAGGTATATATTCAATGACTGGAAGGAGCATCAATATTAGTATGCTACAATTTCATTTTCAAAGTTAAGCCAGCAAGCACCACACTAAGTAACACTTAAGATAATTAATTAGAAGATATTTGTGTGTCTGCTATAGGCTTGACACTAATTGGCAAATGCTATGCACTTGTTGGCACTCTGACAAAGGCCAACAAACCTCTACCACATTTACCGTGGCAAGATAACATATCCCTCTGCATGCCACTTTGATTTCAATTTGC
>NC_051405.1:30536743-30536972 GCF_015228065.2 Penaeus monodon
TCATCACTTATAATAGTACAATATTCACAAAATATTCATAACATAGGTGAGAGACGGGTTATGCAAATTTAATTAATATATAAATTATAATAAGTCCAGTGCAGTAACTTTTTGAATTTCTCATAGTCACTGAATGTGGGAATTTTTAGTATCTGATTCTTATCAAATACCACAATGACAGTGTGAAAGCAAAACTTTACCCTAATTTACTTAAACAAAAAAAAAAATG
>NC_051405.1:30537022-30537093 GCF_015228065.2 Penaeus monodon
CTCTCACGAAACATTCTTTAACAATCTACGTTCCCACAACTGGACGTACTGCCGACGGGAGGTTAGTGGGA
>NC_051405.1:30537379-30537779 GCF_015228065.2 Penaeus monodon
TCATACGTCATGACTCAAGTATACCAACAAACCTCTGCAATTATGGATTATAATACACACATAATTATAATATAGGATTCACAGAGCCACAAGGTACAATATAAAAAGTATGCATACTAGAATGACAAAATGCACATCGCTTTTGACTGCGGGATAAATATAACAAAGCTAGGATAAAAGAATTAGAAAAACTATTGCAGAATTCAGTAGCCGTGAGACGCTTAAAATTAACTCTTCTAGCAGGATAGAGCCCCATTCTGAACGACCAATATATAAAATACTGACAATAATGAGCCAACTAAAAACTGTAGCTAAATAGGAATATAAATATATCTATGAATTGCAAAGTTTGCGTTACAGCATATTGAAGTATATAATAAATGCCACGACTTTAAATACT
>NC_051405.1:30537812-30538043 GCF_015228065.2 Penaeus monodon
CCTGCATAGTTCTGTAAAACTTGCTTATTCACCTAAATAAATATATATATAAATCTATAGAGATTACTGGCAAATGAGAAAATCCTGACTATCAAATATCCATCAGTCAGTTCTCAAACATTGAAAACTTGTCGACTCGTGTCATAAACACTAAATACATTACTGCAATTACACACACAGACGCCAAATAAAATGGAATAGTTTTAGTTTCCACAGCCATTTATTACAGAC
>NC_051405.1:30538073-30538483 GCF_015228065.2 Penaeus monodon
TGGCTTCCATACCCGAGTCCACAGCACGTGCGGTATGTATCAACACAGTTAATGAATAACTCAAATGTTCTATTCTATTTCGCTAAAGAAGCAGATGAAAATAAGCATCGAGAATTAAACTCATAAAATGATGTTGTCGTTCACTTAATAAGCGAAATAAAAATCTTTTGAACATAATGAATTCCTTAGTTCTTATGACGTCAAGGTATTCTATTAATGAGCATGCACGAATTATTTTCCTTTTTGCAAGTAAAGCTATTTCAGTTTATTATAACAATAAATTATAACCAATATCTTAAATAAGTACTTTTGATAAAGGCGAAACTTTTATTTTTAGTATAGGTTATGTTTAAACGCTTTATACACCGCATCCCTTTTCAAATAAAAGCCAAATGAACCAACCTTCTATT
>NC_051405.1:30538521-30538606 GCF_015228065.2 Penaeus monodon
TTAAGTTAACAGCTTATTTCAATCTTAAATTCATTCTAAAATAATTATAAATACAAGGCATAAAAAAATTTGCTTCTTTATTTGT
>NC_051405.1:30541583-30541671 GCF_015228065.2 Penaeus monodon
TTAGAATAAAAGATGATTTATTAAACCTTGTTTATTTCCTAAGGAATATCTACCTTTCATATTCCTCAATATAAACAAAACGATGCAT
>NC_051405.1:30542266-30543328 GCF_015228065.2 Penaeus monodon
TTCCACTCACGCAGTTCTATAATCCTTTCTATTGCTTTCTTGGTTATGTGTTTATCATTTTGCTGATTCACGTCTGAGAACCTGCCTTTCACTCTTTTCAACCATTCTGCATTCTTGTTGTGAAACTTAATATCTCCACTTATGCCACTCCAGAAATCTACACTTTCTTCTGCAGCTGGTTTTGTTTCACTTCCAGTCTTTTGTTAATCCAGTTTTCAAACAATCTTCGTTGATTGTACTGAAAAATGCTATTCTGGTTGTAGCTGTTACATATATCTTTGTATTTCCTTATCATACACAGTGGTAGCTTTGTCCCTCTGTTTTAATTCTTCAGTGACACTAGGAAAATTCTTATTTCTTACATGGTATATCCGTTCTAGTCTTTTTCCCATCCTTTACTTAGGTTTTGTTTGTGCTAGTTCATAAATACTTATATTTTTCAATCTTTTGTTAGTCTACTTTTTCAGCATGGTTCTTGTTTTGATTTTTTCCCCTTTGCTTATGTTTAGAATGTTTGCCATCAGTTTTGCTCCCGCTAGTAATAGACTATTTGTGTCCGTAAAGTGGTCAATTTTTACATACGGTATTGGTTCGCCAACAATTCTGGTAACATTATCCATTTGTTTCCTGTCATATGATCTTAACTTGACGCATTCTAGATTCTTTGAATTCCTAATTCCATTTCAATTCTGTAAGCAATGTTATCTCCTCTTCATCTAATTTCTGAATTTCTCATGTTCTGTGTTTGGCCATACAACTGTTTCCTCGGTTAATGTTTCTTCTCCAACTAAATAATTCCCTTCATTACTTGGCTGTTCTATTTACGTTTTATTTCCTCAATACCAATATCTGATAACCACCCCCAATTTGTAATACATTACATTTGACCTCTAAGTTGCTGTTCGGTCATTTCAAATAAACCAATTTCCTTCCATACTTTCATCATTCTTTTCCCTATTGGGATCACTTCTCATGATAAGATTCTGCTATAACCTTGTTTTACTTCTTTTTTTTATTATTCCACTCCACCTTTAGTTTGTTTTGATTTATCACTGTTACTGC
>NC_051405.1:30544671-30545859 GCF_015228065.2 Penaeus monodon
ATATACTTTTTTTTTTTTTGAGGTAGGCGGGCTGGTTATCCGTTATGAATAATCTATAACGAATGGCTTGAGCATTCTCGTATAATACTTAAGGCGCAGTGCATGACGAAAGACGGATGATAATAGATAGCTTATTACGGCCAATTTATGCATTATGAGCAATGTTTGCACGTAAGATGCGTAACCTTTTATGATTTTGAATTATAATTCAATATCTGAACCAATACTTTAATTCATAATGCATATCTATTAAATCATATGAGATTATTGATGCCAAGCGTATGATCTGGTTACATTTAAAAACATAATTCATATTTTCCTTAGGTGGTGGTACTTCAAATTTCAATTCACGTTTATAGTTATGGTAGATTATTGATACCAACCAGCGTATGAACCAATTAAATTTGTCGTATAAAACACATTTAGATATATAATTTGAATTATATATCTAAATGTGTGTAAATATAAAATTCATATACAACACACTGAAATATACAATTCATATACAACACATTTGAATATATAATCCATATACAACACATTTAGATTTATAATTAACATATATAACTCATTTAAATATATGATTCACATATATAACTCATACACAACTTAAATACACAATTTAAATACACAAACCACATTTTCCTTAGTCTGCGCTGCCCTCCGAGTGTCCGCACCGGAGAGCAACCGCCCGCGCAGATGTAAACAGACGTCAGCTGATCGACATCGACCCAAGCCTGAGAGGGGTTGGGTGTGTCACTTCGGAAAGCCATCCCTACCCCTCTTGCTTGCCTTTTTCTGTTATTTTGGGAGTGTTTTAAGTGCTTTTGTGACCTGCTGTGAGGACTGGACGACTGATTCTATCAAATGTGAGTACACACTCCCTGTTTTAATGGTTAAAACGGGCGAAATGCACTTTAATTTTGATACATTGTTCTCCATCTGCGTAATTCATTTGACATTTCTATGTTTTATCATGACAAGTATGTATTTTTTGGCAAATGCAAGCCGCAAGCACACTTATTTATGACTAGTTTATAAATAACACCGCAAGAATACAAAATGTCGGCTCATATAGGTTCAGGATTTCAGCGATGTAGTATTGGGTTACTTTGCGGTGGTAGCGGAGTGTCAGTGACTCATCTAGGTCCCATGTGGAGGGGCAACATTTAACCCTGGACGCTTCTT
>NC_051405.1:30545930-30546074 GCF_015228065.2 Penaeus monodon
TTGCTTTATTCCTAATGCAGTGTGAATTGATGACTGATTTTTCTAGTTCATTATACCTAAGATTTGAAGGAGGCTTTACGCAGTATGTTTTCATTCTTGTAAATATAGCACGTGTAACCCGAGAATTAAGGCGCACACACAACC
>NC_051405.1:30546219-30547035 GCF_015228065.2 Penaeus monodon
ACTCCCGCGTGCACCCGATTGTCTCCAAGAATAAAGCACAAACATACTGATATCTGGGGTGATATCATTCTCTGAACGACATGGAGCAAGTCACCCTCCCCCCCCGTCCTTTAAGGAAGGTCACGTGATATCTGGTAGTAAGCTGCAATTACCATAACTGACTGTCTACACGTTGCATTGATTTTCCTCCTCGGAGTTTACTGGCGACAGTCACATCACCCAGCTAATGCCACTGTACTGTTTTGTTTTGTGTTTCATGGTTTTGACATATGCAGCTAATACCATTGCATTGCGTTTAAGAATCTATATATTTTTTGACATATACAGCTAGTACCATTGCATTGTGTTTCAAAATATATATATATTTCTGACATACTATCCAGGCAGTACCACTGTACCTTTTAAACATATCATCCAGCTCGTACCTTAATACGACTGTTTGTTTTAAAATCTTTGCTCAAAAATCCCTCTTTACTTCTTTCGTACCACTGATACTTCTTAACTACGTTTGTTATTTTAGGCAAACATGATATTGTTTATCTTATAGTCCACCATTTATTCGTAAATGAATACCATATATCGTTATATTTTATTTAACCAACAAGAAAACGCTGCGGTTACCTCATAACTTGCAATTAACATACTTAACTGAAGAACACTTACCGTATAACCTAGTCATTAATACTCAGCGCCGGGTGATGTTGGCTGCTTAAACAGTTCATAATATGCATAGACTCCGTTATCTTCTACCAGGCCCCTTATGCTCTTGCACTCATCCACTCATTACATGCTCGTTTCTGCCAGTCAGTACACGGC
>NC_051405.1:30547064-30547648 GCF_015228065.2 Penaeus monodon
TATGTACATCCCACATAGTATTTCCTGTCATCTTGCCATGTTCATTCACTCGTTCACATACTCATCACATATTAAAACCACTTGCTACGTTTTACCCATTCGCATTCACTCACCACATATCGAGCACACATACACACCCTCTCCTGTCAGCTAGAATATTTCACCCACCCATTCATCCATTCACTCACCACATATGTTTTGCACATACTCACACACCCTCTCCTGCCAGCTGGAACATAGTCATTCGCTCATCACATATCGTGCCAATATACTCACTCACCCTCTCTTGCCAGCTGGAACATGATCATTCTCACATCACATATCGTGTCCACATACCCACACACCCTCGCTTGCCAGCTGGAATATGGTCATTCACTCGTCACATATGCCACATGCTCTTCTCCTGCCAGCCAGCACACCCAGCGCCAGCAGTACACCCACGCAACTCGCCATCACGTACGCCCCGACGGCAGAACAGCGGCCAAACCCACGCGCAAATGGAATTTAATGAGTTAATTTGCGTCTCGATGAACTAGCGACTCGGGCCTTGTTGTGAGCCGTAGATTGCGGGTAGTGGATATCGG
>NC_051405.1:30547674-30547893 GCF_015228065.2 Penaeus monodon
CGTGTGCCATGTAGTCTGTTCATATGTTTATGGTGAAGGATGCATGTCGACTATGGGCGTAAGATGTATATGGCTTTGGTGGGTAGGCGGTGTTGATGTGATGAGGAGGTGGATGAGCTTGTGTGGTGTTTGTGGGTGTTGGTGAGGTAATGGAGGCACACAAATGCGCACGCAGATCAACACATACCTTAAACACGCGCACACGCAGGCACTTACTGA
>NC_051405.1:30547953-30548323 GCF_015228065.2 Penaeus monodon
GCAGGTGTTTGTGCAAAGTTTCCCGTATTGATTCTAGAAGCAAAGTTAGCGCTCCGATGCCACGCTTAGGGAAGGCCTCTCTTGAATGTCGTGGAACCGGTGACATTAGGTCATCTAAAACATAATCAGGTCAATCGAGGTCACTGATTTACGGCGCTTCCTGTTTTTATTATTTTTTTTAGAGGAACGCTGCCTTCCATTTTGTCTCTCCGTGAGGGAGGAGGGGGGGGGGGTGGAATGAATGTAGAAGGCGGCGATGAGGGTGTAGGAAAAGGGATAGAAAAGAAAAAAACTATGTTAGGAGGATGGAGAGATCAGCAAGAAAAAAGAGGGGAAGAGGAAGACAGGGAGAAGAGAGGAAGGAAATCAG
>NC_051405.1:30548428-30548730 GCF_015228065.2 Penaeus monodon
AACTGGAGAGAAACGCAAAAAGGGAAGAGGTGAGACAAGAAAGTGATAGATAGAAAAAGAGGAGTGGAGAGTAAAAAGGAAAAGGGGGGAAGGGAGTAAGGAGGGGGGAGGGGAGGAAGGATGGACTTGAACACATTGGCTGTTTTTATAAAAGGTCTTAAAAGCAAGACCCGTAATTTCTTCCAAGTCGCGGTAAAAGCGGTATATTTTTTAGGTTTCCTTATTTTTTATTCCACATTTTGATCTTCTATTCATGGTTCTTTTTTCTTCTCTTCTTCACTCTGTTTTTTCTCTTTCATTCT
>NC_051405.1:30549104-30549650 GCF_015228065.2 Penaeus monodon
AATACGAACGTGCGCATTTCGCTTTCTTAAAATGCTCCGGAAGTGGGCGAATATAAGTAAAAAGGCGAAGGAGATGAATCGATAAAAGAGAGATAAATATATGCAATACCAAAACGCTGAGGATAGGGGTTAAGATATCACGCGTGTGGGCGGGAGTGGAATCGAATCCGGTTGGAGTTCGATTTTCCGTGAAATTCGGATGCCGGATCCCACAGATGCCGGATTTATGTATGTGAAATTCAGCAGAGGGAACATGATATCGGGATGACATTAAAATATTGGGAGAGCATCAAAATATCGGGATAACTTTAACATATCTGCATAATATAAAAATATCGAGATAACATCAAAATATCAGAATAAATTGAAAATATCGGGATAACTTCAAGATATCAGGATAACTTGAAATTATGAGGATGACTTCAAAATACCGGAATAACTTCAAAATGCCTGGTTGATATCAACATACCGGGATAACTCACTTCAAGGTAACTTCAAAATATTGGGATAAGGAGCGATTGCATTCGATAAAGATAGAAAGCAACA
>NC_051405.1:30549681-30550152 GCF_015228065.2 Penaeus monodon
CGTGCGCGTTTGTGTGTTTGCAACTAAATATACACGTGCGCATATAGTAAAAGGGAAGGGCAGCCTGAAAGCGACTATCCAGGTCCCTTTCGGCCAGATTTGTCACTTGAACGCCAGCTGGAACGACACCCAAGCAGCTTTAAGGTCGCGGCGCCAACGGAAAGGACGCAGAGAGGTGGGGGATTGGAGCGGAGGTGGTGGGGGCTCTTGACTTGGGGGAGATCGCTTGGGGTCAGCTGGTGGGGGGAGGGAGGGGTGTAGGAGCGGGGGAAGGGGGTCTTCCCTTTGGGGGAGGGTCAGCTGGGAAGGAAGGGTGGGGGAAATCGCCTGGGGGTCAGCTGGTGGGGGGAGAGAAGGGGGGTTGGAGCGGGGGAAGGGGGTTTTCAGCTGGTAGGAGGGGGGAGGTCGCCTGGGGGTCAGCTGGTGGGGGAGGGAGGGAGGTGGAGCGGGGAAGGGGGTTTTCAGTTGGTA
>NC_051405.1:30550184-30550289 GCF_015228065.2 Penaeus monodon
GCCTTCAGCTGGAAAGAAGGGGGAGGTCGCCTCGGGTCAGCTGGTGGGAGGGGTTGTAGCGGGGTAGGGGATTAGGGGGGGTTAGCTACGGGTCTTTGACTTGAT
>NC_051405.1:30550611-30550854 GCF_015228065.2 Penaeus monodon
GTCCATAGCCTCCATTTATCACCAGTGTGTCAGATCGAACGTGGGAATTTAAACCGGAAGCTAATACGTTCAGTTGTTTTGCCAGTGACGTAGTTACTTATTTCTCGCTATGCATGCGGGTCGCAGGCTTATTTTTGTTCACTATAGACCCTTTGTAATTGAACAGTCTGATGATTTTTGATGCCGGTTTTATTATGATGCTTAATATAATGGTTGATATGGCTTGTGCAGACTTAAATACGT
>NC_051405.1:30551019-30551325 GCF_015228065.2 Penaeus monodon
AATGCAGATAAAGATGCATGTAATATCATATAATAGATAATTTTCTGCAAAGTTAATATGGTATGGAATACAAATTGTAATACATCTATAACACAGAACTTGTTTATTTCAGCTGTCGTATATAAATGCAAATCATAACATCAAATGATTTTATTGACAATTAATTCAATGAGCGCGGGAGTGACATTATGAAAACATAATGCTGATATGATATGCAAATGCGTTCGGCAGAAGGTAAAAGACAAAATGAAATGCGGCCAACGTTTAATAGGGATTAGATTGCTTATTTTTTAGTAAAAGGCTTGT
>NC_051405.1:30551894-30552107 GCF_015228065.2 Penaeus monodon
TACTAACACTAAGAGCACCCTCATTATTGGAAATAAGCATTAATGATGTTGACTGTGTTATTAATGCATTTATTGTACTAGAGTGTTTAGCCTTAGTCATTAATATCTTTTTTAGTAGTGGCATAATCGGCGTCAAACATTATAGAACGTAATGTAGTTATCTATTCACGATAATTCAGTCAAATTTTGATGAGCCGAGACTGAATCTAGTTT
>NC_051405.1:30552350-30552905 GCF_015228065.2 Penaeus monodon
TTGTGGCTAGCACAGACGGCAGAGGCACATGACCGGAGTTTCTGTCATTCCTCCCTTGAAATCCTGTTGTGTCTACCGAAGGACCGTGTGTGTGTCCCGCGTGGATTCAATGGCCCAATAATTCTCCTGGAGGGAACGGAGACGAGAAAGGGGGAAACTTAGAAAATAAGATAAGATGAAATAGAAGAACTATAAAGATGACGGAAATGTAGCTTGGAGTAATGGAGACGAGACGAGGGAAATTAGAAAATAAGATCAGATTAAATATAAAAAAAATAGAAAGATGATGAAATTTTAACAAACTGATGGCCGTTAATCGTTAATCGTTATTATGACAGTTATTGGAGGACTGTCATGTTTATTGTTGTGGATTGTTTGTCATTGTTATGCATTATTTAATTTTTTGTTGTTGTTAATTCCGTTGTATATCTTGCTTTTTGGAAACCTTCATCTTCTGATTTGTTATGTATATTAATTCAGTGTCCGTTCAAAATGCACTTGTTCGGGACGGAACGATTGCTCGGGTAAATATCATACAGTGCTTGGTTCTTGTGA
>NC_051405.1:30553250-30553530 GCF_015228065.2 Penaeus monodon
ACCTCAGAAATCGTTATTCAAGTATTTTCATGCAAAAGAAACGCTGCGAGGGAAAGCAACAGAATTAATCGGCGTCGGAAATAGGCCACGGGGGAAGCAGAAGAGGGAGAAAGGGGAAGAATGATGGGTTAATGAGGAAAGGGGGAAGATCGAAGGGAAGGAATCGACCTCGGACGATGTGCGGTCGCCCGTTGCGCCGATTTCACAGTGCGGCGAAGGGGGGGGGGGGGTCTTGAAAGTTTTCTTTATTCTGGACATAGTAAACGGGATGTTTTTTTTT
>NC_051405.1:30553793-30553880 GCF_015228065.2 Penaeus monodon
TACCAACGCACACGGCCCAGCGATAACTCTAATAATTAAAAAGTTGGAGCTTCAAACAGATCGTAATTATCAGAGACTGGTGGCAGC
>NC_051405.1:30554732-30554891 GCF_015228065.2 Penaeus monodon
TCAGACCAGCTGGTTCCCCGGAGAGTCTTTTGGATAAACTGGTATATATTTTTTTTTCGTTTAGAAAATTAATGAAACTAATGACCGGCGACGGACATGGCGTTCATGCGCGTCTTTCCGATTTATTGGTCGTGTCCTTCTAATTCTGTCTTTCTTCTT
>NC_051405.1:30555925-30556279 GCF_015228065.2 Penaeus monodon
CTGCACCCTCCTTACCCCGCCTGACGCAGCCGCCCGTTCGGCACTGAAGCAACCGAGTCTTTAAGAAGGTGCTTACGAGCGCATCGGGACAAATGAGCAGCGCAAAGCGACCCTCACGAATTTTGTTTACATTATTGCTTATCAAGTGAGTTTCGTTCTTCCGATTGTTTTGAATAATTAAATATTCAGCGGAATTCGACCCTGAGGATTTTTTGTTTTTTATCGAAGTACATGAAAGGCTGTTCTTCACAATTTTTTTACTTCTTCGAAATATTGTGCCATTTCTTTAGTGCTTTTAGAGGATGGCGATTGCCTCCGCTTGGCCCTGCCGTTCCGTGTGGGGGAGGAGGGGCG
>NC_051405.1:30557089-30557448 GCF_015228065.2 Penaeus monodon
TAGCATAGCACCAGGGAGACTAGCGTGGCAGATGGTCATGTTATTCCTGCAGAGTCGAATGCAAGGAAGTCAGCAGCCTTTGCAATTTGCATATTTGAATTGAAATCGTCGATGGCGCTTCGAAGGAAATTGACCGAATGTTTCTATAAATATAAATCATTGTAGAGGAGGATAGACATGATTTGCATATTAGATCCATTTTTAGTGCAGTCATTAACGAACGTGTTTTTTTTTTCTCTATCCTTTTTTTAAGGATGCGTGTGATTAAATGAAATATTTCATCGTCAGAAAGATATAATCGATATTAAGATAGCTATTGATGGATGACTGAGCATAATGAAGGCTGGTGAAGTTATCGA
>NC_051405.1:30557817-30558065 GCF_015228065.2 Penaeus monodon
ATTTTCTTACATCCGCCTATTTTTATTTAATTTATTATTTAGGTACAATCGGTTGCACAATCAGTTGCAGACTTTAAACCGAAAAAGAATAGTCTTTACGAATTTCCCGCCATAAATTTCCCTTCCTTCGCAAAATTCCAAATTCCTTTTGGTTGCGAATGTTGAGGCCATTGCGTTCGGTGCAAAAAAAATTTCGTTTGCAAAAAAATTTATGTTCCGCTAATATTACACATGCTTTATACACGTCC
>NC_051405.1:30558155-30558334 GCF_015228065.2 Penaeus monodon
CAGAACAGACAGTGTTTGGTTTTGGGATAAATTATTTTAGTCGTGTGTTTCTTCCGTGGTGTTTGCTTTTGATTTCATATGGGCTGTGATATAGTCTTGATTTTTTCTAGATTCTAGATTTTTTTATGGTTTCGATGGATGATAGCATTTCATGTGCATATGGGTAAGAAATATATAGG
>NC_051405.1:30559385-30559506 GCF_015228065.2 Penaeus monodon
GCGTTTACAGCCTGTCACAGCGCTGTTCTTCAAGTGTCGTAAATTTCCGTCCGTCGGGGGCTGTTTGCTGCACTGCCGTTGGTGACTCACCTCCTCGCCTCGCGTTTGCTCTCGCTCTCAA
>NC_051405.1:30559650-30559768 GCF_015228065.2 Penaeus monodon
GTGCCCTCGGGTCGAATTTCATGAACGTTTCTGGGTGTTAAATGAGGGGGGGGGGGGCGAAAATTGGCTTGAGCTGACTTACCCTTCCCTTCTTGATTTCTTAGGAGGCTTGGTCGTT
>NC_051405.1:30560244-30560327 GCF_015228065.2 Penaeus monodon
TGCTCTTCTTCAACAAACAATAAGATTTATTTTCTCAAACTTCGTATAAAGGAGAATTGCATGTATCATCTCCCCCATTAATT
>NC_051405.1:30560550-30560630 GCF_015228065.2 Penaeus monodon
TAATGGGGGAGATGATACATGCAATTCTCCTTTATACGAAGTTTGAGAAAATAAATCTTATTGTTTGTTGAAGAAGAGCA
>NC_051405.1:30560870-30560980 GCF_015228065.2 Penaeus monodon
GTCTGTGGGCGCATGTTCGACCATAACCATAGCATTTGAGAGTGTGGCACCCTTAAGGCTCTCGGAAGGGCCGATGAGGGTGTCAGCGGCGGTAGTCAATCGCCCCTCTC
>NC_051405.1:30561377-30561495 GCF_015228065.2 Penaeus monodon
TCTGGCGCCCCCTGGTGATGTGATTGAAACTTACCCAACCACCCACATGTACGCTGACGTCACGCCCTGCATTTTGCGCTGGACGACCTCATTCGATGGGACTCCCCCCCCTCCCTAT
>NC_051405.1:30561982-30562078 GCF_015228065.2 Penaeus monodon
TGCGCAGACGATTATTTATATCTGTTTTGCATCAGTTCTTCTCTTTGTTCTGCTTCCCTTTCCCCCCCTTTTTGTCATCGTTTTCCGTTACTTTAA
>NC_051405.1:30562121-30562445 GCF_015228065.2 Penaeus monodon
GCTGGGGAAGGCATTATTGATTTGGGGATGGCGAAGAAGGGTGCATGAATCAGCAGGTGGGAGAGGCGGATTTTTTGTGGTTGTGGGAGAGGAGAAGAGAGGAAGAGGAAGAGGAGAAGTGAAGAAGGGGAGAGGAAAGATGGAAGAGGAAGGGAAAGAGGGAGGAAGGGAGGAATGGAGAGGGAAGGAGGAAGGGAGAGGGGTGGGGAGAGGGAAGCGTAACGAGAGGGTGTGAGTGAGTGAATGGGTGAGTGATGGAGGATAGGCAGAGAAACGAAGAGGGAGGAGTTAAGAGGAGATAGCGTTAGGTAGATAGATAGATAA
>NC_051405.1:30562529-30563018 GCF_015228065.2 Penaeus monodon
TGTTCGAGCACATAAAAAAAACTACATTCACGGGGGCTTAACAGTGTCATGGCCCACAAAAGAATCCTGCAGGTACCTACCTACCGCCCTCCCTTTCAGCCATTTCGCTTTGCTCGTCTCCCTCGGCATCAACCTTCCCTCCCTCTCCCCCTATCCACTTCACTTCTATTCCTCATCTCGTTGTGTAATGCCTGACTTTCCCCTCATCTCCCCCTTCCCTCCCTATTCCTCAACTCCATTTGTAGTGCCTGACTTGATCCCCCTCCCCCCTCCCCACTATTCCTCATCCCGCTGTGTAGTGCCTGACCTGACCCCCCCCCCATTCTCTGTCCCCTACCCTCCCCCTCTCCCCAGGCCTACCTGCATGCATGGTGTTTGGCAACCGAGCCGACAGGTGTCATGAGCCAGGTAGGGAACAGGATGCTTTGCTCTGCTGCCAGAGTGTCATTAGGGAGCGGCACGTAATTGATTTGTGAGGAATGTGTGCGT
>NC_051405.1:30563537-30563623 GCF_015228065.2 Penaeus monodon
CCACGAGCGAATGAAAACAGCCGTTGAAATAGAGCCGAATAAAACGCGCGAGTTGTGCCCCTCAGCCCTAAATAACTACATCCTGG
>NC_051405.1:30563672-30563849 GCF_015228065.2 Penaeus monodon
GAACTCTAAAAAAAATTCCCTCGGGTGGGTTTGGGTAGGAGCGAATGACGGTGAGGGAGTACGTCGTAAAGCGGGGACAGGGAGAGGAAGGGGGAGAAGTAGGAGGGGAAAGATGGGAGAGAGGGAGAGGAAAGGGAGTGGAGGAGGAAGGAGGAGAAGGAGGAATGGGGAACCGAA
>NC_051405.1:30563870-30564504 GCF_015228065.2 Penaeus monodon
AAAGATGGGAAAGGGAGAGAGAATGGGAATGGGAGAGGAGAGAGGGAGAAGAAGAGAGAGAAAGAGAAATGTGAAGAGGTGCGAATGATAGATTACGATGAAAGAGAGAGTAAAAAAGAACAGAAAAGAGAAAGAAAATACAGTAAACGAAAGCACGGAGAAGGAAAGGGATGAAATATCCTCAATATACCTAGGAGGAGAGGGGAGGAGGAGGAGGTGGGGAAAGGCGTGGGAGGGATCGGGATGTGTAGGCGGGGGGGAGGAGAGAAGAGCGGGGGGAAAGAGTGGGGAAAGGAGGGTAGGAGAGAGAGAGGATACAGGGGGGGAAGGGGAAAGGGGGGAGTAGAGAGGGGAGAGGAGGGTAGGGAAGAGAGGGGGGAGAAAAGAGAGGGGAGAGGAGGGTGGGAAGAGTGGGGAAAGAGAGGGGAGAGGGAGGGGAAAGAGATGGGGAGGGGGGAGGAAGGTAAAACATGTCTTGTTGAAGGTGATATCGCCTCGTGAGGTGTTTTGTACGCAGTAGAAGCCGTGGGAAAGGCGTGGAGCTTGTTGACTTGATTAGCATATTGCTCCGGGGAGATTCTGGGGGACGCGGTGCGGAGCCCCTGCCCGGATCGAGAGGTCTTTATTTCTTTAG
>NC_051405.1:30568193-30568284 GCF_015228065.2 Penaeus monodon
ATCTCCTGAAGTCAGCGTGCCCCTTTAAGAGCGCTCTCTTTGCTGACTCTCTCTCTGCAGTCAGTCTTGCGCACAGTCTGCTTCTGCTGAC
>NC_051405.1:30568828-30569009 GCF_015228065.2 Penaeus monodon
CTGCGAGTGTCAGTTTTCATAAGTTGTAATTATCTTTAAAGTCCTCTGCTTCAGAATGAAATGAAATTGTAATGTTTTTTTGTGACAGTACTGACAATGGTGATAATGGTGTTAGCCCCGTCTAACTTTTTGAAACATTCGGTTCACCTAAAAAAATCGCTGTACCTCTTTCCGGACTGCA
>NC_051405.1:30569316-30569502 GCF_015228065.2 Penaeus monodon
TTGCGATTTTCTTTCACCCTGAATTCAGTCTCCGTTATCAGCTCTTGTCTTTTTATCCCCTTAACTCACATGCCTCCTCTTCGGTTTTCTTGGATCTGGAATTCCGGAATTTAGGAATTGGGAATTCGATATTGCTTTGTTTTAGGTGTTATATCCTGTGCGTTTCTTAAATATTCTCCTAGTTTG
>NC_051405.1:30570378-30570514 GCF_015228065.2 Penaeus monodon
CAATTCTAATATGATTTTCTGAGTCTTCTCATTTTCTGCTCAACCTCCCTTATCCATTATCTTCGTTGGGGTCTTTACGGGGAAGCAATTTGTATGGGCTCTGGCGACGGATATGCGGTGGGTCGGCTGCTCTCGG
>NC_051405.1:30571053-30571191 GCF_015228065.2 Penaeus monodon
AGCTAGGATTTTCGTAACTCTTGTATTTATAAACTGACAGTAAATTTTTCATGTTCAGTGATAAAAACAGTTTAATCTGAATCAGTGTTTTTAGGGATTAATTATGTATTTGGTATAGGAGTTATTTATAACCCCCCC
>NC_051405.1:30571228-30571449 GCF_015228065.2 Penaeus monodon
GTTAATGAAGCCGTTGGAAGTAATGATGAATAACTTCAGATAATGAAATGATATAATAAAAAAAAACTGTAGATGAATCAGTCGACAGTAAAAAACGTTCTTTTAAAACGACGGTTTCAAGGTTAATCCTCTTGTGATATGGAGGATTAACCTTGTGATATAAAACCATGTAAGGGAAGGCTTACAGTCGTGTAAGGGTTAATACCCAGTAAAAAAAGGAG
>NC_051405.1:30571888-30572201 GCF_015228065.2 Penaeus monodon
CAAGATTCCACAGTACTACAACTCGTTAAAATCAGTTTACCGAAAATAGGAAAAAAGTTTATTGTTTATCTTTGAAGATAGTTTTGTTTTGATTGTGGTTATAAAGAGTATTATTTTCTCGCTGGACAATCCTCTTGGAAATCACATAATAGGATTTTAGGTTGAAATATGTTTTGTTTACTACGAGGTGCGAAATAACGTATATTAGTGACATTTTTTTTCTTTAATATCAGGTTCAATAATATTACTTTTATATTCTTCTCTTTTGCACAAATATATGTTATGTATATTTCTCCCGTCAGGTACTAAATAG
>NC_051405.1:30572363-30572506 GCF_015228065.2 Penaeus monodon
CTCGTTTTCCCCTTAAGTGAATAGAAACTCGGAGGGCGCGGGCGGTAAAATATGTAGGAAGGGGAAGATAACCGGGTTACGCGGGGGGGTGAGGGGGGGAGGAGGAGGCTTGGAAGAACAGAAGTCGGACGAGGTTGGAGAGA
>NC_051405.1:30574038-30574323 GCF_015228065.2 Penaeus monodon
AGAAAACTCAGCATAAACATGGAATTAAAACAAAGCCAAGTTTGTTGAAGGAGATGCATAAAAGGCAGCAGTTGGAAAAGGTCAAACGAAGTGTAAAGTTCTAAGAAAGGTCGGGACGGGTCGCGCCAGGTCACGCTTCAAGCCGAGAAATCCGTGTCAGGAAAGGTCATCATTTGAAACGTGAGGAGGAAGGTGCTTTTGGACTCGAAACGTCATCACGCCGCAGTGTTTCGTGTTTCTCTTGTCTTTTTGTGTGTAGATTTTTTTCTTTTCAGATGTTCCTTT
>NC_051405.1:30574409-30574925 GCF_015228065.2 Penaeus monodon
TCGATTTCAGAAGGTTAGGTGTAGAGAAAGAGGTCTAAAGGTGAAGTGGGTTTAAAAAGCTTATTAAACGTCATGAACAAAGCTTTTGGGGAACTCGCTTGCTAATAATCGATGGTTGGATTAATTAAATGAAAGGCTTGTTGGTTGGAAAGCCGACAGCCAGCCAGACAGATAGGGAAGCTGTTGGGCCGTTTGCCTAGATAGCTGTCTAGCTGGCTGTCTGGCGGAGGAGCAGGAAAGCAGACGTGGAAGATAAACAGAAGAGGAAAGAAACTAATAAGATGAAGTTGAAGGCAAAGAAGAGAATGAACGTGTAGAGAAATGCAAATTGCGGATATCCATAAAGGGGAAGAGATAAGTAAACAAGATGGTCAAGAAGGAAACAAGGAAACATGCATACAAGCAGTCATGAATGGAAGCAGGTGACTCATCCCGCTCGCCACCCTCTCCCGCCCTCTCTCCCCCCCCTCCAGTCGATCCTGGAAGGGGGGGGATGCCCTCCCTCTTCCAGTCCAT
>NC_051405.1:30575096-30575781 GCF_015228065.2 Penaeus monodon
GTTCCAGATAACGTCTGGGGAGGTCTTGCTTCGCTTCCATTTCCTCTTTCCTCTTGCCTCCTCTCTCCCCTTCTTTGTTTATCTCCTTTCGTCTTGTCTTTTTCGTGTTTTTGTTATCCTTTCTTCTGTCTCTTCACTTTCGCATTTTTTGTTATCTTCTCTCTTGCCTCGCCCCTTTTCGCTTTTTTTGCGTTAATTACTCTTTTGTCTCTCCCTTTCTCACTTTTCTTACACTCTCTTTTGTGTCTCCCTTTTCGCATATTTTGTTATCCTCTCTTTTGTCTCTCCCTTTCTCACATTTTTGTATTTCCCCTTTCCCATTTTTATTATTCTCTCTTTTGTCTCTTTCTGCTATTTTTGCTGTTGAGTTTGTTTATTTCTTTTATTTCTTCTACTTTCTTTGTTTTCTCTTTCTTTCACTCCTTTCGCATCGACTGTTTGGGTTCTGTTTATCTCTTTCTTCCTCCACTTCTTCCCTTTTTTTTTTACTCTTCCTTCTTTTACTCTTTCCTCTTTTCTCATTTTCTTTTTTCCCTTCTTTTACTCCTTCCTCTTTCTCGCTTTCTTTTTTCCTTCTATTATCGTTAATTTCTTGTTATTCCTGTGTTTTCCATTCTCCTTGTCCTTTCTTTTTCTCCCTCTTCCTCTTTCCTTCCTCTTCCTCTGCCTCTCCCTTTTCTTCAGT
>NC_051405.1:30575945-30576166 GCF_015228065.2 Penaeus monodon
GAGGGAAAATATATATATATAGAGAGAATATGCCTAAGAACGGAATAATAGTAATCCCTCGCTAAAGACCCCGAGACAAGAGGAAGGAAGAGGAGGCGGGCGCGGGAGGCATCGGTCGAGATTGAAAGGCTGAGCAGAAGCTGTCAACAAAGGTTTATGATGGGCGGTCGAGGGTGATCCCGAAATTATTCTGTTGCGGTTTTTTGTCTGTGTTTTTTTTA
>NC_051405.1:30576669-30577240 GCF_015228065.2 Penaeus monodon
ATGGAGAGGACAAGGAGCAATATGTAGGTTATTTTAAGTTTCTTGAAAACGGTTCCAGTCATTGTATCTCACACAAGGGAAAAAACTGCTTAATGGCAACCTGAGTGAATATTTTTTAGAACATAATTCGCTCTGTCGTAGTCCAGAAAATAAACTATTGATTGAGCTAAATAGATTAATACGTTAGACTATCCTCTGCGGAAAAAATATAACCACGTTTCTTCTAACATAGACGCCATTTTGTTCGCTCCGATCGTCATTTGTTTTTTTCCTTATTTGTTTACAACTGGCAGCAGGAGATTTGCGATGCATATTTTCCATTTTCTTCACGAGTATGGAAAACTTTGCCCGCATTTCGGTTGTCGCCAGAGATTGCAGTCCATCCCCATTCCCTAAAAAGATGTAAGGAAAAACAGCAAAATCGCTAATTACTTCCCATGGAGCGTCATTAATTTGGTATCAAAAAGCAGGTAGAAAGAAAGAGTGCCGTCACGAGTGCACAAACGCGGGAGACGGATCACGTAATACGATTGAAGGAAATAGATTTCGACAGTGTTTTTTCGTGTGTGTT
>NC_051405.1:30577271-30577361 GCF_015228065.2 Penaeus monodon
ATAGGATATGTCTGTTCCTTTTTGTGGATTGTTGTTTCGTTATTTATCTTTTATTGATCCGGGATTTTTTTAATAATCAGAGAGAGGTGA
>NC_051405.1:30577469-30577572 GCF_015228065.2 Penaeus monodon
GAGTGAGGGAGAATGTTTTATGAATTCTAAAATTAATGTAACGTTACACATTTATTAAAGCATTATATTCATTACATTAATTTTATACCTCCGACCCCCCCCC
>NC_051405.1:30577755-30577910 GCF_015228065.2 Penaeus monodon
TAGCTGCATAAAAAACGCAAATACAATCTCAACTTGCAATCTAATCGCAACATGGAGGCTTTGTGCGAATTTCCCGTTTATTTTGTGAAGGGCGCAGCTAATTAATTGCTCTGGTTGATTGAGTTGGAGGGAGCGAAATAAGGATAAAGAATTTG
>NC_051405.1:30578559-30578649 GCF_015228065.2 Penaeus monodon
TACAAGGATTTACTTTTTTGGACACAGAAATTCGAGGATTACAAGGGAAACTGGACACATACAAAAATATGTCGCGTAGCCATTTTGGAG
>NC_051405.1:30579055-30579179 GCF_015228065.2 Penaeus monodon
CTCAAGTCGGGCCTGTCCTGTCACTTCAGGCGTGCATGTTGAAGTGTTAATGTTTACGTGGCCAATACTCCATTTAATTTGGCGGAAAAACCTTGTGTGTCAGCACGCAAGCTCATCCATGCAC
>NC_051405.1:30579815-30580058 GCF_015228065.2 Penaeus monodon
GCTTTTCTTCCCCTCCCGTGTTGCTAGGAGATACGAAGCCCAAAGAAAGAAAAAAAAAGATGGTTTAGTCATTCGATATACATGTCTAAATATTCTTTTATCGTTTACTGTTCTTTATTTTCCTATGCATCTTCCCATTTGTGTAATATATATATTTTTTTCAATCCAAATCCTTTTCAGAGAACAATTCCTTTTGTGATTTTTTTCTTCTTCGAGTCCGGATTCGACTAGAAATGGCACTGA
>NC_051405.1:30580274-30580343 GCF_015228065.2 Penaeus monodon
GTGCTCATGCAATTGATCCAGTCTCTGGTAGTAATTTTTCTCCGAATCCAAATAATACTCGAAAGGATG
>NC_051405.1:30580655-30580785 GCF_015228065.2 Penaeus monodon
GATGACGTAACAGCTTCCGGTTAGCTCTCCTTCGCTCCCCCTCTGCCGGAGGTGCACGTCAGGCATCTTCTTTGCTGAGAATCTTGAGAAGCTTTTAAAATCTTACGTGCATTTTTGCTGTTTTTCAGTT
>NC_051405.1:30580976-30581166 GCF_015228065.2 Penaeus monodon
GCTTTTCTCTTCTCGGTCTTTTGATGAGAGGAGTTTCGGCTGTGGAGGGGGGGGGGTCGAGGTAGGGGGATACAGTATCAGGAATTGAAAAGAGAAAAGAAAAAAAACGTGCATGGAAATGATGATAAAAAGCGCGATTTTTTTTATATAAACAAAAAAGATGGTAATAGGAAACAGCGAAATAGACCAG
>NC_051405.1:30581195-30581305 GCF_015228065.2 Penaeus monodon
TATACACGGGAAATGGCACATGCAGATTTCCCCTCTCAGCTTCTCCGTCAACTGCGAGGGGAATAATGATGACAGGTGTTCATATTACCCGGAAGTGCGGCCGGGATAGA
>NC_051405.1:30581684-30582012 GCF_015228065.2 Penaeus monodon
AGATAGGAGGAGAGGTGGTGAGAGGGATGGAAGAGGGGAGAGGGAGATAGGGTGGAGGAAAGAGAAAGTGAAGAATGCAGGGGAATGAGGAGAGGAAGAGGGTGAGGGGATGGGAGGAAGAGAGGAACTTCTAGGGAGATAGGGGGTCGGGGGGAAGAGGAGAGGGGAAAGAGAGGCGTCTAGGGGAGAAAGGAGATGAAGGGGAAGAAGAGAGGGGAGAGTAAGGGGAAATGATTCGTTAGGGAAGAGCGCCGGACGAAGCAATTATCCTCTCGCACGTTGTAGTCTCAAGATTTGTCAGCTCTGTGTCACTCTGGGTCTGTAGTTC
>NC_051405.1:30582441-30582564 GCF_015228065.2 Penaeus monodon
TCGGCAACATCATCATAATGAACGTTCCATGATATGCATACTCAACCTTCAAGCAGTTATAATGAAAGTCTGGGCTTGTGTCTCGATCGCTGCCGTTGACGAAAGCTTTGGCGTCGGTGAATA
>NC_051405.1:30582737-30582876 GCF_015228065.2 Penaeus monodon
GGGAATTAATTTTAGTTAAATAAAGAGCACTATGGGTGTTTGAATGATAAATAACTGAATAAGGAAAGGGGAGGCAGTTTAAGTGAATAGAGAAGAAGTTAAGCTATTAAGAGATGAATTAATAGAGACAAAAAGGGGG
>NC_051405.1:30582913-30583316 GCF_015228065.2 Penaeus monodon
TGAATAAAGATTTTTTTTTATAAGTGTCTGAATAGGGAGGAAATTTAAGTGGTTAAAGAAAGAGGAATTTGTGTGGTCGAATGATAAATGAATAAATGGATAAAAGTGGGTCAGTTAAGTAGTTGACGAAAGAGGAATATAAGTAATGGAATCAAGAGATAATTTAGGTAGTTGAAGAGAGAGATGATATATGCCGTTGAAGAAAGAGGCAGTGCGGCGAAGGAAGAGAAAAGTTGAGTAGTTCACTAATGAGGAATTTAAGTGGTTGGATAAAAGAGATAGATCAATAAATAAAGAGATGTAAAGCCAGGGGGATTATTTACGTCGGCTGAGCCAACTCTCTCAGGCTCCTCCTGTCTGTTCTCGCGGTCAGACTGCAGTTGCTGTTCCGCCGATCCCTCTG
>NC_051405.1:30583990-30584398 GCF_015228065.2 Penaeus monodon
CCTTTCATATCCAATATCAATCACTGCCAGCCCTCACCTGGCACTTATCTCAGTGCCATCGTGACCTAGTGTCTGCGCCTCACAATTACATCATCCTGTAATATCTCTTGTCTATTTGCCTTCCTTTCACTCTTCACTTTTGCTTTTTCTCTTACCCTCTGTATATCCGTTTCTGTTTCTTTCTTTTTTTCTCTCTTCTCTTTTTTTTCTCTCTCTTCTTTTTATGCTCCCTTCTAGTCTCTGTTTTTCTCTTTTCGTCTCATATCTCTCTTCTCTTCATCTTTCTGTGTTACATTGCCCCTCTCATTCTTTGTCTGTCAGTCAGCCTCTCTTACTGTTTTTTTCTCTCACTCTTTTCCCCTTTCTCTTTACGTTACTGCCTCTCACATCCTATATTCCTATATCCGT
>NC_051405.1:30584610-30584763 GCF_015228065.2 Penaeus monodon
TTCCCGGCGCGAGAATTCCCTCCTTTATCTTTCACGCTGTTCATATTTGGCTCGCTATTGGCTTATGGCGGCAAGCTTTATTCAAGGCCTGGTTACTCCGCGCTCTGCTACGCTCACTGGGCCGTTTTGATGTTGAGGCGCATGCGCAGTTGG
>NC_051405.1:30584896-30584963 GCF_015228065.2 Penaeus monodon
CCGTGTCCTCTCTCGTTTCTTTTTCTTTCTCGTTCTTTCTCTTTCTTTTTGTCTTTCTTTGTCTTTG
>NC_051405.1:30585035-30585299 GCF_015228065.2 Penaeus monodon
GTGCCTCCCCTTCCACCTTCTTTACTTTCCCATTCTCTCCCTTCTTATCTCCGGTTTCCCCCTCCTTTATTATTTTTTCTCTCACTCCCCCTCGTTTCACCACTTCTTCCCTCCATTTTCTTTTAATCGTCCTCGGTGTCCTCCTTCCCATTTTCTTTCACTTTCTTCCTTCCGTTTTCTTTCACTCCACTGATCCGCTTGTACGGGATTATTCTCACTTTTTCTTGTCTCTCTGCTCATTGCTAATTCTCTCGCGCGCACACT
>NC_051405.1:30585532-30586106 GCF_015228065.2 Penaeus monodon
ATTGTGCTTTCGAAGAGCGTTTTGTGTTTGTAATTTGCTTGCTTGTGCGCTTCGTGTTTTTTGTATTAATGTTTTTTTTTGTGTGTGTGTGTCTTTGTACTTTGTTTTAAAATGATTAGAGTATTTTATATCGTTTATGCTTTTTTTTTATTGGATATTGATATTAACATATTAATCATGGGGATAATAGAAGATAAATATAGTAACAGTAATAACAAGAGAATGATTGTAATACTTGTGATAATAACAGCTACACCGACAAAATTGACAAACACTCTTTACAATAATAATAATAATAGTAAAAGTAATAATATAGATTATTAAATATCTATATTATGTTCATGCGCATCCACCTGTTCCGATTGTAGAAAATTGAAACAAAAGATTCATTGATAATTACTGATCCGCCTTGTCCGAACGCGTCAAACATGGCTTCCGTAATTTACGCTGTTCACGATGGTACCTTTTTTATTCCTTTATTTTTTTCCCCTTTCATTATATATTCTCTCCGGGTCTTTTGTTTTGCTTTTTCCCTGTTGCTTGTTTGTCTTGCTCAAAACAGGGTTTCAGTCAG
>NC_051405.1:30586277-30586830 GCF_015228065.2 Penaeus monodon
CCGTGTTATTGGTGTTTCGTCTCGTCCTCTCTTCTATCCTTGTTTTCTTGTTTGATGTGTCTGTTTACCTCTCTTCTCATGATAAGCTTATTCTGCCCTCTTTCTTGTTATTTCATCTCCGCCGTCGTTCTCCTCTCATTCTCCTCTCATTCCGTCGCTCGCTGATATGTCGATTACTTCTGCATTTTCGTCGATTCTCCTCACATTTCAGGTCGATTCCCCTCACATTTCTGTCGATTTCTTTTATAATTTCGTAAATTTCTCTGGCAATTTCCGTCGATTCCCCTTGCTGTTCCGTCGACTCCCTTTGCAGTTTCGTCGATTTTCCTCACATTTTGGGTCGATTCCCCCCTAGTTTCCCTCATAGTTCCGTCGATTATTTTTGTTCCGTCGATTCCCCTCGTTCTTTCGCCGTTGTCGTTTTATTTCCTCGTTTTGTGATTACCCCTCTTTTCTCTTCATCGTCTCTTCATTTCCTCTTACCGTTCTTCCGTGTTTCTTCCCTTTTTCCGCCAGAAAAAGGGAAGAATGTTGGTTTGTCTACGTTTTTGTT
>NC_051405.1:30587332-30587425 GCF_015228065.2 Penaeus monodon
TTGCCATTGCATGACGACTGGTTGAATCAATACCCACCGTAAGGCGTCAGAGTGTATGCATGGTTGTGTTTATGTCTAGTCTTCCCATCGCCC
>NC_051405.1:30587493-30587825 GCF_015228065.2 Penaeus monodon
TCCCCTTTCATATTCCTTACTCTCGTATTCCTTCCTACCCTCCCCTTTCTCCTCTACCCTAATCTACTCTACTCTAATCCCCTCTTCTCTCCCCTACCCTACTCACTTCGCCTCTTTAGTCTCTTCTATCCTACTCTTCTCTTCTCTCCTTCCCTTCCCTCCTCTCCTCACTTCTCCTCTCCTCCTACTTCCCATGTCTCCCCTTTTTTAACCCCTTGTCTCCCCTCGCTCCCTTATTTTCTCCTTCGGCCAAATCACAGCTTTCCTCACGAGGGAGGAAGGGAGAAGGTGGGGGAAGGGTGGGTGAGAAAGACAATAGAAGGGTGTCGTGC
>NC_051405.1:30587872-30588005 GCF_015228065.2 Penaeus monodon
CTAAGTGGGAGTCTGCCATCTCTTTGGTCTTGGCGGATCAGAAGACCGAAGAAGTCAAAATTCGAGAAAAAAAAATTAACCGGAATGGAAGTAAACATAGTGTAACAAGGGTTGATGAAGGAGGTAAGGTGGG
>NC_051405.1:30588167-30588316 GCF_015228065.2 Penaeus monodon
GGGGGAGGGGATCCGCAAGAGAAATTCGAACCGGGGCGACGACGAGGCGATCCGAACCGAGAACCGAATCTCCGAGTCCGTGTGAATTCCTCTCATTCAGGGAGACGAGAAGAAAAAGAATTAAAAGGTCGCCGAAAAGGGCATAAAAT
>NC_051405.1:30588366-30588734 GCF_015228065.2 Penaeus monodon
AATAATAGAAATTATTTATTATTCACCTCCGTTGTATTTTCGTGGCTACGGTTGAGCCCGCAATCGATGTTTGGTCGACTGGGGGGTTGCCACTTCGGAGATTTCGGGTCATGTTTTGTCAACATACTGGCTCGCGGATCTTTTGCTTATTTTGACAGCGGGGGTTCTGTCATGTGTGTAGGGGGTGGGCATATTAGAGGGACATGCAGTACGAGTGTCATTGATCTGTAGAGTAGATCTTCGTCGGTAGAACGAAATGGCTACAAATTCGACCTCCCATTGGTCAATATCTATGACGTAACGCGCGATGACGTCATAGCTCGTTCTCTTCTGCCGGATATTTTTCTTTCGGGGATTGGCAGGTGAAA
>NC_051405.1:30588759-30588851 GCF_015228065.2 Penaeus monodon
TCATCTCTCACACTCCCGGTGAAAGGGCGATGGAGATTATGGCAGGACAAGGCTAAATACGTGTGGAGCACCCGTATGCGAATGTTGGCAGC
>NC_051405.1:30588904-30590496 GCF_015228065.2 Penaeus monodon
AGAGGGGGAGGCGCTGGAAGTCTAGTGGGCGGTGGCAGGACGCAGGCGCCGGTGACGTCAGCGTCCGCCTGGAAGCTCGCGGCAGAGGCACTGTGTTTCTGGCGAGTGTTCCGTCTTGCTGTGTACACCCAAGTCGCCGTCTGCCGGGATATTTTTTGCGCGGGTTCTAGTGAAGATGGGGCCGGGCCGCGGTGTAGCGTGGAGGCAGCGGTGTTAGGCCAGCAAAGCCTCAGGACTTGGAGCTTCGAGGCCCTTCCTCCTTCCTCGTGGTAGTGTCCGGGGCAGCTCAGCTCCGTCGCCGATCAATCACTCGCTGGTGCCTGGAAGCCATCTTGCCTCGGCGTGAGTATACTATAGCCGCGCCCACCGCCTCTCGCCCTCAGCCCGACGAGCCCTTTGCCTTTGCCCGATTGGGAATCCGGAGGGCCGGGGAGTGGGACTTGGGAAAGGGAAATTTCAGCAAGGGTTTTTTTAGGGGGCTGAGTGGGAGGGAGGGAGGGAGGGGGACGTCGCTCCCTCCAGTGCCCCGTGTTGTGACGCAGTTCCCCCTTATATTTTTTTTCTCCGCCGCACCAGCTGCTCTGCAACACACAGCTCTCCGCCTTCCTTTCTGTTCTTGCAGCGATCGTCGGATCCCCGTGCAATTGAAGTAACAGTTGAGGAGGTGTTGCATGCAAATTGCGAAATCCGCGGATCATATGTTCACGAGAGATTGCGAACCGAGAATTCCTTCAGTCAGCCCTCCGTATTGCAGAAGTCCTCCTCGCTGGTCATCATCCCAGCTGGTCCTCCAGTCCATCCTGCGCGGATAAGGATGACGACCAACGAGGACTCTGAAATTTACCTTTCTAAAAATCCTAATACTCCCCTCCTCTCTCCCCCTCCCCCTCCTTCTCCACCCTTCCCTTCCCCCTTTCCCTCCCCCTAATAACATAACTACCCAATCCGCATTAGATTTCGATTCAGGGGGTGATTTTAGAGGCTTCCGTGAGGGTTTCGGTTTACATTGCTTTGCAGTTTAGGGTAAAAAAGGGGGATTCTTTTACGTAATAGAACAGGGATTCTTCTCGGTCATGAGGAATCGTGTGTATATCACCAAAGAATCCAAAATATATAGCTAGAGAATTCATATAAGAGAGACGTTTAATGGATAATCGTCAAATTACCTTCGATATTTTGAAAGCGAACGAAAAAAATATCGGGAAATCAAGTATGGTTATGTAGAAGTTACGGTTCGTTATTAGGAATCTTTTGTACAGGGCTTATTTTATTCGAGAACTTTCTTGGGGATTTTTTTTTTACATGTAAAAGGGATGGAAAGGTTTATTTTTTCTCTTTGATAAAGTTATCTAAAAAAAAAATGTTAGAAAACGATATGCGAAAAAATATACGTTAGTGGCAGCAGTTGCACAAAATCATGCATTCTAATCTATCTAAATAGAACATATTACATTTGGTTTTTAGCCCATTTTCACCATCCCATTCGAAAGCGAAAAGGCTCTCCCATTAGAATCTCAAACTGGGGTGTCCAGACAGCCGGCGATAGGCCTATTTCACACAGGTACGGCGCGTGTCTGAGCCTATTTCGCCCA
>NC_051405.1:30590518-30590940 GCF_015228065.2 Penaeus monodon
CCCTATTTCCCATTAATATAACTCGTGTGTCCGGAGGCCTATCGCGCAGGTTTCGTCCGTGTGTTGTAGTCTGGCAAAATTTTGACGTGGATGTAGGAATATTCTCATCCAGGTTTGGCTTGCGTGTAGGTAGGCCTATATCGCTCCGTATCGTGGTAGCGCTTCGCCGGGAGGTAAGACCGAGGATATTGATCATCAGCTGTTGTTGCAGCTGGGACAACACGGGGGGGAGGGGGAGGGGGAGGGAAGAGGATGCAGAGGAGTTTCTGGTTCCAGGAACTTGAGGAAATAGTGTTCCGTTTAGCAGGATTTTTCGCGTTATTCTGTATACTTTGTTTTATATTTTTTATTTGTTTTATTGAATTTTTACTTTATTATTTTGTTTTATTTTTTTAAGAGCAAGAGAGGTGGGTGGTTTGGTT
>NC_051405.1:30590983-30591448 GCF_015228065.2 Penaeus monodon
TATAAATCGTGTTTGTCTTTCTCCTTCGGTGGTCTTTTGGTCATGGAAGGAAGGAAAGAAGATAGAGCAATCAAGGAAAAAAAGAGCTGTTATGTGAAAAAGATAATCATCTTCTTTTGACAGCATCGTTTTTTATTCTAGTTCTTTCGTGTGTTTTATCTTTTTTTACGTAGTTGTTTTTATTTTTTCTTAATTTTCTACACACGAAAACTTCACCCAAAGCCACGTTAATCAACCCGGTTTCGTCTTGAAAAAAATCACGATGTGCAAACGAGCAAGAGCAAAGATTGGCAAGCAAAGGCAAGTAAAAGCAAGCAAAGGCAAGCAAGAAAAGCAGCAAAGTTGCTTACTCATTCAGACGATCTTGCAATAAAAGCAAGCAAAAGCAAGCGGGCAAAGTAGCTTAGTCATTCAGGCGATGTAGCAAGCGAGAACCATCAAGTGTCGAGGTGGTCAATACTCTAA
>NC_051405.1:30591470-30592294 GCF_015228065.2 Penaeus monodon
AAGAGGAGATTGATGAGGTCATCCGGGGTCATCAGGGCAGGGGAGGATTGGCGGAGGGGAGGTGAGGATGGGGTTGGGCGAGGGGTTGTGGAGGGAGGAGGAGGGAAGGATGAGCGAGGATTAGCCATCTTGTTTTTGGCGTGAATGAAGGAAGGGATAGACTGATTCACAGATTAATTCTTTTGCGTGTGTTTTTGGTGCAAATAAAGAATAACGGAAACAGTAGATTATTTCACGTATTATAATTTCTTATATGTTATTTGTAAATGAATAAGGGAAGATATAAATCCATAGATTAATTATTTAGGTTTCTTGGTATAGATAAAATAAAACAAAGAATACACTTACAGATTATATATTTATTTGTTCTTGGTATAGTTTAAAAAAATAGATAAATTCACAGATTGACTATTAGATAATGAGTATCAGGAAGAGGAAATATACAATGGTAGAGGGATAGGAGAGGGAAGAAAATGATGCCGTTTTGACTACTGTTTTTAAGTGTTTCGAAAACAAGCAATTTTCCCGAAGAAAAAAAGTATATATTTGGAAGGAAAACCAAAGAATATGAGACTTGAATTTTTTTTTCCCCTTTCCTTTCTTAGTTTGAATTGCGCTTGCTTTCGATACAGGCAGAGCGGATTCAAAAGGCACGCGAGCAAGGAGGCAGGCAAGCTGTTATGGCGACTCGGCAATATCCATTTTGCATTACAGTCGCCTCTCTCATCTTGCACTGCACCATGCGGGCGGAGCTGGCGACGGTAAGACGTTAGTTTTCCCGTTCGTCGCGTGTTCAGAAACCCAGCGAGACGGTGCGGCGACAA
>NC_051405.1:30592843-30592922 GCF_015228065.2 Penaeus monodon
ATTTCCCCTCTTTCCCTGACGATATCCCTCCTTATAAGGCACATTCAACGGGCGGTTCTCTCTGGTTCTCTCCGGAGCT
>NC_051405.1:30593650-30593842 GCF_015228065.2 Penaeus monodon
TTCCCTCTTTTCTTAAGAAAGATCACGCATCCCGAGGTACTGTTTCCCCGCGCGACCCGACTGCTTTTTTCGGACGTCACCGACTGCCGACCGACGCACGGCGAGGGATGAATCGAGTGCCTTTCGTATGCAAATCGATTTCGATCGGATGGCAGTCGCATTTAGCATGGGTGTCTTATGGTGACGGACGCT
>NC_051405.1:30594084-30594776 GCF_015228065.2 Penaeus monodon
CCTGCCTGACGACTCATTCAGTTCCTTAAAACACCGTCCCGCCACCCCGACTACTCCCTTGCTCATGGTACTCTAGGTATCTCTTCCTCGTGACACCCTCTTCTCCACCTTCCTTATGACACCCTTTTCTCCACCTTCCTCGTGACACCCTCTTCTCCACCTTCCTTATGACACCCTTTTCACCACCTTCCTCGTGACACCCTCTTCTCCACCTTCCTTATGACACCCTTTTCACCACCTTCCTCGTGACACCTTCCTTATGACACCCTTTTCACCACCTTCCTCGTGACACCACCCGCTTCTCCACTTCCTCATAACACCGACAGTGTATCCTCTTCCTCATGACACCCTCCTCTCCACCTTCCTTATGACACCCTCTTCTCCACCTTCCTTATGACACCCTCTTCTCCACCTTCCATATGACATTCTCTTCTCCACCTTCTTCGTCATGACGCCGATCGCTCATTTTCTTCTCTTGACACCCATGACACATTTCTCCCTCCACCCAGTTCCTCATGACACCCATTCCCTCCACCTTCTCCCTCACGACGCCCTCATTCCCCCATTCCCCATTATCCCTTCAACAGTTTGCCCCATCCCCCCCCCCATGGCCCCCATCATAAGCAAAGTGTATAACATGCGGGCACAGCATGACCGGATATGGCGGTAACCTACTTACAGGAAGTAGGCTA
>NC_051405.1:30594866-30594943 GCF_015228065.2 Penaeus monodon
TACCAGTCCTGGCACCCATTGAGGTTGTCGTATTCGTTAATTTGCGGTTGGTATTGACTACTTCATCGTCGAATACG
>NC_051405.1:30595046-30595372 GCF_015228065.2 Penaeus monodon
GTGGAGGGCGTGGCTATTTATTTATTTATATCCCTATGATTACGGATAATGCTATCTTCTGTACGATTATTGTTATTAGCGGTGTTATCAATTTTTTATTAGTCTTTGTCGCTTATTCTCATATTTTAGTCATTTTATTGTTCTTTTTTCCTTATTTTTCATGTTTTTATTCCGGTGAAGATTCTAGAAAGGACGATGTAAAAAAATTAGCGTTTCTTCATTCATTTTTCGGAAGTTGCTGCTATTTTTTTTCTTTTTCATTTTTCACTTCCATTCATCTGTTTATAGAAGAGTTACTTTTTTATATTACTTTGTGTGTGTCGCTT
>NC_051405.1:30595524-30595810 GCF_015228065.2 Penaeus monodon
CCAACCACCTTTTACAAGTAAATGGCATCCTATGTTTTCCAAAAGCCTTCCATCTTTAAGTTCTTTGCAGCTGTTGAAGGTGTGCTTGTACTGTTTGTGGTTGTTTCTGTTTGCTTGCATGGTCTTTTCGATGTCGGTGATTCGCAGTGCGCAGGTTGGCTTCTTTTGTTTTGATCTTCGGGGCTTTGTTTCTGGGATTTTTGTTCTTGGTGGATCTCTTTGGGTTTCGTTTCGCACTAATTTGATCTCGTTCTCGTCTCTCTTCTCTCTTCTTTCTCCCCCCCCC
>NC_051405.1:30595904-30597192 GCF_015228065.2 Penaeus monodon
TCTACACATCCATTTCCCTCTCTTTACCACCCTCCTTTCCCTTCTATCCTTACTTTCACTCTCTTTATCTCTTTCCCTCTTCCCCCATCCCTCCCTCCTTTCCTTCACCATTCCCTTTCCTTCTCTCTTTATCTCTTCCCCTCTATTCCCCTTCCTTTCCTACTCGCTCCTTGTCTCTTCCCCTAATCCTCCTTTCCTTTTTCCACCTCCCTCTTTCCCTCCTCCATTCCTTCCTTTCCTTCTCTCTCTCTCTCCCACTTCCCCCCTTTCCTCCCTCCCTTTCTTTCTCCCTCTTTCCCACTTCCCCCTTCCCCCCATTCCTTTCCTTCTCCCTCTTTCCCCCTTTCCCCCCATTCCTTTCCTTCTCCCTCTTTTCCTCTATTCACCCTTCCTTCCCTTCTTCCTCTTTATCTCTTCCCCTCTATATCCCCTCCCTTTGGAAGTCTCCTCCCCCGAATTCCCCTTCGCCGCAGACCAGCTGGTGATCGATATCGACCCCTGACGGCGGTGAGCCTGCCTGGCGCCGCTCTGCCCGCACCATCTGCCGCCCTCTGCTGTATTTTGCCTCCATTTTTGGCTGTTTGGGACTGTCTGGCTTCCAGCTGATGTATTTTGGGGTCTGTTTTGGGCTCGATTTTGACTTCTATGTGGTGTATTTTGCCTCGAGTTTTTGCCCTGCTTTTGGTTCGATTTTGTTTCTATCTGGTGTGTTTTTCCTAGATTGGTGGTTCTGTTTCTGGCTTGATTTGGCTATTTTGTTCTCCGTGCAGTATTTTTGCCTCTTGATTCCATCTGCTGTATTTTGTTTCGATCTTGTTCATACCTGTTATATTTTGCCTTAATTTTTTTGTTCTATCTTCTACCTATTTTTGGTTCTGTTTTGTTTTACCTGCCTCATTTTTGTTTACCTATTTTGCTCCTATGTACCGTCTTTGAGATTTTTTCTGCCATTGCTTTGCCTCCATTTGCAGTTTCGTGACTTCATTGCTTCCATCTGTCACTCGGTGCTACTTTGTGATCTGTCTCTACGACGTTTTTTTTTGCCCATTATTTTAACTAGGTTTTGATGTCCTGTCCTCTTGAATGATACATTGAATTAGTTTTTTCTTTTTCTTTAATGGGTGTTGGGAGTTCTGTCTGCTGTCCTTTGCTTAAGGCTGCATCGAGCTTCTTGTTTGGACGTTTCGCTGCTCTTTTAGTGTTTTTTTTTCATACCTGAGGCTTCTTATGGGATTATTTCTTTTGCCCCATTACCTGTTTTTGTTTTCCCTATTTATGAAATTTTGTA
>NC_051405.1:30597232-30597496 GCF_015228065.2 Penaeus monodon
ATAATAATACTGTTATTTTTATTAATATTAGCATCGGTATTATTGCATCATCAATCTAGTGGTGTCTTGGTGCTCTATTTTTTATTTTGCGTCTGCTGTCCCGTTCCCTTTTTGTCTGCTCCTCTAGTGTCTTTGATTTTTTTTTTCCTTTTTTGCTTCATTATGCTGACTTGGTACTGTTTTTGTCTTTTGTGGCACTCTGGTGCTGCTTTATTTCGCCGTCTGTCCTGGTGTTTTTGTTTTACCATCTGCTTCCATCGGCTG
>NC_051405.1:30597543-30597759 GCF_015228065.2 Penaeus monodon
GTCACTGCTAGTTGTCCTAGGCCTAATCGCATAGGCCGCCTTAATGTATTGTTTAAATTGCCGTCTTTATGCATTAGAATTAATATCTACTGCTCTTGCTCCGTTTTGGCATCCATTATGCCCTTTTTATGGCACCATTGATGTCATGGTGGAATTGCTGTCGTTTGGTGTTGTTCTTACTCTCAGATGTTACCTATGTTATTTATTAGTTGCTCT
>NC_051405.1:30597802-30598791 GCF_015228065.2 Penaeus monodon
TTCTTTCTAGTTATTTTCAACTGTTTTGATGCTATTTCCGTCATGCTTTTACTCTGTGTGTTTCGAATTTTCTTCCTAATATTACTTTTGCTTTGTCTTTCACCGTACTGAAAACGCCACTGTCGCCAGCTGCTCTTTGTTCCTAATTGTTTTCACTGCTCCTAAAAAGTCTTTGTAATTCAGCAATAATTTTCGTTGTACAAAATATCACTGCCGTCATCTGCCCTCTTTTTCTTCGTTTTCTTTAACTGTCACCGCACCATATGTTACTGACTTTCCTTTCTTTCATGTACTTCACCAACTTTCCTTATCCCATCATTTTACTCTCGGCTAGTGCCCGTTTCCTTCACTGTACTTTGACAGTCACTTTTTCTTCGTTTTCTTCACTCTTCCCCAGCAGTTCTTTTTCTTCAGTGTATTTGCCATTGTCCTTGATATTTTTTTTCTCTCTCTTTCACCGTCGTCAATGTACCATCAACAGTGGTTTCAGAACCAGCTGTTCTTTTCCTTTACTTAGCGCATGTCAGCATCAAGTTTTCTTTTATTTCAGTGTCACTATTGCCATTTAGTTTTTCCCCTATCTTTATCACTATATCCTATAAATGTCACTGTCGCCAGCTTTTCCTTTCCTTCCTTGTATTTAATTAAACAAGGTCACAGTCGCTACTCTTCCTTTCCTGCACTGTACTTTAACAGTGCCAGCTGTTCCTTCCTTTAACAATATTTTAACAATCACTTTGGCCAATCACCTTCCTTTAACAATATTTTAACAATCACTTTGGCCAATTGTTCCTTTCCTTCACTGTACTCAAACAAGGTCACTGCTTCCACTGTTGTTACTGCTGTCACTGTCGCTTTCGCCGGGGTGAGCGCGTGCGAGAGTCCTCCTTCAGCCACAGGAGCCTCTTTCCTTGACCCGGTTCTGAGGCCATTGTGTGACACGCCGGGCTGCTCGTGGGGCGCTAGATGCTCCTTTGGCCTCTCACAAC
>NC_051405.1:30599650-30599754 GCF_015228065.2 Penaeus monodon
CTTCACAAATGACGCAGGTCGCGGAGTTGTCTTTGGTCTATTTTTATCGCGTAGGAACCGAGTCTCGCCCAACAGCTGTCGTCGGCGCTCCTTCCCTGTCCTCT
>NC_051405.1:30600342-30600492 GCF_015228065.2 Penaeus monodon
TCGTCGGTCGGTGTTTAATGGGTGTCAGGCGTGTGAGGGATGCGTTGATGGAGGGAAATTCTCATCTCTCGTTATCTCCCTTTTGTTCGGGGGAAGCTGCAGCTGGTGTTGAGTGAAGCCTTTCGTTAGTATCATTATCTCTCTGTGTCC
>NC_051405.1:30601286-30601414 GCF_015228065.2 Penaeus monodon
GCCGCCCCATGAATTTGCCATCAACATCCCATAGCTCGCAGACGAGGCAGATCCAGCGGTCGCCATGGCAACGCTTGTCCGCGGAGATCCAGCGGCAGACGAGAGAGATGGGAGGCTGGCGGGGGCGT
>NC_051405.1:30601761-30601895 GCF_015228065.2 Penaeus monodon
ATTCATCAGTCATGCACTCTTATTACGTATTCATGTCGGGGCGACGGGCAAGTACGGTCCAGGAATATTCTTCTTTGCCCTAATGGGGATTGTCCTCCGTGCTGTAAAGATCTGGGTGTGGATTGAATGCTTTG
>NC_051405.1:30602099-30602343 GCF_015228065.2 Penaeus monodon
TTCCTTCTGACCCCTCTCTCCCCTTCTCCCTCTCCCTCCCTCTTCTCCCTCTGCCCCCCCCCCCTCACACTTATAGCCCGTATGCAATTCCCTGTGGAAGGCTCCCGTCACTCCAAACATGTAAAATCCGGGACGTTTATTTAGTCTCAGCTTCGTCATCCTGTGCTGGGATCGGGAGTGAGGAGGCGGAGGCTCATGACGTAGGTGTGACGTCAGAGGGATCTCGTCACGTGTCAACACCCAC
>NC_051405.1:30602769-30603169 GCF_015228065.2 Penaeus monodon
ATTACTCTTTAAGCAAGAACACTTTCCGTTGATTAGGTACGAAAAGAAAGGACAGAAGAATTCGAGTAAGCAGAAGAATAATGGAGAGAGAAAATAAACGAGCGAGTAAGCAAAAGTGTAATGAAGAGGAAAACCAATGACAAGAAACACACATTAACGAGCAAAAGAAGAAAAAAAAGAAAAAGAAAAAAAAATAGAAATAGAAAATCAAAGAAGAGGGGAAAGGAAAAGAACGAAAAAAAGGAAACGGGGGGGAAAAGGAAGCACAAGGAAGTGAGAAGACAGATTATCCCTCTTGGCTTCTCTAGAGACATGGACGGTGCCTTGTACCTCATAATTGTTCAATTCCTTAAGATACCCACTGTGTATACAGGTCACGTAGGGCAGTATATTACCAGTA
>NC_051405.1:30603737-30604621 GCF_015228065.2 Penaeus monodon
TTTAGTCTTTGTCTCTGCTGTTCAACCGCCTTTGTGTGCGAGTCGCCGTTGTACTGGATCCAATAAAGCGTGACCGGTTCGTAAAAATCGTTATACGCTCTAGTCAGCAAGTGGCGCCGCTCACTAAGGTTATTTTCGAGTCGGCGATTGTGCTGATCTTGCTGAGTCAGGAGGGCATATATGACGGGTATTAGAAGGGCGTGAAGCATGTGTTTTATTATCGTGGAGGTTGTGGTCGTGTATTTTTTAGTGTGTGAAAAGTCTACGGTAATACGCTCTCGATTTCATTATGTTTTTATGATTGAAGATTATCCTGAGTGAAGTATATGAATATGCATGATAAATGAACTAGTTTAACGTAAGTAGGATATTCAATATTGCGTATGAGTATAATAGATGTAACGTTAGTAGTTACGTCTAGCAATTATATATCAAGTTGGTGTGAGTTAAATACAGAGTAGGTGTAACGGCGAAATCACTCTATTCGGCGCTCCATTTTTTATGGTGTCATCTGTTATATGTAATAAAAATCAGTTAATATTCCCAATGTGACACGCATCAATCAGCAGATCAAATTTATAGGAGACATCATTAAACTCTTTAGCTGTTAAATCGTATCAGGCAATATTTAACATTTTCAGAAGAGACTTAACCTTTTATTTCTTTCCTAATGCAGGGAAAATTCTGTAATGTGAGGAAGCTTTTTAAGAGAGCGAGCCACCAACAGCATGGAGTCATGAGAGGATGCTATTGTACCGTGAGGGGAAAGTGAGGGGAGAACATCATCGGAATGAGGGGCGAGGAAGAAGAGGGGAGACTGTGGTAATCCAACAGGCTAGCGAAAGGGTTAAAGGGAATACACGGCATTCAGTGGGTGGATAATA
>NC_051405.1:30604705-30605164 GCF_015228065.2 Penaeus monodon
AGCCTTCATAGTCGAGGTTATCGTGACCGAGGTTTTGGTGCGCGTGTGGGAGGGGGAAGAGGGGGGAGGAAGGAGGAGGAAAGAGGGAGGGGGAGGAGGGAGGAGGACAGAGGGAAACGGAGGAAAGAGGGAGGGGGAGCGATGAGAATAGGGCGGTGCATGCTGAATGGTAGAGGGAGGGGAGGAGAGGGAGGAAAGAGGTCAGGGGAGGAGGGGAGAGGAAAGAAAAAGAGGGAGAATAGGAGAGAAAAGAGTAAAAGGAAGGCGGGAAGAAGAAAGGGAGTAGAGGGGAGAAGCAAGAGAAGGGGGGAAGGAAGGGGGAGAATAAGAAAATTGGACGAAATGTATGTAGGCTCCAGGAAGAACTTACCCTCTGTTGACAACCCTTTGTCATAAAGGGAATACTTGTCAGCTGTACGTGTGGCCTAATATCCGTCTGTCTATTCTATCTTCTTTTGA
>NC_051405.1:30605246-30605466 GCF_015228065.2 Penaeus monodon
TTTGTGTCTGGCTCTCTGTCTTTCTCTCAGTATGAGTCTCTGCATGCGTGTATGCGTGTGTGCATGTGCATTTTTACACATGCATGCCTACTTGCATTGCATGTGGAGACAATAACAGTTGCAATTACCCCGACCATGATCTTGATGACTATGCTTCCACCATGCAGGAGGATGGAGCCATCCCCCTGCATGACAAGGATTTTCGTGACTTTGGTCGTCG
>NC_051405.1:30605745-30605967 GCF_015228065.2 Penaeus monodon
AAATATACTTCTGCGTCTTTTCTTTCTTCCCCTTCTTCGTGATTACTCTCCGTCGACTGTAGTTTCTTTTGTTGCTGTTATTCTTTGTTCATGTTATTAATTAATACTCTCCAACCTCTTTTGTTTACTTTTTCTTCTTTTAAAGTAACCTCCTCTCGGCCTTTTTTTACCGCCCCTAGTACTTTTCTTTTCTTTTTTTTACGTTCTCGAGCACCCTGTGAA
>NC_051405.1:30606232-30606391 GCF_015228065.2 Penaeus monodon
GCCGGTCGCTTGTCTCCTTGGTCTATGTCGACCTTTTCCTCAGGCTGACGGCTCGGGCTTGGGAATACGCCCACGTGCGCACAAGGATGTGTATGTGACAAACATGCGCACATGAACTTTTATATACAAGCGTTTATCATTCTCACGTTCATGTTCATG
>NC_051405.1:30606545-30607078 GCF_015228065.2 Penaeus monodon
AGTGCGCACGTGCATGATTTTCACTCACGTACACACAAAACACTTCTTTATTCCTACTGTTAATCATTTGTCGTTACAATTTTGATTATATGACTTCTTATTGTTATTAGTGTTCTAGTAATTGCAGCATCCGCTTCCACCAGTATCACTTCACCCCATCATTATTACTTAATTATTGTTGTTATTACAAATGAAGATTAAAATAGCAAAAAAGGGAAAATGACAAAGGAAACAATATTTCTTAAAACTGCAGAAATTCTAGCTGCGTGGAGAGAGAACGAAAAAGTAGAGTTCTGGGAAAAGAGAAATCTTGGAACTGGGTTTCTCAAAAAAGGGGGAAAATGGGAGAGAGAAAGAGTTAATCAGAGTTGCTCAAATCTATTGAGTTTTTTTTTTCTTTTTACACTTCCTCGCACTGTTGCAACCAGCTGCGTCATAAGATTTTTTTTTTTTTTTATCTCTATCATTGGGTTATGAAAACGTATGTGCAGGCTTCAATGGCTCTTCCAGAGTTGCCAACTGCCGCACATCGA
>NC_051405.1:30607256-30607325 GCF_015228065.2 Penaeus monodon
ACGCTCACACATGTGCTGACAGAAACCAACCTCTTACTACATGGCCCTCCGCTCCTGACATTGCCAGAA
>NC_051405.1:30607444-30607618 GCF_015228065.2 Penaeus monodon
TATCTCATGCTCTGTCAACCCCATGACCTTTATGGCACGGTGTTCAGCCATACGGTTTTCGCCTTAGTCTACACCGTGCACAAGGGCCGCTGTTGCTTGCGCCGAGTTCCCTCAGGCTCGCTCGATCTCTGGTCCCTTTGATGGCACAGGGAATGGCGGAGAGTTCCCTGGGGC
>NC_051405.1:30608059-30608202 GCF_015228065.2 Penaeus monodon
TGATCCAGATTCGATAAGATTCCAGAAAGGGAGCATCTTGGCCTGTGAGGAACCCGCGCACAAAGGGACATCCGCAACAATGGCCAAAGGATACACGAGCTCCCCCCCCCCCCATCCTCTCCTGAGACGCGAAAAGGGGAGAG
>NC_051405.1:30608232-30608476 GCF_015228065.2 Penaeus monodon
TGTCTAAGGAATCGGACGAGTGAGGTAGACTGAGGAGGCGGTGTTGGCAAAGGGGGTGGGACAGGAGGGGGGGGTGAGCAGGGGTCAAAAACATCGTCTTGTGCAGGTTGTAAAGAGGGATGGGGGGGAGGGAGAGAGGGGGAGAGAAGGAGAGAGGGAAAGAAGGAGAGAGGGAGAGAGGGGGAGAGATGGAGCGGAGGATCACGTACGACGTACTCACATAAAGATGTTCGGAGGGAGTTGA
>NC_051405.1:30608558-30608626 GCF_015228065.2 Penaeus monodon
GGAAGAGGAAGGCCAGGTGCGTAAAGGATGTAAAAGGGAATGAGGGCGGGTTGGAGGATGGGCGTGGA
>NC_051405.1:30608809-30609010 GCF_015228065.2 Penaeus monodon
AACCGATGAAACAACGAGAGGAAGACAAACACAAACAAATCCAAGTTTCGGCCACAATTTCGCAGCCGCTCTCGCTCACTCACGCCGCTCCCTCAACGCGCCACAAAAACATAAAATAGAAAATGTTCTCCCAAGTAATTTTCTCGCTAAGTACTTGTTTTCTTGTCTGTCGAGGAGGCTTCAGGCTTCGGGCAGTTAGGA
>NC_051405.1:30609136-30609519 GCF_015228065.2 Penaeus monodon
AAATGAATTGATAACTAAGAGAAAGAGAAAAAAGGGAAGGAAGAAAAAAATATCGAGATGTTGAGAGAAAGAGAAACTTCATAAATAAACAAATGAATAACGAACAGAATTGATAAAAGAACGAATAAAGAAAAACAATAAAAAAATGAATAAAAGAAAAGTAATAATCAGCATAAGTATGAGTAAAAAAAGAAGATAATAGCAAGAGTTTAGAAAATAAAGAGGAAAGAAAATCGCAATGCGTAAAATAGATCAGAGCAAATCCAGGGAAGAGGCGAGCAAACATGCCGCCCACCACGGCCAGGGAAGCTTCGAGAAACTCGTGGGAAGTGGGCGTGAGAACCTAGGGTGGTGAAGGGCGGCCAGATCTTCGCTTGTTTGAC
>NC_051405.1:30609690-30609758 GCF_015228065.2 Penaeus monodon
ATATTTGCTATCCTTTACCGTGTTCTCTTGTTCATCACTCTGTCTTTTAGTCATTTTTTCATTCTCAT
>NC_051405.1:30609806-30609933 GCF_015228065.2 Penaeus monodon
ATTTATTCGGTATATTTTGTACGTTTTCTTTGTTTTGGTTTTGCAGTATTAGTATATGTCTCCGTAATTAATTTAGTGCTGGAGTTGGTATTATAGACTTGGTTGTTTAACAACTTAATTAGAATTT
>NC_051405.1:30610422-30610600 GCF_015228065.2 Penaeus monodon
ATATGTTCTTTCTTAGGGATATTCTTAGAGTTATTCTTAAGGGTATTAACAGCATTATTAGGTTCCCACGTTCAGAGGCCATTCTTAAGATCCCGCTAAGAAACATTTAATCCTTCTATAGCTTCCGGAAGTAATCCCGGGCGAGCCTCGCTAATCTCTATAGCTTTGGCTCTTGTAA
>NC_051405.1:30610866-30611015 GCF_015228065.2 Penaeus monodon
GGCATTTTTCCCTTTCTTCGAATATGAGGACGCCGCTGTCCCGATAACTTCTTCATAATGTTTCGTAACTTGAAACAGTTACCTCAAACTTAACAGTTAATTGGAAATGTTGATAAGAGCCCGGAGGCTTGGAGGCGTGCTGAAGGGGT
>NC_051405.1:30611070-30611145 GCF_015228065.2 Penaeus monodon
CTGCCGTATAATGAGTGGATAGGATATTGTGGGTGTTGGAAAGACTAGTGCGTGGAAATAGACGGAGATGAGGTT
>NC_051405.1:30611307-30611674 GCF_015228065.2 Penaeus monodon
CTTCGCCTCAATTACAATAAGATAAGACATGGGTTGAGTAAAAATGACACTTTTACTTCATTCAAAGGAAAATCAATCAATCAAACATATAAAAAAAAATAGTTTAAATGAATTATCTTTCAAATAACTCGCACCCAACGAAACCACAGAACATACCCAAAATGCCAACGATTATGCCCCCAAAAGAGCGCTAACAGTGGCACTGTAAATGCCAAACGGTCTCCGCAGTGCCAGCAGTGCCTGTGGGGACCCTCGATATCGGGCGCGAGTGCCACCCAAAGGCAGAGGAAAGAGCCAGCGGTTGGAATTACACCTTTAATGTGTTATTATGGTGCCAGGTTGCCAGAGGTAGGATGCTTGCGGGCGG
>NC_051405.1:30611897-30612035 GCF_015228065.2 Penaeus monodon
CTTTGATATGATGAAGCAAGGTTTCAATGTGCCAGAGAAGTCAAAGAGGTAGAGACGACGATGATAGTGATGTTATTAAGAAACATATGGAGCTCAGGTTGCCAGAGCAAGGATGCTTACAGAGAGGGCAGAACACGC
>NC_051405.1:30612165-30612441 GCF_015228065.2 Penaeus monodon
TTTTTTAATGATCCTCCGCTTGAGATGGAGTTTCGCTTATATAAAAAGAAGAAAAAAAAATACTCTCCTCTCATCTCGGTGCTTCCTCTTAACTCCGAAATTGCTGTTTTTTGGATGGATGCTGTATTTTAATCATCTCTTCTTAGACACGGAAGGGATATGAGATATCGTGGTATCGATAAAGAATAACACGTGTCTCTGCTTCCCTGTTCTTAAGTGAAGAATCGATGAATGTTGGTTTTGGCTGAGTGACGTTTGTTCGATCGTGCAGACGGA
>NC_051405.1:30612755-30612844 GCF_015228065.2 Penaeus monodon
GAGCTAGCTATATTGATGAAATTGCCAATATCATGTAAGCAAAAGCAGTTCTCGCTTGTTAATATTTGATTGTGGAGGGAATAAGAAAG
>NC_051405.1:30613039-30613176 GCF_015228065.2 Penaeus monodon
CTTTACCCAGCGTCCGTCCATGCAGTCATCTCGAAAGCGGTCGATCCTCATGCACACTTCATGACTTCTCATGGCAGTCGCTGATCGCATGTGACTCTCTCGGATTTCCTTGGAAGTTGACACGACGCTGCAATACC
>NC_051405.1:30613657-30614232 GCF_015228065.2 Penaeus monodon
CATGGCGCCGTAGTGTCGGGATGTGACCGTCATGAGTCGTTCATGAATTGCAATTGATTGTTGTAAATGCCACGAGGTTTGCGAGTACAGCGAATATTCACGATATCGAGCCGCGCGTTTGAGGGCTTTCACTGCTCCGTTGCATTGTTCGTTGCAGGCGATGAATTTGTTGCAGAGCTTCCCCATCCCACGTTTCATGAGCGGATCACGAATTAAAAAACCCGAAATCTATCTACTTTCGGATTCTCGTATTAACTTTTTCCGTTTCATGTTTTCCCTTTGCAATATGCAAGATAGATGAATACAAGCACCAGTCTCCTCTCGATCTGTCTGTTGATTTTAATATGCATCTTTTTCGTTTCGTTGCACGCTTTCCCCTTTTGCAATATTCCGTGCAGGATAGCTGAATATATTCAAGTTTCCCCTTTTGATTTTCTAGTTGATTTTAATATTTATTTTTTCCATATGTTGCAGAGTCAAGATGTCGTCGGTTAAGGTGGCAGTGAGGGTGCGGCCCTTCAACAACCGCGAGATCTCACGCGAGTCCAAATGCATCATTGAGATGGCCGGCAACA
>NC_051405.1:30615278-30615721 GCF_015228065.2 Penaeus monodon
TCCTTCCTTTCCGTCTCCAGTTTCCTTCGCTGCAACAATCGGCTCAAACGTCATCTCTTTCTCAATTCTTGTTCGTTTTTCTCCATTATTACTTTATTCCACGTTCCATTACCACTTTATCATTTTATCTATCTCCATTCACTTCTATCTCTCCTTTAACTCCCATCATGACTTTCTATAACTTTCTCCAACTTTTTTTTCCGCTTCTCTTTTATAGCCCACTATCTCCTTCCTCCTCTCGAACTGAAACTTCTTATCGGATCCTTATCTTGGCTGTTATCTCATGTGCCAGCAGCTATGGCGGAGTCTTCTTTTGTTAGAGTATTGGTTCTGATAACGTTTTGGGGTTTTTATCTCAGGTGTCCCTTGATGTTTATTTCCCATGCGGAGTTTCAAGTGTGGATTGTTGTTATTCGTTTTTTTATTGTATTGCGTGTTTTTTA
>NC_051405.1:30615783-30615883 GCF_015228065.2 Penaeus monodon
TTCCGTTCGACAAAGAATCACTTCCTCATAAAAAGATAGTATTAGTTTTGTTTCGATTTGACAGATTTTACCTCGGGGGAAAACAGGTACCAAAGTATCC
>NC_051405.1:30616139-30616345 GCF_015228065.2 Penaeus monodon
AGGTGAATAGCGCCGCTCCCCCTTGAAAGGCGTCGCTCGCTCGTGCTATAGTGACAGACGGAGCGCTTTTGTGGTTGGGGGGGGAGGCGCTTCTTTTCCGTCCGTGGCTCTCTCTGTTCAGTCTCTGTCATGTCAGTATTTTTTCGATATTCTTTGCTTCTCTTGACTTTGGTTTCTCTCTGTTCCTTGTTCTTCCAAGGCGAGGG
>NC_051405.1:30616629-30616763 GCF_015228065.2 Penaeus monodon
GAACGTGAGAGAAAGACCCTGAGGCCCTGAGTATCGCCATGTCAACGAGCGTCCGCTGAATGGCCGCTGATGAGAAGCGCATGCATGATGGGGCCATTCACCACGCGGCTGGGATCTTGCGGTTTTCGCCCCTC
>NC_051405.1:30617294-30617456 GCF_015228065.2 Penaeus monodon
GTTGTTCGGAGCGTGTTCCAACTCGGGGGAGGGGGGGGGATGCAATTAGGTCATATTTAAATCGCGAACATAAATGACTGGCTTACGTCACCGGAGACTTCAGAGTGGGAGACTTCCATCGCCGCTTCTTGACGTCAGTGTTACATAAAGCGCCAATGCCTT
>NC_051405.1:30617953-30618130 GCF_015228065.2 Penaeus monodon
ATACACACAGACGCGTCAGTCGATTTAGACCGGATTCTTAAAGTCTAAATTTAGCTTCCTCGGATTACAAAATTTTAAAAATCGAATAATGTTTCGCGTCTCGTTCTTTGATGTTTTTCCTTTTCTGCTTTTTCTTCCCGCCCACCATGATGCTTTCCCGGAGCTCACTGGATTTCT
>NC_051405.1:30618268-30618349 GCF_015228065.2 Penaeus monodon
ATTATCCGTTTTGACTTTGATCTACAATTTCGCGCGTCTTTTGAGTTCGGATCAAGAAGAACATCGTAATGCGTCCGTTGA
>NC_051405.1:30618532-30618640 GCF_015228065.2 Penaeus monodon
GCTTACATCTTCATCACGATCGAAATTATCAATTGTTATTGTTGATTTGCGTTTTAGGAATTACGTAGGACGAATCTGTGAAATTAACTTGCCTGATTGGGTCGATAC
>NC_051405.1:30618723-30619068 GCF_015228065.2 Penaeus monodon
AGATTGCGTGTATATATGTATGTACGTGTCTCCAGACTGACATTACGTTTGCGCAACTGTGTTCGTGCGTGTGTTCGGGTCGTGCACGTGTGATAATAGTGTTTCCTGCGCTTGCAATTTACTCCCATCGCTGTTTAATTGCACTATTAGATGCAAATGTAGCGACGTAGATCATGCAACACCGTTTAATTGCGCCGCTCGGTTAATGTGGGAGAAGAGATAACAAAAGGCTTGTGTTGCGATGAGATAGAGATACAAGTTTCGGACAAGTTTTTTTCTGGTTTTAAAGAAAATTGGAAGCGAGAGAGAGAAAAACGGGAGGGAAAGAGAGAAAAGTGAAAGAAA
>NC_051405.1:30619268-30619561 GCF_015228065.2 Penaeus monodon
CTGGATTAAGAAAGAGAAGGGAGAATCCTGCAATTGCGAATATTGATATATTCATGGAGCTTCATATCAAACAAAAACTGACACGTATCATGGGGGGGGGTTGTACCCTATGGAGATCCCGTGGGCGTGCGTGGGCGTGAATGGAATCGATCATTAAAGTGTTTCTCTCTTACGCTTGCATTCGTTTTTTCTAGCTCTCCCACTTTCTCTGTCTCTTTCTCTTATTATTCCTTTTCTTTTCATTCTTTCTGTTTCTTGTTCTTGTCTTCTTAACCACCCCCTCTTTCTCTCTC
>NC_051405.1:30619605-30620287 GCF_015228065.2 Penaeus monodon
ACCATCTTCACCATCTTCTTCCGGTTCCAGTATTTCTTCCTCTTTCATTTCTTATTCATTTTTATATCCCTTTTCTTCTTCTTCCTCTTTTTCCTCTTTCTCTTCTCTATTTACATTAATCCGGATTTACTTTTCTCACGCTTCTTTTCTCACGTAGTGTAATTCCTTGATTCATATGCGTTAATTCACTTTCCGTTTTCCCTTCATTCTCTTTCCTTGTCTCATTATCTTATCTCCTCGTCTCATTTCTCCCCTTCAAATTTCATCACATATTTTCCTTCTCCGCTCCTCATTCCCCTCTCCTCTTTTCTCTCTTCGCCTTTCACTTTCCCTACATCTCCTTCCCTCTCTTCTTTTCTTCGTTCCGCTTGCCTTTCCCTTCTCCTCCTTCCCTCTTCCCCCTCTCCTTCCCTCTTTCCTTTCTCCTTCCCTCTTTCCCCTCTCCTCCTTCCCTCTTTCCCCTCTTCCCTTTCTCCCCTCTCCTCTCCTTCCCTCCTACCCCTTTTCTCCTCTCCTCCTCTCTTTCCCCTATCCTCCTTCTCTCTTTTTTTCTCGTCTTTGTCCCTTCTTCCGCCTCCTCTCGGGTGACTTGCGGGGTTCCTCTCGAGTTCTCTCTCCCTCTTTCGTCCCCTTTCTTTTGATCCATCCACGTCCATCTCCTTTCGTCTCCCCTCTTTCTTCT
>NC_051405.1:30620712-30621002 GCF_015228065.2 Penaeus monodon
AAAAATGAACAAACTTTCTTTTATAATCAATGTAAAAATTGAGAATTTATCTGTTGTCTTTTTTTCATTCAAACAGATAAGATAACAATACAAAAAAGAAAGGTCATCGACGTTCAACAAAAGTATCATGATTTATTACTAGATTTATTTTTATATTTTACTCGGAATACTATTGTTCGGATGTTTTATTGCTCGATTTATAGAGCTTTATTTATTACTCGACCGCCAGATATATATAAGTTGGCATTATTTTGATCGTGATCTTTAGAGTTTTCTTTATTTTGTATTCG
>NC_051405.1:30621410-30622487 GCF_015228065.2 Penaeus monodon
TAGAGTTATCATTATTTAATAATCGCTCTATAATCTCTTTATTTAATACTCGATCCCTAGAGTTATCATTATTCGGCCTTTGACCGCTAGATATATTTCATCTAATACTCGATAGCATAAGTTGCCATTATTTTGTACTCAATCTTTAGAGTTCTCTATTTAGTACTCTATCTTTATATTAGAGTTATCATTATTCAGTCCTCGATCGTTAGATTTATTCGTATTCAAGTTCACTGCTCTCGTCTGATGTTCGAAGAATAACAAAATTCGGTTCAATAACCTCGTGCGAATGGCTTCTCCGTCGGTAAAACGAGCGCGAGGTTCTGGAAAAGTTTTTACAAGGAATGTCGGGTTTCAAAATGCCAAGAAATACTGGTTTTACCTCGAACGTGCTTGTCTGCTGGGAATAGGAAGCACCAGTTTCATTGCAGTAAGTTGGATAGTTGTTTTATATATGTTTATATTTTGAGAGGGTTCTCAGAGTTTACATAATTCAACATGAATGTTTGGTCTCTTAAATCCTAGAAACACTTACTGTTTGATACGAATTAATTCCAAAAAGCTAAGAATTCGATATGTATTTTGTTGTGAATTATTAATTCTCAATTCGTTTTGAATGCTTGATGCACGTGTATGGTGATGAATGTCCGTTCTGGAAATTCCTAATTATGTTCTTTTAATTAAGAAAATCCAAATTGCTGATTTTACTTTCGAAAGACGCGACGCAGTTTTCGTTTTGTTTCGCTCTTGAAGCTATTTATGAAAATCATATGAATGCATCGACCCGCAAACTCTCTCGCATAGCCACATATACCCAACATCAACCAACATACGCGCAAATCATGTAGACTCGTTTTTCTTGGTGAGTAAATTGGTTCCTGATAGTAACCACCATATTTCCCGGTTTGGTGGAGCGAGAGTGTGGTGGATGGACCGTCACGGATTGTCAGAATCTAGAAAGTGAAAGATCTAGAATGGCAGTTGGTTTCGATGCGTTTTAGAAACTAGGAAATAAAAGAAGTGAAGAAGGGGAAAGAGGATTTTTTTCATTTATAGTAATACGAATACCTTTTACAA
>NC_051405.1:30622564-30622705 GCF_015228065.2 Penaeus monodon
TTACTTATATATATATATAATGTCACTTTTTATACGAATTTATTTATGTCATATATCATCGGCTCTTCGACCTTTTTGAAAGTCACTCTGTAGTATAATTCCTAATATGATTTTTATGTATCGGAAAACATTCCTCTCCAT
>NC_051405.1:30622812-30622939 GCF_015228065.2 Penaeus monodon
CCTGTACACAGAAACACCGCGACTTACCAGGCACAGATTTCGCATCCATCGCTACGCCGTTTGTCACGCGATAGTCTAGGGCTTTGGGGGAGACAACGACACTCGGCTGTACTCGAAGGGCTTCCTT
>NC_051405.1:30623004-30623863 GCF_015228065.2 Penaeus monodon
AATGGGATGAATGGGGAGGGAGTGAAGGGAGAGAGGATAAAGGAAAGAAGGGAGGGGTAGAGGAAGAGGGTGCCGGGGAAGGGAGAGAGGGGAGAGGGATGAAGGGATGTGGGAGGGAAGGGAGGGGAAAAAAGGGATGGGGTGGGGATGAGAGGGTAAAGGGTGGAAGAAGGAGGGGATAGGAGTGAGGGAAAAGAGAGGGGGGAGAGAGAAGGGGCGGGGGGACAGTCAGAGAGAGAAAAAAAGGAGACCGGGGTGGGGGAGAGGAAAGTGAGGAGCGGGGGAGAGGTAGATGGAGGAGAGGGGGGCGGGAAAAGGGAGGAGGGGAGGGGGTGAGTGTAAGGGGATCAGGGGGGGGATTGACCTGCTGACCTCAGAAGCCCCTGAGATCACAACAGCAGCTTATTGTTTGCTGTGATGAGGATGAGCGAATCAAGGGGAGAAGGGGAGCAGAGGAGAGAGCTAGAGGGAAAGAGAAAGAAGCAAAGAGCGAATACGAAAAAGGAGAGAGATAGACGGGAATGGCGAGTGATAAGAAAAGAGAGAAAGAGAGGTCGTTAAGGTTGAGAAGGGAGGGGGAAGGATAGGGAGAAAGAGAACAAGGCAAAGAGGGAGAGAGAAAAACATACACCTAGTCAACAACGAAATAAATAAATAAATAAATAAAACAGGGAGAAAGTGACAAACATCTAATCTTGCCCTCTCTCCTTTACTCCTCATCCGCTCACAACCAGCTTAGCTTCTGTAAAAGAAAAGCAAATGGAAATTCTCTCTAAGTGAGAGGCAAGGAAGCCCCACAAAAAAAGAAAATGTGGTTGAGATTTTCTCGAGGTCGGAGAAGAGGTTAAGATGTCCTCGC
>NC_051405.1:30624259-30624946 GCF_015228065.2 Penaeus monodon
GTTGAAAGCAGGAGAGCGAGCGAACGTGCTTGCAGGAAAGCAGAGGGTCTCAAGTGCTGGAGAGCCGCGAGATGCCAGGCTCAATGGAGGCCGCATTTGGAACGTGGCGAGAAATATACGGGAGAAATGTAATTGAAAAATATACGCGAGAAATATACGCGAGAAATATGCTTGGGTAAATAGATTTGAGAAATGTACTCGAGAAGTGTACGCGAGAAATATACTCGAGAAAATATACTCGAAAAATGTACTTGAGAATTGTGTTCGGGAAATATACTCGGCCGAAGAAGAAAGAAAAGAAAAGAAACTATGTGGAGCATTAAGAATTATTCTTCCCTGGAGGGAAATATTCGCGAAAAAAAATTAATTGTGGGAAAATATGACCCAGAACAGAATTATTTTTCGTATACTCGCGCATAAGAAATATACCTTTGGAAATATATACTCGCCCTGAGAAATATACTTGTTATTGCTATTAAGAAAGGGAAAGAAAGAAGACGAGATATAGGGCCCGCGATTTTGAATCTTATAATGTATTTAAATATTCATGACAGCGGCGCTTTCATGCGCTGTGTGAGTGTTTTTGTCTCGGGTCGCGGACAACTCGTGTTTGGAAGGAATATTTATGTTAGATTTGTGATCGACGGGCGGTGGAAATTCTGTTGTCTAAAATTTTCCGTTCGTTGC
>NC_051405.1:30625440-30625752 GCF_015228065.2 Penaeus monodon
GTATGTGTATGTGCACGTGTTTGCCTGTGTGTATGGTTTTTTATTTATGTTTCTCTAAGTTTACTTAGGCTTGTTGTGTATGTGACTCTGGATTTTTTTTTCTTTTTGTTTCTCTCTGTGTACGTGATTGTGCGCCAGTGCTGCCAACCATGATTCATGATCCACGAGTGGTTTCCCATGACTCAGAGCAGATCTTGCGGCCCCTCCCTTCACCCTTGTCCTCGACACGTTAATCTTTCACGTTGAAACTCTACGGGCCCGGCGCACCGTGTTTAACTTACATTGACGTTTGCCATCGGGTAGTCAAAAATA
>NC_051405.1:30625790-30625957 GCF_015228065.2 Penaeus monodon
CAGTTAATGATGGAAAATATGAAATATTCTCTATATCTGTTTTTTTACGTGAAATGGATATAGCTACTACATAAAAATATCTAGGAAGAATATGATATGGATTTAGCAAAAGTGCTAAGTTACGCTTATTAGGATTTATCCTTCTTCCATGACAAGACAACCGGGAC
>NC_051405.1:30626015-30626268 GCF_015228065.2 Penaeus monodon
GATGAAAAAAGAAGTGGGGGAAGGTTTGAGATGGGGGGACACCGGGGACGTGCGAAAGAAGTGGAATTTCTCGGAAATTGGGACCGAAATCGCTCGCTCGCAGGAAGAGAAACGGAAGTTTGAGAAGATTTATAAAGTCTCGCCGAGTCATTAATCAAGGGGGGGAGGGGTTGGGGTGAGACGCCGGGGAGGAGGGAGAAGGATTGTCCTTGTTGCCACACGCGATCATCAATACACTCTCGGAGGCTGCGGC
>NC_051405.1:30626714-30626989 GCF_015228065.2 Penaeus monodon
CTTTCTTTTTGTAACCCGAGTTAAGTCATGAGTGGAGGAGAACACAGCAGGCTGCTTTTAATTACCAGGAAGTCGATCCGGGGGAGGGGAAAGTCGATCCGGGGGAGGGGAGGTACAAGGGGGGGGGTCGTCTGTTGGGAAAGGAGTCAGTTTTATCTGTTTAGATGGAAGGAGGGATGAAGGGGGAAGAGTGTTGAGTCATTCATCTGAAGAGGTGTGGGGGAGGGGGTCCGTCATGCGGTTTTCTCGAGAGTTTTGTCGTATCGAGTGGATTT
>NC_051405.1:30627636-30627860 GCF_015228065.2 Penaeus monodon
CGATACTGCAGTGATCAATACCTCTTCCCGGTGATCGTGGTTAAACAGACGAGAACACTGGCATAGGCAAGCTATTTCGAATCAGTCTAAGTGTATCAATAAGCTCCCGGCATCACAGAGGCTTCATCGGTTTGAATAAAGATTTAAAAATCTGACATACGTAAACGGAGACATACTTATTCACACATTTATGTCTTTTTGTATGTATGGCTGAGGTGAGTGAA
>NC_051405.1:30627996-30628061 GCF_015228065.2 Penaeus monodon
GTATGAACACTTTAGGATATCGAAAGTGTACTCTTCAGTTATGTTAGTTTGTAGTGCTTTTTGCA
>NC_051405.1:30628135-30628200 GCF_015228065.2 Penaeus monodon
TGCAAAAAGCACTACAAACTAACATAACTGAAGAGTACACTTTCGATATCCTAAAGTGTTCATAC
>NC_051405.1:30629012-30629300 GCF_015228065.2 Penaeus monodon
GGTGCATACTCCATTCCCCAACTTGATATTATCTCATTAACTATTTTTAACCCAATTACCATATTTTAATTTGGGAATCCTTATCCAACTGTGATCATAGCAATATACATGGTTAAAACTTCGTGTGAATTGGTCCCTCAAGATGGTAAAGAACATGATTTTTTTTTTAAGTAAAGCAACAACAGAATTTTCCTCCGCTGTTTTAGAATGGAATGGAAAGTTCCGGTGGCCGCGGAGACTAGAATCCGTGTGTGCGCAATTTGTATTTGATTCTTACTGCAGTGCGCT
>NC_051405.1:30629507-30629847 GCF_015228065.2 Penaeus monodon
TCGTTTTATTTGATATTTGTTCGCATCAGTAGTCAAATGATTAATTTCAGAACGTTTTCTCAAATCGTATTAAGGCATCGGGAGAAAGAGAGACAAAGAAAAAAAAAATCCCAAGAATTTGACACAAAGACAAAATGAAGCTCAGCCACATTAATGAAAGAAGCGGCAAAAGCAGGTGGTTGTGTTTCATTTCAGTCTCTCCACAAACATTATTTTTTTGCGTTCATTTTGGTTACATTGAACGCAAAGTTCCCAAAGTCCTGACTTCGTGTACACTACTCGGGGTCTCTGCAAAAATCATTTATAGGCGGGTTGGCGACTATGATATTTATCAGCAATA
>NC_051405.1:30629890-30629970 GCF_015228065.2 Penaeus monodon
ATGTTTGCTCTAGTTTTTTCTGTCTTTCCTCTTTTTTTATGGATTTATGGTATTTTTATTTTTTCGCTTTATGTTTTTTT
>NC_051405.1:30630128-30630464 GCF_015228065.2 Penaeus monodon
GCGCCCACCTATCACTCCCGCTCCATTGAGTGGACTCCTCTGACCCCCTCCCCCCGCCCACACAATTGCCGGTATACGCTACTACATGCATAGAGTGCGATTGTACACGCGAGGTAGTACACATCAGACTTTTCTCTCCCCTTTAACTTAACCACTCCTCGTTCCTTCAACCTTTATCTACCCAACAACTCTCCCTTTTTCTCTCTTCCTCCCTTTACTCGGCTACTTTTCCCAGCACCCTTCCCATCCCCAACGCCCTGTCTTACCCGCCTCCTCCCTCACCGTCTGTTTTTATCCTTTTTATTCTGTCCCCATTCCTCCCTTTTACTCATATCC
>NC_051405.1:30630853-30630980 GCF_015228065.2 Penaeus monodon
GCTCAGATCTAACAGTTCCTTAAGCTTCGTGTTTATTATTACCTGCAAGAGAGCGATTTTAGGGTACAGAACCATAAATTTTCCATGAATAAAAAAGGAGAAAGAAAGAAAAAAAAATGATGAATGA
>NC_051405.1:30631386-30631509 GCF_015228065.2 Penaeus monodon
ACGCGTGTGAGTTTGAATAGCTTTCCTTGCATCCGCCATTTTGCAAGATATGTTGAAAGCTCAAGAGAAGCGGCTTGAGAGCGAAGGCCAAGGTGCGAAATCTTGTGAGGAAGTGGGAATTGC
>NC_051405.1:30632080-30632519 GCF_015228065.2 Penaeus monodon
GCTGAGGTTGCAAGCAGAGCCGTTGCATGCGCGTTTGGGCGTGCGGAAAGAGATTACCTGTTAAGTGGATGGGCGCGACGGGCGCAATAAGGGACTTTGGACGATTACACATTGCATGCAAGTTGCAGTCTGGGTGTTGCAAGCCCTGAGTGTTTTACGTGCAGCGCATTGGCCGCGGATTTGTGACATGTGCAACGGAATTGTAACCAAAGAGTTGCAGAGCTGGAGAGTTACAAACTACAACTTGGGAGATGGCATTGCAGTTGCATTGTTCACACTCGGAAAGAGGGAGGGGCTTTGCAACTCCTTCTTGGAAGCGGAAATATTCCATGGGAGATGTAGGTTCGTGCGTTCGTTGCTTGGTGGTTGCAACTGCAGTAGACCTCGGAATGTCTTGCAGAATTGTTGCAGGGGATAAAAAATTTAAGAAAGTATTTTG
>NC_051405.1:30632625-30632845 GCF_015228065.2 Penaeus monodon
GCAAGAGAGAGAGAGAAAAATAACGAGGAAGTATATGTGAATCGCACATTGCATTATCCAGTTGCAGTTTACTGGATCATTATACAATATACAATTATACAATAGCCATGGAATGAATTAGCGGGCTGACGAACATGAATACATGGATGCGCATTACAATACATTTCCCGGAATTATGTAACAGCTAGCTCTTGGGAAATGTAATGGGATTTATGTGTGT
>NC_051405.1:30633202-30633266 GCF_015228065.2 Penaeus monodon
CAGTCCAGCGAGATCCGGACTGCTTTCCTTTGTTCCCGTCGCCTGCGTTTGCGTACATCTGCGT
>NC_051405.1:30633302-30633389 GCF_015228065.2 Penaeus monodon
ACAGGGACGCGTTAGTGGAAGGGCGATTTTGGTGTATATTGATCAAGCCGACGAAGGAGGAGCAGACACCACGGCGCCCGAACAACT
>NC_051405.1:30633421-30633571 GCF_015228065.2 Penaeus monodon
ATCGCCATCGCCACCGCCTCCCCCGCGCACGGCTGCTCGCGGTCTCACGAAGGAGCGCGAGTGATGTTGGGGGGGGGGGGGGGGTCCGACGTGGGTTTGCTGAAGGATCTGCAGGATGTTGGGGCTTCAGGGTTTTGGACTGATGTCTTC
>NC_051405.1:30633846-30633983 GCF_015228065.2 Penaeus monodon
AATGCAAGGGTGTTTGAATGGAGTTGAAGGATCGATCGAGCGAAGGGACGGGAATATTTAAAGTTTGTGGGCCACAGCGCAGGTATGGGGAGAGTATATAAAAGGGAATTTGAAGAGTTTGCCGAATTTTTATGGGG
>NC_051405.1:30634156-30634575 GCF_015228065.2 Penaeus monodon
GCGACGGTGTCGCGAGAGCGACAAAGATATCATTTACGAAAAGATACCCGAGGGTAATATGATGATAAAGATAGCGTTGGCAATTGCAGTATTTATTTTTGTAGGCCGTATTTTCTTCTTGATTTCTTCTTTCTTCATTGGATGTGATTCTTCTTCATTTTCCCCACATTCCCGTTTACCTTTGTCTGTAATAGAACTGCTTCTCCTTTCGATCATATTCATATCCCCCCCCCTCTCGTCTAACTCTCATTACTCCTTCCCCTCTTTCTTTTGTTTTGTTTATTTTTTCGTTCCTTATAATCATCCTCTTTCCCTTTTCCCCCTCTTCTCTCCTGCATTCCTTTCCCAAAACCTCCTCCCTCCCCCTCCTCCTCCCCTCATTTTTTTTGTATTGCATTCCATTATGCTATCTCCCTCGC
>NC_051405.1:30634815-30634902 GCF_015228065.2 Penaeus monodon
TGTGTTTATAGTATTGCCATCATATCGTGTCTTCATTTTCCTTTACGTTTCTTTTATCGAGTCGGGGGGGGGGGGGGGCAAGGTCAT
>NC_051405.1:30635116-30635223 GCF_015228065.2 Penaeus monodon
GGGGGGGGTCCGCGCGTCTCCCCAGTGGGACGTTTTATCTTTTCTTATTATTATTATCGCAGGATGTTTTAATTTCTGATAATGTGCGGTTTGAAATGTGGTTTTCG
>NC_051405.1:30635242-30635326 GCF_015228065.2 Penaeus monodon
TCTCCGCCGAGGTCGCTGTTGTATGTATCCTTCAATATTTTGTATTTATTTTTTAAATGATTATAAGTTTTCCATTTTGTTTCG
>NC_051405.1:30635490-30635568 GCF_015228065.2 Penaeus monodon
TTAATTGATTAATTTATGTTTTCCATTTCTCTCTTCATTTCTTTTTTTTTAACTGATAGATTTATAAGTTATTAATTT
>NC_051405.1:30635605-30636334 GCF_015228065.2 Penaeus monodon
TTTCCTTTTTATTCGCCGCATTGCAGGAGGGGGATGGAATGCGACTATCTTGCATTTTTAGTATCTGTCTGTTGTTTTATGTCACTGTGTCTGAAAATGGTTAATAGCCTTATTTTCCTTAATGTTATTAATTATGATAGTAACACGAAGATAGATAGGTTATATTTGCACAGAATGACGTAAATCTGATGACGTTAGTATGATGGTAAATGGGTTTTATTTAGAAAAGTACAACGGGAATTTGATAACGCTGGTATAAAGGTAATCAAATTGTATTTATAAAGAGCGATGTGCATGAGTCTAATATGTAGATGAATATATCTATAATGAACGCCGTAGGTTTCATATTGCTAGTGTGGCTATGAGTGATTATATTTGCAATACACTAAGTAGTTAAGTCGCTTTTTAGACTTGGTTCGTGTTTTGTGAGAATAAACCTTTTGTGGTATTTTTGTCCTTGAAAAGGAGGACAGAGGCAGTATTAGCAACGTTTTGCTATGTGAGAATAGACAAGTATAAAAATACATATGCATGTAATGTAAAATGCGCAGTTTTCGGGGTAAGTGCATTGGATATGCATAAAGAGGTGTTTTTTTCTGAAATTATGTAGTTGGTATTCGTTTTGAACAAGGGTTAGAGCTTTTTTTATTCCACCTTTTCTGTTTGTTCTCTTCATGTGTTTCTGTTTGTGGCTTACCATTTTTCCCTCTTTGTTGTATTCATCGGTTA
>NC_051405.1:30636613-30636795 GCF_015228065.2 Penaeus monodon
TCCCCATCGCCACCACCAGCGTACTTCCGCCGCCCGCCACCAGAGCGGCGCTTCTGGCCCACGTCGCGCAAAACTTCTTTCAACTTCGCCTCAATTCCTCCAGTTTTTCTTAAGGTCAATATCTCGCCTTCAGTCAGACATAAAGGATGCCCCGACGTATCCCCGAGACGTTTTGTATTGGG
>NC_051405.1:30637058-30637611 GCF_015228065.2 Penaeus monodon
GAGAAGTTTAAATATAGTAAATCCGAGGCTTGTTTGGGCTGCCTCTGTTTACCTTCTTCCGCCCCCCTTTCTTTCTCCTCTTCCCCCTCGCCCCTTTTCCCCTTCTCCGCTTCTCTCTTTTCAGCTCTCCCCTATCCTCTCTTTCCCTCCCTCTCTTCCCTTTCCCTGTTTCTCTTCTATCTCTTTCTTCTCGTACCCTCTCCCTTCGACTCTTTCTTCTCGTACCCTCTCCCTTCGACTCTTTCAGTTCTCTTCCTCTTCTCTCTTTCATCTCCCCTTGTTTATCTTTCCTCCCTTACCCTTTCCTCTCTACCCTTTCAGTTCTCCCTCTCTCTCCTACTCTTCCCACCCCTCTCTGCTTCTGTCTATCTTTCCTTTCCCCCCCTCTTCCTTCTCCCCTCTTCTGTCAGCCTGTCTCTCCTTTTTCTCATCTTCTCTTCCCTCTTTTCTCCATCTTTCCTATCTTTCCCCTTCTCCCCTCTCCTCTCTCCCTCATGACCCGCTGCTATCCCTCTGAGAAAGATAAGCAGGATTATGCAAACTAAGCATGCGG
>NC_051405.1:30637731-30637886 GCF_015228065.2 Penaeus monodon
CACGCGAGTTTTAGAATTCTTGTTTGTGTATTTAAAAACACGATAGTTTACTTTGTTCTTTGTGCATTTGTTTCGCTGTTTCGCTGCCTTCAGGAATCAAAGTTTTAAGTGATTGTCGGAAAGCATACTGTTTTTGTCGTGTAATTCTCCATTTT
>NC_051405.1:30637915-30638024 GCF_015228065.2 Penaeus monodon
TCCAGAGCATCCAACGTCTTCCGTTTTATGTCTCATATCTTTGATCTCTCTCTATTTTTTTATTTCATACCGATAGCCAAAACCATTAGGTCAAGGAAAGTTACAACGA
>NC_051405.1:30638196-30638486 GCF_015228065.2 Penaeus monodon
GTATGTATGTATGTATGTTATAAACATTTAATTCATTTTTCCTGTTTTTTTTTTATCATTTTCTTTTTAAAAATCAGTGTTGTTTTATGTCGGCATTTTGGGTGTTCTAATCATACCCTTTCCCGTTTTCTTTCCAAACGTGGCAGTAACGCTGCATCATTTCCCGTTTTCTTTCTCGCAGGTATTGTGAACCCCAAAGCCCCGCCCGGAAGTAAGGACGCCACCAAGAGCTTCAACTATGACTACTCCTATTGGTCACACAACGTAAGTGTTTGAGACTTGTTTTGTTT
>NC_051405.1:30638570-30638817 GCF_015228065.2 Penaeus monodon
CGCGAGTGTGTATGAACAGGAAGAGACCCGGGCACGGGTGTAATGGCCGCATCCTCATCTGCGGTGCGTCGCACTTTAGGAATTCCCGGAATGTGCGATCATACCTGGAATTGCAAACGCGTGAATCACCGTGTTGGGAATGGGGGTCCTCGGCGTTTAGGAATGAGTGGTTCGCCGTGGTAGGAATTAGTGGGGCGCTGGTTTCCGTGTGCTTGGGGCTTCCGGTTTCTAGGAACTGGAACTGGAG
>NC_051405.1:30639394-30639584 GCF_015228065.2 Penaeus monodon
CTTGATCGTCGAAGCGGAGGCGTATATTAGAACCCCCCTCCCCCGCCTCCCGCCCTCTGACGTCATCGCAGCCTCCCCCATGTACTGGTTGCTGGATTTTTTTTCGATGAGAGGTCATCAAGGGATGTTATAGATTTGGTGAGGTGATTTGAAGAGGATTGAGATCCTGTGACGCTTATCAGTTTTCATA
>NC_051405.1:30639694-30639795 GCF_015228065.2 Penaeus monodon
GTCACTTGCTGCGCGTTTCCATAATGCTTGGGAAGAAATTATACAAATTCATATAGAAGATTGCTTTTGGTAAGGACTTGTGCGAGCGCGTGTGCGCGCGC
>NC_051405.1:30639853-30640259 GCF_015228065.2 Penaeus monodon
CAGCGTGCAAATTATCTCGATTCTTGTTACTTCCCTTGTTATTAAATTGTCTCTACAGTCCGACTTTTTTTCGCCCCGTCTTTTTACGCGTGCAGATTATTTCGGGTCATGTAACCTCCCTGTAATTAAGTTGTCCCTGTAACCCATGACTCGGTGGCTGGAATTTTTCACGGACCAGAAATACCACAGAGAGAAAGAGAACTAAAAAGGCACCTTCGTTTCGTCCCTTTAAATTACCTCGGGTTTATTTTGGGGGAAAAAAGTCTTTTCGTCGCTTCTCTAATTCTCCCGGGTGTGTGGTATCCCCCACCTTTTCTTCCTCTTATTTCTCCTCCTCTTCTTCTCTCTCCTCCTCTTTCCCCCTCTTCCCCCCTCTTCATTATGTCCCTCCTCCTACTTTTCCACT
>NC_051405.1:30640530-30640999 GCF_015228065.2 Penaeus monodon
CACCTCTTCCTTCTCTGCCTCCGTCTGTATCTCCTTTTCTCTCTCCCCTTCCTTTTTCCTCTTTTTCAACCTTTTCTGTCTCCTCTCCTTCGTCTTCTGCCCTTCACTACTTCCCCTCCTTCTCCTACCACCACCACCACCACCTTCCTAAACTCCTCCATCACTCCATCCCTCCTCATTTACTCCGACTCCAATGCTGCTTCCTCCTCCTCTTCTCCCTCTCCCTCTCCGTTTCCTTCTTTTTCCTACTTCTCTTTATTCCTCTTCCCTTATCCCCACACTTCCTCTCCCCCCATCTCCTTCAAAGAGCTGGTCTGGTCGCAAGTCTCAATAGCACAGTTAATCACAAGCAATTACATTGATGCTTAGGCTAGTCCCAGGCGTGTAGTGACTGCCCCCCCCCCCTCCTCTCTTACCCTCTTTCCCCTCCTCAGACCCCCTTGTTTTATGGCAGTAATTTTACCCAAAG
>NC_051405.1:30641337-30641463 GCF_015228065.2 Penaeus monodon
ACACTATTATAATCTCCATTGGAGGGCCATGATCGCCCATTATTTTCCGGTAGAGATTTATCTTCTGTCCACGAAGTCCACCTGTGAAAGTGTACTTTTTTTGCCCTTAAAGAAAGTAGATTTCCT
>NC_051405.1:30641984-30642105 GCF_015228065.2 Penaeus monodon
CCCCCCCCCCCAGCAAAGCTTCTTTCCATGTAAAAATTCATACGGCGTTTCAAGAAAGTAATCTTATGAATATTAGATATCGCTCCTTCAATTCCCTCGCCGCCGCTTCTCTTATCTCATC
>NC_051405.1:30642382-30642621 GCF_015228065.2 Penaeus monodon
TGCCCCCTCAGCCCCCTAGACCCCCCTCCCATCCCACGTGCTTGGAATGCTTGTCGGCTGAATGCATTGGCGAGTGCAACGGAGGCCTTAGGCTTTTTCTGAGGCTCCTGGGTGTCTTTTTCTCTAAGACTTAGGCCTGATTCATATTCACACGTAGGCCTATATGTGCAGATGCACAGTTTTTGTTTATACTCGTTATGTTGATATTGGTGTTATCATACTCGTGTTATCATGCGTAG
>NC_051405.1:30642815-30643498 GCF_015228065.2 Penaeus monodon
CCCCCCTCGTCCACGGTTGTTTATCTTTTGTTTAATTTATTTGATTTTACTTGTTGATTGAATTACTCTCCGCTTCGTTGCCTCGCCTATTATTTTCCTCTTTGTTCCTCCTCTCCTCCGTCCTTTCCTCCTTTCTTCTCTCCACTTCCTCTTTTCCTTTGTATTATCCACCTCCGCCTCCCTCGCCCCTTCTCTTCCTCCTTTTTTTCTACTTTTTCCTCTTCCCTTTTCCCTTTTAATTTCTTTTTTGCCCTTCCTCTTTTTCATTTTCCTCATATCCCCCCCTTTTCTGTTCCTCTTCCCCTTTCCTTTCTCTCCTTCTCGCTCCTCGCTCCTCGCTCCTCCTTTTTCTGTTGTTCTTCCTCTCTTCTTCCCCTTTCCCTTTCTCCTCCCTCCCTCCGATTTTCTCCATTTCCTTGGCGTTCCTCCTCCTTTCCTCTTCTACTTCTTCCCCCCCCCCCTTCCTCTTGTTTTCACCTCTCCTCCCTCTTCTTTCCATTCAGTCTTTATCTCTTATTTTCCCCCTCATTCCCCAGTCCCTTGCTCTTCCCCCCCTCCCCCCCCCTTTCTCGGCCGTGACTCATTCCCCCCGCTCCCCCTACCCCCTACTCCCTACCCCGTTCCAGCTGGTGGCGGCGCCCGGTGTCACAGGGTACGCGGACCCACAAGTCGAATTAAAGTCC
>NC_051405.1:30643524-30643821 GCF_015228065.2 Penaeus monodon
GAGTTCATAAGGAGGAAAGGGCGTCTTAAGGCATTTCTGGTCGTTGCCTTCTCACTCCGTATTATCGTCCTTTTTTGCCGTTATCTGCCGGTGCGTGCGAAGAGGGGTGGCAGACCGGACGACCCGCGCTCAGGGTGGTCGTCGTCAGAGTCCTCGTCGTTGGTATTAGGATTAGCGAGAGAGGGGGGGGAATATCGGTCATATTAGAAATAGCGAGAAAGAAAGAAAGAAAAACGTTGTTGTTGTTATTAGAAACAGCGCTTTGGTGGGGAGCAGTTTTTTTTTTTACTTCTTTAT
>NC_051405.1:30643952-30644204 GCF_015228065.2 Penaeus monodon
AATGTTATAAAAGGGGACGGAGACAAGGAATCTATTGTAGACAGCGCCCTCGCATTTTGCAATTGAGTGTAGGAATTCTTGCAAACTCCCTCTTAGCTAATGGACCCTCTGCTTTCGCCCTTTTGCTGAACTAGGAACGGAAAGGAAGCGCGCAGATATTGCATGAATCTTAACCACATTCGTATCCGCCTCGCTCAAAAAGAATAATAGGGAAAAAAAGTATAAGAGAAATTGTAACACTGAAAAGGATCA
>NC_051405.1:30644360-30644568 GCF_015228065.2 Penaeus monodon
TTAAATTCGAATTAGAAACCGTTCCGCCCCCCTCCCCCCCTGTCAGCGCCGCGATCTCCCCACCGCGCTGCAGTCGATTCGAAACGGCGTCGCGGTTCGTTATTTGACTTATTTTCGAGGCGACCGAAGAGCAGTATTGACGCGTCGCCAGGGAAAGTATGTCGCAACCGATATAGCACTTACACCAGCGCTAACCAAGAACATATTC
>NC_051405.1:30644818-30644997 GCF_015228065.2 Penaeus monodon
AATTAGTAGCGGTGACTAGTTCATGAACGACAGTATGGCTTTAATTTCGGTGGACTGATAAGGAAGATAGTACAGATGATATTCTTCGTTAAGATGTGAGAAAAAGGTCTACGTGTGTCTGACGTCTCCCTGTACGTTTGGGAAACTGTTAATTAATGTTTCACGTTCGAGGTAATTAC
>NC_051405.1:30645625-30645787 GCF_015228065.2 Penaeus monodon
CTGATGATTATTCTGCTATTCCTTATTTTCATCCTTGTGAACGATATCTCTTTTAAAACGCGTTTCCCTTGTTCCAGAAACGACTATATTTCCCCTTTTTACAGTTTGCTGCTTCCTTAGTCAACGACCTTCCCTTTACTGATACTTTGCCCCTCCCCTTTC
>NC_051405.1:30645974-30646174 GCF_015228065.2 Penaeus monodon
CAAGGCGAGTGGGGAGAGAGTTATTAGTGAGTGGGGGGAGGCGAAGGAGAGGAGCATCAAGAGGTCAATAATACGAGTATGTAGGACGGAAAGATGTGGAGGGGGAGGGGGCGAAATAGGGGAGGAATGGGAGGGGGGGTGACGGCACTGTGTTGGCAATTTCCCACTATGACACTCTTGCACTCTGTGCCAATTTCCTT
>NC_051405.1:30646314-30646414 GCF_015228065.2 Penaeus monodon
TTCGTCATCATTTCCTCATTTCCTCTCGCCCCTCATTTCTTCGACATCCACTTTTGTTCCTTCTTACCGTTCTTTCTTTGATTTTTCTTCACATGTTCGG
>NC_051405.1:30646664-30646793 GCF_015228065.2 Penaeus monodon
TGTCATCAAGACTTCAATATAGGCATTGTCACTGATGGCTATCGTCCCCACTCGATATCTCTCCCTTATCTGATCAGTCCCTCGTTCGCCACCAGAATCGTAATTAACCCTTCCCCTCCTCCTCCCCCT
>NC_051405.1:30646841-30646943 GCF_015228065.2 Penaeus monodon
CTTTCTCTCCCTTCTGCTTTTCATTTACTTGAGGGACCTCGTATGATCCCAAGACTTCTTCCCTTTGCTGGTTGGCGTTGAGGAGGTTCAGTCGGGTGTGCG
>NC_051405.1:30647091-30647382 GCF_015228065.2 Penaeus monodon
TTTCGCGTGTTCCAGAACATTCCCTCTCACTGGAAGCCGGGCGCCTATCGGTAAATTTAATTAAATCTTGAATCAAATTTTCGCAGACTCTAGGGTCCTCCAGGGGAAGGGAGGCGAGGAGTAGAGAGAGGAGGAGCGAGAAGAAGGGAGAAGGAAGGAAGGGAGACGAGGAGGAGAGAGAGAAGCGGGAGGGGGGCAAGAGGGGAGAAAGGCGAGGAGAGGGAGAAGGAGCGACAAGGGGGGGGGGGGGTTATTATACTGCATTATAAAACAAAACAAATAACATGTCAG
>NC_051405.1:30647497-30647667 GCF_015228065.2 Penaeus monodon
CACCAAAGAAAAAAAAAGTTTATATGAAAGAGGAAAAACATGTTGACATCTTGAAATATACGACAAAAGTTCTAACGTAAATCCTTCAGTCAGTCTTACCTGGGGCTTCAAAAGCGCCTTTTTTGAGGGGGGGGGGGATTATCAGCTCGTTGTTTTAGTTGTTTTAGTTG
>NC_051405.1:30647767-30647934 GCF_015228065.2 Penaeus monodon
TATTTCGCTGTCCTTAGCACCAGTGACCTACTTTCCCCTCGTTCCCCCCCCTTCTTTCCCTTTCCAGGCCACCACCCCCCTAAGCTCCCTCCCTTGAGATAGGTCTTGTTGGCAGTATTTCCAAAGCAGTGATCATAGAGGGGGTCAGTGTGGCGGGGGGGGGAGCG
>NC_051405.1:30648274-30648374 GCF_015228065.2 Penaeus monodon
TACTTGCAGGCTGAGAACGTCGTGCGGCTCTGAAACACACGTAGCTCGACCTGCTTTAAACGGAGACTCCTCGAGACCAATAGCTTCTACAGTTACGGTA
>NC_051405.1:30648666-30648795 GCF_015228065.2 Penaeus monodon
GCCGTCGCCACGCCCTGAGGAGAAAAGGCAAAGGCGGGAGGCAGCAGGTCTTGTGACAGCTAGAAGGGCTGTACGGGAACCTGACCTAATTCCTGGAGCCGCCCAAGGTCACGCACGAGGGGATAGGAC
>NC_051405.1:30649004-30649592 GCF_015228065.2 Penaeus monodon
TGATGGACTCGCCCAAACCGAACGTTGTCGGCGTGCTTTTCATCCGGAATGTCGCCCTCTGTTTTGACACTCCTTCCATTGCCAGACAGACGAAATTCGAATCTAGAGATAGACGCGAAGGAATAAGCCTAAGGTATAATGACAACACACTGAAGGCGTAGGCAGACCAAGCAAGTTTATTAGTTTCATCTAAAGAAACTTCAGGCAAACGAAGAAAGGGGAGCTGCAGAGAAACGTGATGTTAAACCTATAACCAAACGCACGAGAGAACTAGTAAACAGACGAGTGGGAGAACCGGCAAACAAACGAACGAGGGAGCCCACTAACAAACAAATAAGAAACTTTACAGCCAGAGGAACAAGAACCCCACCAAACAACCAGACAAACGAAAGAATCCACAAACAAATTAAGAGGCATGAGCCCCAGGCCAAACGGAGAGGGCGGTCAGCGGAGATGCTAAAGCTCGCAAACAAACCAAGGGAAACGAGCGGGGGCGGGAGGGGAGGAGGTGCCACATGGGACAGAGTGGCCAGGTACGGTGATGGAGTACGTGCGTGGGCCAGACAGGGCACTGAGCCATTCATAAGA
>NC_051405.1:30649797-30649902 GCF_015228065.2 Penaeus monodon
ATGAAAAAGAAAAGAAGGGTGAAAAGAGGGAGTAGGGAATAAAGAGGAAGAAATTGGGTGATGGAAAAGATATGTTAAAGGGAAGCATATGGAAAGCGAGAAAGT
>NC_051405.1:30649963-30650367 GCF_015228065.2 Penaeus monodon
TAAGCTGAGGAATGAATGATAGTCAAATTATAAGAAAGAAAAAAGTAGGAGAGAATAAGAAAACTGTGTGTATCGAAATGGGTGAAGGGAAAGGCCGAATATCGGAGGAGAGTGGGCTGCTTGGGGAGAGGGAGGGAGGGAATGGGGGGGGACATTCACAGTATTGATCGTGCACAGTCCGGTTGTGTGGCGGGCCAGGCGCAGCGGGGGCGGCTGTCTTATCTGCTCCTTCTGCCCCCCTCCTGCGCCATAGTGCCTGCCTGCCTGCGCCCTCCTTGCTCCATTCTGTCGCCCTCGCAGACATGCACGCAGGCGCTGCTCCGCTTGCTTATTCAGTCACCCATTCAGCCTTGCGGGCTCGCTCAATCATTCTCTTAATCATATATCATCGCTCACTCAGTTAT
>NC_051405.1:30650428-30651390 GCF_015228065.2 Penaeus monodon
TATACATTAACACACGCGCGCGCGTGCGCGCACATGCTACTCTTATTAACTGGAAGACAAATCCATGTGGTGAACTCTACGGTGATCATGCGCCAAATTTAACTTACTGCAGTTTTCATTCTAGCACAAAAATGAGGGTTTACACGTTTCTGTGCCATTATCGGGGCACAACTCGATCGCGAAGGAAATAAATTCAGTATGAAAGTATAATGAAAGGAAATGAAGGCATCTTGAAATCCAGTACAGTAAAAGGAAGGGAAGATAATTTGAATAATAAGTAGGATTTGCTAATGTTCGTGTTCCTCATGTCACTAAATTTCACCAGACAGGAAGCTTTCTTTTTTCTTCCATATGAATACCGATATTCAGGATATTCTGGATACCGACCGACTAATTTTCAAAAAGGAAAGACAGAAATTTAAAATACATGGCAACGAGAAACTAATGATTCTCATTTACTTGCCTGAAGAACCAAAGTTAACTTCGAAACTTTGGTCTAAATTGAAACCTAATGAGGATAAGGGATTGAGTCATAATAATTTTCTACTCTTTCCTATTGTATGATTTTAACTTAAAGTAATTATGCAACTACTGTTAGGACGAAGCAGGAGTCCTACTTATCACATAATTCTTTATGTATGTTATATAATGCAGATAAGCTTTCAAGATCATTACAGTTGCCAACAGTTTGATAGGGAGACAACACACTCAAAGCCAAGACCAGAAGGTTGGCATTAGATTTCAGTGTCTTTATTTTTTGTCATTATATTTTAGCAGTGACAACAAAATAACATTTGGTATTTGACAATGTTAATAAGGTTTTGGTTGTAGATGTATATTACTGGACACATACTAACTCTTTGGCAGGTTAGTTGCAAAAGTGTTGCAATAATTATTTGGTTAAGGTGGGTCTCTCTGAAGATGTTTGCATATTACTAAGGCACTGCTTTTGGATGATGCTG
>NC_051405.1:30651647-30652408 GCF_015228065.2 Penaeus monodon
CCATGATTTATTCTTTTATATGTGGTGCTAGAACATAAACAAACTTTAATTATTCAAAATGAGAAATTACAAACATGCAGAAAGATAATGGTAATAAATGTTCTGTTTTCTCTGCACTAATTTAGCCAGTAAATGGGTCTATTATCATCCCAAAGGTATATGAATATTTTACTAAACTAATGTCCTTTCTGTTGCAGCCTGCAGATCCCAACTTTGCCACACAATCTGATGTTATGCGGGACATAGGCATAGAAATGTTAGACCATGCATTTGCAGGTATGTTTCATTCTTTGTCTTCCTTTTTGTTCTTTTTTATGTTTAAATTAATGGGACAAAGAAAGTGGATTAATAATAACGTATTCAGACATTTCCAGATGTAGATTTTAGGTTCAGCAATATTCAGATTTTCTTTGATGCTTATATTTAGCGTGACTGGAATAGATGACCTTTTCAAGTCCTCAAACTCTGCTGTTCTGTAGTGCTGTAAAATGCTTGGCATAAAATATTTCCTGATTACAGAAATGTCTTTCTGAACTATGATATTAATTTTGTTTATACCTCTCCTCTTTTTAGAATTCTTTGAAGCTCTTATTTTGAATATTTGTTTACACTTTCCTAGTTCATTAGTGAGTTTGAAAAATATAAGTGAAGTCATTTGTAAATATTTTAATTCATTTTTATTTTTTATATATACATTTCCACTGAATACATCTTGTTATGGTTTATTTTCTGAAATGTATTGCCTCTTTCCATTCAGTTTG
>NC_051405.1:30652777-30653315 GCF_015228065.2 Penaeus monodon
CATTTGATAGTATAATAGAATTATATATTACTTCAGAGGGAACCTAGGTTAATGCAAATACAATTCTGTATATTATACTCTACCACATCCCATTCTCAGGAGCCTGTATTTTACTAATAGGCACTCCTTAAGAAAAGAGGACCTTGTATATAATTCATTGATAATCCAATATTTCTTCCAATGCCTCATGATGAATCATAATTTATTTTTCCTTATATTCAACATACACCTCAGCAGCATAAGTAAACCAAATATTCTCTCAACAGGTTATAATGTGTGTATCTTTGCATACGGCCAGACTGGGGCTGGCAAGTCCTACACAATGATGGGCAAGCAGGAGGAAGGACATGAGGGTATTATTCCTCTCATTTGTAAAGACATGTTCAAAAAGATTGCAAATTGTACAGATGATGAACTGCAGTACTCAGTAGAGGTGGGTGAATTATTATTCTTGTTATAGATACCAACTTGTTTGATTTTTTTTTTCAGAGGTTTTTGTTTTACTTAAGTGCCATTAGAGAGACCTTTTTATTCATCC
>NC_051405.1:30653355-30656418 GCF_015228065.2 Penaeus monodon
GGGAAGACAGAGATGCTGCTCCTAATCATTTGTGAAAATGTTTGCCTTAAAAATTGTGTGCTAGTTTGTAGAAGGGATGAAATGATTGTTGACTTCTCTAAGGATAAGATATATTTTTATCAACACCAGATTTATGTTGTAAATAAATGGTGTGAGTAAACAGGACAAGAAATCTTATTTTAGTTGCCAGTGTTTAATAATTTATGATAGACTTTGGGAAGAAATGTTAAAGATATAAATCTCATTAGATTTTAGTTGCTTGGCTAATACGTACTTGTAATGTTATAATGCAAAAAATTGAGATATGGATGATAATGCAGGTGAGCTACATGGAGATCTACTGTGAACGTGTACGAGACTTACTCAACCCCAAGACGCAGAACCTCCGAGTCCGTGAGCACCCCCTTCTTGGACCCTATGTAGAAGACTTAGCCAAGCTTGCCGTCACAACCTTCGATGACATCAACAATCTCATTGATGAGGGCAACAAAGCAAGGTAGGTTCCTTGGATTTGCAAGTGTGCAACATGTGTAAAGTAATGGGGAGAATATTTTGTAAAATGTGAGACATTATTTTGACTATATATATGAGGGAGAAAGTATGTTGACTAGGTAAAATGTGAGAGATTGTATTTTGATTGAGTAAAGTGTGAGGGAGAAAGTAATTTGACTGTGTAAAATGTGAAGGAAAAGTAATGTGACTTAATTTGACTTGAATAAAATGTGAAAGAGAAAGTAAGTGTGATTGATTTGATGGAGTAAAATCTAAGGGAGAATAAATTTAGAAAGTATTTTATTTGAACAGAATATTAGGGAGAGAGTACTTGGACTGAGTGAGATGGGTAATGCAAAATAAAAATAAAAAATTGTACTTTCTCATACAAACTTAGTTGCTGTTATGTGTGTTACTCATTATAATATTTCCTACCTGAACAAATTCCCTTTGTTAGGAGTCTTTACTTCCACAGATTTGTTAAACAGGGTGACATTTGTAAGCAGTGAACTTCTTTGGCCCAGTAACATATCTAGCAAACTTCTACTGGAGAGTTTATTTTCATTTAGCTCATTCCAAAGTTCTACACCAATATATTTACAGCTTTAAAGTCATGAACTTGAATTGCCTTCCACCACACATTTTGGTGGCTTACTTAATACTGTGATATACAACACGTATTCATTCATTTATCTCTATCTTGTGATCCATTTCTTCTGAAACCATTTATGTTACAGGTTATTTTGATTCTGTAACTTAATGAAACCACATAGTCTTTATGTGAGACAAGGAGAGACAACCCCATGTTAAGGCTTTAGTGTTCTCTTTTCTCTGTTAGGTCATTTACTCAACAACATTGTTTTATGCTATTAAACTGTTTCTACTATTAATTGTAGGGAAATTTTTGCATAGTAGCACTCCATTTGTGGATTGCAAAGTTTCTACTATGTTTTTATGGAATATATTATCCAACTCTCTTACAGGCATTTGTAAATCTTTGATATATGGAATGAATATGATGATGGTGCAAGTGTTTATTAAAGTGCAATGTATCTGTTTGGATTTCCAGATAATTGCTTGGACCCAGATATCATTATTACAATTAGTGTATAAAGTATGTTATGATCACAGTACATGAAGTGTCAGAAAATTTGGTTTATTTGGTGAATTATTCAATATTAGTAACAAAGGTAGCAAATAACAGGAAATGGTTACTAGACTTATTATGATATCTTTAACATCTAATATACCAATTAGAGCAAAATTTTCTTGATTACCTAATTGTTGGATATTAAAGTATTTGTTGCTAGTAAAGAGAATTTCCCTATTTATGCAAAGAATAAATAAGAACCTATTTAGAAGTTTCTGAAATGAATCTGTGAACTGAACTTCACCACACTCTTGCAGGACTGTTGCTGCCACTAACATGAATGAGACATCTTCTCGCTCCCATGCTGTATTCACCATGGTCTTAACACAGCGACGCAATGACAGCACAACCAAACTCACAACAGAACGTGTTTCTAAGGTATGGTATAAGACCTCCATCTTGTTTTCATGATGGACTGCTCATTACTGCTAAGTGTTTGCCAACATGAAGGTGTACTATGCAGGTAAAAATGTAAGTTGAGAGCTTATCTTAATTTCCAAGTTTGCTGTGCACAATCTTAAGGTATACCATTTTACTTTGGTGTGACATGTATATCCCCAACCTTAATCATCATAAAGTTCATACTATGCAATGCACTTTCAGATTTCCCTAGTAGATCTGGCTGGTTCAGAGCGTGCAGATTCCACTGGAGCCAAGGGGACGCGCCTCAAAGAGGGTGCCAACATCAACAAATCCCTGACAACACTCGGAAAAGTTATCTCAGCTCTTGCAGAAGTCGTAAGTATCACTGTGGGCTGTGGTGTGAACCAGCTCAAACAAGTGAATATAATGATACAATAAGTAGTTTTCCAATTATTGTTTTTTTTTCTGTTTGTTTTCGGAGAGCTCCAATTATGGATTTCTGATTTTGATTTTTCTTTCATAACTGTTTGACATGAAAAGGTCGGTAAGGTACGTGTCCTAAGTAGGAGGATTTAAGAAACCTTTTCTGAACTTATATGTTAACATATTTCTCATGATTTCTTTTATTTTGATTGTAGCAGAGCCCTGTGGCTCATAGTGTGAGTGAATAAAGTGTGCTGCTACTTTTTATGGTTCTTGAAAATGACTGGGTACTGTTTTAGGAACTAAAAGGAGCCTTTTTCCACAGACTTCAAAACCTAACAAGAAGAGGAAAGCAGAATTTATTCCTTACCGTGACTCTGTGCTAACATGGCTGCTGCGAGAGAACCTAGGAGGCAACAGCAAAACAGCTATGGTGGCTGCAATATCCCCAGCTGACATCAATTATGATGAAACCCTTTCAACTCTAAGGTATGTAATTTGATGAGTGTTTGGATCTCATTAGATTCTTATTACAGTTTATTTTTGTGTTTATTTTGTTTAGTTTTCTTTTTGTCTTTTTTGTGAGTATATAGTGTATTGTAGTTTTGGATATATCCTTTCAGGTATGCAGATCG
>NC_051405.1:30656475-30657229 GCF_015228065.2 Penaeus monodon
TAGGGAGTTAAAGGAGGAGATTCAGCGTCTCCGTGAGCTGCTGAAACAAGAAGGCATCGAGGTGCAGGAAGGTGAGTCATTTCTTCTCTCTGGTACTTCTTTCATTACTTTTGTCCTTGTCTTCTTCAACAACCAAAATTTGTTTCTGTTTGTAAGGGTCATCAAGTGTATCTTAACAGGCCACTTGTGTGGTTGAATCCCTAGACCATGCATTATAGTTGCCATAATTTGCCGCTGGTTAAAGAGTTCCTTCCTAGCCCTAAAGAGCTTGTAGCATAAAGAGAATGTAGGATAATCAACCCTCCCTGTACAATGGCAAAACACACTCTCAGTGCATTAAGAAAATTTACCATGTCATATTTCATTTATTTTATCCCCTCCGCTCGGCTGTTTATAACATTTCCTGCTATAGTGAAAAGAGAAATGTATCAGACCAGATAGAGACAGTGCACAGTCAGCTGTTGAGTATTTTATGGGCACCAATATTGCTACCATATGTACCTACCACCACTTGCGGGTCAGTTAGATAAGCACCAGAGGGTACTTTCAACATTGCTGCTGGAGGGGCTGGGCTAATGAGGGTGCCATTCTCTCCCTAATGCCACAACAGCGGGCACGGAGGGTGAAAAGGTCATCTACAACAATGAAAACCGCCCCGCTGACTTGGGGCCATGTAAGTAACCTGCCCACCCACCACACACCCCGAGTCATGCCCACGCCTCTGAGATCTCCCCTTGCTCAAGCCAGTTTGCTG
>NC_051405.1:30657345-30657921 GCF_015228065.2 Penaeus monodon
CCCCTTTCTTTCTCGGGCGTCCTTGCATTTGCTCGTGACTGTTTTGCCCAAGGTGCACTATAATTCGGCCAGGGTCAGATGACATGCGATCCTCTACCATGGACTTGCAATGAAAATATTTGATTCAGTTTGAGAGAGAAGAAAAAACTAAACTGTGCTGACAAAAATTATTATTGCAGTGATCTCTCAGGGTATACAAAAATATATCCTTAAAAGAAATGACATTGACTTAATTTTAATATGAGATATCAGACCCAAAAAATCTGAAATTAAGAAATTATTAGAAAGAGAATTGACTGGGTGGTGCACTTTGTGGTCTTTGCCAGCTTTTATGTAGATTTGTACTCTTGTCACAGGAATCTGATATTGTGGCTTAAGGTGCACCAGTGAGCATTTTTCTGCTGGCAGTTTACAGTATGATACCCTGATTCATATACGATTGTGAAGATAGAAATCAGGTGCTCAGCAGAGAGTAAATCAGCACAGTGCACGGCTTGGTTGCCTCTGTTCTGTCTGCTGACAAGTGGCAGATGACTGTTTAATGCTACACAATTACACATGCATCATGCAGTAACA
>NC_051405.1:30657960-30659931 GCF_015228065.2 Penaeus monodon
TCAGGATATTACAAAAACAAAAAAAAATCTTTTGTTATGCTGAGGAACTTTGTGAATGTGATGCTGAGCCAAATTTTTTGAGTGGTGTGCTTTTGTAATTGGTGCCGTAGCCATGCCATGTCCCTTTTGCACGCATTAGGGTTGCTGTAGCCAAGTTGAAGTTTTGCGTTTTTTCTCAGATGTCAACAGTGATAATTAGTCCTTAAAAAATTAAAATTCTTATGTACTTCCCCAAACTTTCATATAACATGTCTTACTATGCATATTTTATATATAATTTGATCATTTCATGAGTTTTCAGCTTTTTGTCATAATAGTATATGAATCCTGGTCTCTGATATCCATAGCAACTTGGCTGCTTCATCCAGAGTGCTTACACTAAAGGGTTCCTGGTACTTGTTTATAAAGAAACATGCTCACATCATGATGCATTGCTGCATTCCTTAAGGTGATACTTTTCACATGTGTTCTAATATGCAATACAAATGTTGCTCTCTTAGACTTGATGCAAAGAAGTTGCTAAAATGGATTATTTGCCAGGACTGCAATAAAAAATATTACCCTGATCTTGATCATTAACCCTCCCCCCATTCAGTTGTTATGATATTGCATTGTAATAATATCAGTGATGAAGGGCTTCCATTTGGTGTAGCTAACTCAGGGTCAGTAATGAATGGATTACAGATGCCTGTAAACTGTTGTTTTCTTTATTGCCATAATTTTTTTTAAAGGAACAACAGTACCATGGGTGTGGTTGGTCCCAAATAACTTAATCCACAGATTTGGTCTTGTGATCTAAAATTGCATTGTGAATTGTGGCTATCATTATTGTATGTGTTCAGGTATATATGGTTTTTAGTTTTTGAGTTCACAAATTATGCTAGATTCTCAGGCTTGTCATTCTTATCAGTATGTGAAGTTATCAAATATTTCCTGTTCTTGAATTTGGTGTTTATTTACTTGTTTGCAGTCTTGTCTTCTGCTTGTAAGATGCTTTTGCTTAATTATTCAGTGGGAGAAAGTATGAATGAGTAATGATTTTGTATGCCTATTTAATAGTAATGAATGCAGTATGATTCCAAAATTACAGAATATGCTAATGTTTTTGTTTGTTATTTCCTCCAAAGTCTGGTGTAATTTACTAAAGTTCTCATAGAGATTTGACTAATTTTATAACTGATATAATGATCATGTATAGGACATATATTTTTATGTAGCCTGGCATTAGGTCTTACAATTATAAAATGAAAAATTTCATTGGTGATCGGCTTAAGACTATTGTAAAATTCCTTAACTGCAAAATGAGCCTTAGGAAAATCAAATTCATATGTATACTAATAATACAAAATCTGTTAGCGATTTTTACTTCTATATAGTCGAGTAGTCTGAGATGTGTCTAACATTCACCTTTTATGTTTGTGTAATAGAGGCAAGATTTGCCTATTATGTAGTTACCTTTAGTTCCAGAGGCATTTTGCAGTAAGTTTTTATCTTAAATCAAACATTGCGTTTTAGAAAAAGTGAAGACAACAGAATTTTTAACAAGAAGACATACACTGTATACTTTTTTCTTAGCTTGAAGTCTTTCCAAGTTTTGATGTTGCATTTTTTTAGAAGCAGCAGTAGGTTGTGTATATAGTACCTACAAGTTTAGATGTCTAGACAATAACAACTCTTAGATGTTTATTGTAAGCAGTGATAGGTTTTCTTATGTCATATTAGACACGCTATACCAGTGTAGATAGAATTCAGGAAGAATACCTGAAGATAGAATTCAGGTAGAATCCGTGATATGTGCGAGGGTCAAAGAAGTGAAAAAAAAAATTATACAGCTGTTGAAATATACCATAGATCTCAAGAACAAGAAGCTAAGAGAGATGGCTGCTCTTCATAATCTGCAGGTGGCATAGGGAATCTTTTATCATATAGGTTTGCTAAGAGTTCAATAGGTCATGGACATTTTTCTTCCAC
>NC_051405.1:30659959-30660367 GCF_015228065.2 Penaeus monodon
AGGCTGTAATGGTATTCCCAAGATGCACTTTGCCATGGGGCTGTATTAGAATAAAGATCTGCACTAACCTTAATCTTATTTTCAGGCCAAGAGATTACCAAGGTCATGAATAGCAACAATGGCAAGGAAACTCCCCAGATCACGTCACCTGTGTCTACTGTTGCTGATATGGCTGTGGACCAGTTGCAGGCCAATGAGAAGCTTATTGCAGGTTGGCATTGCATTTTCTCTCTCCATGATTTTTTATATTCTTTCTTTACATGGTGTTTGGTCTTGTTCATTGATAACTGGTATGATGATTATCTCATCTGTGCGAAATACATTCAAAGAATATTATTTATATAAAGTTTCATTTTATAAATATGATTTATAAAATGTATTGGCATTATTTGGTTACCTAATAAGTCC
>NC_051405.1:30660414-30661978 GCF_015228065.2 Penaeus monodon
GTAGAGATCAGTAGTTCAGATCTTGGTCAAAATTAAACATTACAAGAAACATATGATACCTATGTTATTATTAAAACAGTTTTTTTAGGCATTAAATGTGGTATACTTATATGACATAATTTTTTCAGAACTGAATGAGACATGGGAAGAGAAACTGAAACGTACAGAAAGCATACGTCTTCAAAGAGAGGCTGTATTTGCTGAAATGGGTGTAGCACTGAAGGAAGATGGAAACACTGTTGGCATCTTCTCTCCAAAGAAGGCAAGTCAAGTTTTAGTTTATGAATTATTGCCAGGAATGTGGATATGGGAGGCTTTTTTTTTTCTCACTCTCTCTCTTTTATTTCCTTATTTATGTTCAAGATGATTACACATTTAGATTGATGCTGATTTAGGTAGAGCCATACAATGATTGGATATTTATATTGATGGTGATAACAAGTATAGGTGAATAGCATTTTTATGTTTATATAGATTGCAGTCCAATTACAAGACTATTTGACATCATCACTTTTCACTTTCCATTATATCCCCAGACCCCTCACTTGGTGAATCTCAATGAAGATCCGTCAATGTCAGAGTGTTTACTGTACTACATTAAGGATGGCTTCACCAAAGTTGGTTCTGCTGAATCAAACATTCCGCAGGATATACAGCTCTATGGTGCTCACATAATGCCAGAACACTGTCAGTTTGAGGTAAATCATATTTCATTGTTAATGATTGCTGAATTTTTAGTATTGTTTCATAGTGATTTTGAAACCTCTAATAATTAATATTATTTGACCTGTATTAGATTTTGCCTTGATATTTATTTACTCCATTTCAAGGGAGTAGTTACAGACTTTATTTTGTTTTGTAACAGAACAATGAAGGTGTTGTGTTGATACACCCTTGCCCTAAAGCGATGTCATATGTCAACGGTCGTGAGGTAGTGGAGCCCACTGTTTTGAAAACAGGCTCTCGTGTCATTCTTGGCAAAAATCATGTGTTTAGGTTCAATCACCCAGAGCAAGGTAAGCAATAAGGATGTGTGCTTTAGAAGATTTTAGGGATGATCAGTTTGGAATGTTATATAGGATAAGGGACATGTTCTCTATAGTTTATTGAGAAATTGTAAGATAATATATATTTTTTTTTTTGTGCTTAGGAGGCTTAACAGCTGTAAAAAGGAATTGCTTATGATTTGACCTCAAAGTTAGGGCATTAGTAATGAGAAAATATCTTGTATGTCCATAACTAATTCAGGGGAAACAAATGTTTTTTCCAAAACACCTGAAGGCATCTACTAATCTCTCATTTATATAAGGAAAAAGCCTTAACCATCTTTTTACTCCTCAGCCCGTGAACGCCGAGAAACAAAATCCCCAGCAGAGACACCAGGTTCAGGTGAGCCTGCAGATTGGCAGTTTGCCCAGATTGAGCTCTTGGAGAAGCAAGGCATTGACCTAAAGGAGGAGATGCAGAAACGACTGGTGGCTATTGAAGAACAGTTCCAGCGTGAGAAGGAAGAGGCACAAAAAGAATTTGACAAGGAGAGAAAGGTATGAAGTAAGGAGGGTTG
>NC_051405.1:30662181-30663328 GCF_015228065.2 Penaeus monodon
AGAGTGTATCTTGGCATTTTTATGTCTGGTTGGTTTCAGTACTGATTCTAACATGAATGGACATACTATGTTCTTCTGAGTATCTTAAATGTCAGTGGTGTAAGAGGGAGTGCTGCACTATATCTAATAATTTTCATATATGTCTGTTACTTTTCATTTAACAGCCTTCTTTATGAGTGTGCATATTTTAGTTTTCTTTCACTTTTTTCATCTGTAAATGAATGTATTAATGTAAGCTCATGGTCTGGAAAGGTTTCTAGATAATTATGGCAAGTCATATGAAAGATGCAGCCAAAATTCCTCCTGAAGTGAAATGTTCATAAGATAGTGCTGTGAAATATTCAAAGAAAGTGCTCATATTCTTAGTTTAATTCCATGGTTTACACCGAGAAGAGTAATGAACTAATGTCGTGTGTTTTGAGCTTTTGGCTAATTTGTTATATAAAGACTTGTCTCCATAGATGTTATATATAGTATATTAATTTTAGAGTCAAATTAGTGGAAATTTACTAATCAGTATAATTCTGTCTGAAAAATAAGAAGAATACTGAGAAGTTTTTTGTTCATGTTTTGATACTATATGAATAACTGGTTATCTTTTAAAGATATGAATATGAATTAAAATACATTCCTAGAGTCTAGGTAAGGGAGATACATCAGTCTAAACTGAAACACCATTCCCATTTACCCTGACAGAACTACGAGGCCCGAATCGATGCCCTCCAGAAGCAAGTGGAGGAGCAGAGCATGACCATGTCCATGTACTCATCTTACACACCAGACGACTTCACCCACGAAGACGACATCTTTGGTGGGTTCCTCCATGTTCATTTCAAGAGCCCTTCTTTCTTTCCAACTGTGCGAGGAATATGTCTGTTCATCCTTGAAGCTCTCCGTAACAAATATATAGGCATAGGGGTTGGAGTGTAGAAATGCTTTTGAAAAGAGAGGGCAACTCGTCCCATTTGAGCTCATTTGCAGTTTGTATTGGCTAATATGCAATGGACAGACTTTTTTTTAATTTCCAGTGTTTATCTTTATAGTTTTATGATAGAGCTGGCACTATAGTCATACATATTTGTCTGGTACTGCGAACAGTGACCAAAAAAACAACAACCCTTTTGTCCTGCCTTGCAGAGGAGTCAGA
>NC_051405.1:30663355-30663593 GCF_015228065.2 Penaeus monodon
GTAGATTTTGCAATGCATGGAGACATGATTTGCTTGTGTCTGGAAGTAGTGCTGTGATCTAGTTTCCATTTTTATGGGCTCGTTTACTCTTTGGTTGAAGTACAAGTGTCAGTATTGTTATATCACACTCATACATAGTTGCTAATTAACTCGTGCTTTATTCCTTGGACACAAACAGATGTACAGCTGATGTTTAAACCCTTTTCTGATTAATCTGTATATATTGCCTCATATGCTG
>NC_051405.1:30663639-30663816 GCF_015228065.2 Penaeus monodon
CTGCTCAAGAACATTGTTATATTTTGAGTACTTTTAGAGGTTCATTTTTTACGTTTGTGAGTATAAAACTGACTTTATTTCATTGCTATCTTTTGTATATACTCGTAGCTTATCATAGACATGATAGTTTAAGTATTCATTTGTATATTATTTTGCAATTACTCAAGCTTTAGATAC
>NC_051405.1:30663859-30664573 GCF_015228065.2 Penaeus monodon
GATATTTTATTTAGTTTTCAATAGTTTGTTGGCTTTTAGAGAATTAACTAAAATATCTGAAAAATAAAAGTAATAACAGCTTTTCAGTATGTCTATATTTTAGAGATAAAGAAAGAAAATATACTGTAAAAAAAAAAAAAAATCATGAACTGGTTTCATATTTCATGGCTCTTGCTTTGCCCTTTTTTATCTGTACCAGGCTTGCATAAGAAAGTTAGAGCAATAAGATAACAAAGCTGCTGTAAATTACTGTAATGTTATATAACTATTCATCTGTGACCTCAGTGTATCTTGATATCTTTGGAGTTACACTGATGTCCATTATTGGTTGCGTGCAAGTGCTGATGTAGCTAAAAGAGGTAATTAATGGAGCCTGTTTCAAGATAAGTGATAAGAAATTTGTTGATATAAGATCCATATATATAGTACAGTTGAATAGAGTACATGATATATGATGTAGGAGAATTTCCTAGATGTTAAGGGATAATAGTAGCAATATTTGTGCTCTACACCTTTGCTTAGCACAGTCACTAGTATTGTTTTTTCTTCTTCTCATTTTTTCAGTATAAAAGATATAGATTATTGTTGATTGATTATTTAGAATATGGTAAAGACTATCAAATGGGTAGCAGAATTAGGACCTTTATAGCAACCTAATCAAGAGCAAGCGGAAATCTTGTATATTTTATTTGTTCTTCTAATTTTGGTGTTTGA
>NC_051405.1:30664599-30665114 GCF_015228065.2 Penaeus monodon
TCAGTATTTCTTATGTTCACTTTAACTAGTTTCTTCCTTTTTTTCTCTTTTTTTCCAGTTCTTTAAATGTTAATTTGTTATTACAGGGCAAGCACTTTATTCAAGGTCTGTTCTGTTTGGCATCTGGCCTTATATGATTACGATAAGCAGTGTTAGCTTGCTTTAAAATGTTCCTTTTCATTTAAAATTTGACTTTTTTTCTCTCTCCTTTTATCCTATTTTTTTCTTTGAGTAAATTATATCGAATGAATCCTGCATGAGACCTACATGCTTTGAAAATTTCTGGCCGTGTTTAAAATAGAAAGCAGACAAACTTGTGGCTTACCATAGTGTTATGACCAATGTTGTATCCCCCTTAAAAGATGATGCAATGGCAAAGTGCCGCCACCACTTCCCCCCGCCCCCCAGCCCCCAGACCACCCCTACATATTAGCATCTTGGCTGATGACTCCCACTTCCCGTTACTTGCATCCGGATGTTCATGTAAAAAGATCAAGTATTCTCTTAGCCTGATG
>NC_051405.1:30665254-30665361 GCF_015228065.2 Penaeus monodon
AATATGCAATGATGTCTTTATGGGCAATACTAAAGATTTATGTTTAGCTCAACTTGTTTTTAAGATTTCCTTGGTTTACCATTATCATTATTAATTTTTTTTTTTTT
>NC_051405.1:30665418-30666377 GCF_015228065.2 Penaeus monodon
CCATTATTTGTTAAAAGCTCACAATTCACATTCTCTAGCATGATGTTAAGTTCTAAATCACAGAGATCGACCATGTAGTATCTTTGCAGTTTTCACAACACAAAAGTTAGCTCAGGATGTGGGAGTAGATTTCAATCTCACTAACCATTAGATTGTGTTCATGGTGAGCAAGAATTATGGATGTGAAATAATCAAATTCAAATAAAATTATTTTGAGCTATTTATTTTTTCATTGTTTTTCTTTTATTTTTATGTATTATCTGCTAAGGTCACTTGATAAAAACAAACAAAAGCCTAAATTCTACTTTTGGCTCTAGCAAAAACAAAACCTTAAAGTTCCGTCTGTTTCCTTTTGTTGTTATTTAAGTTTTTGCCTCAAAATTACTTCTTGGTTGAGAACAGCTCTTGATGGTTGCTCAGTGGTCCCAGCATTGAGATAGCTGACAAGCATAGCTAATGCTTTCTGTTGATGTTTCAGTAAACCCCTTGTTTGACGCAGAGTGCAACTGGACGGAACGGGAGTATGCCTTGGCCTCTTGGGCCTTCCGCAAGTGGAAGTACCACCAGTTCACCTCCCTCCGAGACGATCTATGGGGCAACGCTATTTTCCTCAAGGAAGCCAATGCCATCTCGGTTGAGCTCAAGAAGAAGGTAAACTTTCTCTCCTTTCATCTACATTTCTTTAGGCAGTTTTTAAGATAATGTGTTTATTATTGTTTTAAGGCACTTGATACAGATATTAAGTGATGAAATGTGATTTTGTGAGTAAAGATAAAATCAAAACAAGTTTATCATTTTATACAAGTGCCAGATTTGTATTTTAAACTGTATAATATAGTTTTGATATCATATACCATATAACCATTTTTCCCTTTTTTCTCCTTCTAGGTTCAGTTTCAGTTCACCTTGTTAACTGACACACTGTACTCTCCACTGCCTCCTGACTTCCTTCCACTGCT
>NC_051405.1:30666407-30666759 GCF_015228065.2 Penaeus monodon
CCGCCCAACTCCACGCACGATTGTTGCAGTTGAGGTTCAAGACACAAAGAATGGAGCCACACACTACTGGACACTAGAAAAATTAAGGTACAATATGGTGTTGGTTTTTACTGTACAGTTTGTCCTTCCTCCATTTTTATTTGTTCCTTGTGCCTAAGGATCTCTCCTTTTATTTATTGGTTTGCACAGATCTTTCTTTTTTTTTCCCTCCTTTTGATTAGTGTTTGTAGCTTTTGATTTGTGTTTTTTACTATCTGTTGCTGTTGTCTGGATTTGTTAACATCTAAGTTGGTCCGTTTTTGTGAACTGTGTTGGGTGGCTTTCTTCTATGAGTGCTGCAAATGAATGTAAG
>NC_051405.1:30666830-30667689 GCF_015228065.2 Penaeus monodon
TTACTTGTCTTCATATATCTGTTTGCATATTGTGATCTATTAAGGAGTTTGTAATATAACTGATAGTCCTATGTCTTTTGATTCTTAAGATATTTGTTGTTTTATTATATTAAGACATAGTTGTCATTAAGCATGAGATATGCTACAGTGATAAAAAAGCAAAATAAAGTCCCCAAGCATTGTAGACAAAGTTTGCTAAGTGTATTGTTGTTGGAGTGTTTTTATGATTAATCACTGTACCAATTTGGTAAGTAAAACATTCATTATTGATAGCATTAGTAATGACAGATCAGAGAGCATGCATGATAAACGGTAAGTAAATTCAGATTTTCTTCACATTGAGGTGATATCTCAGACCCAAACTTTGTCTACAATTCCGGCAGAGTGCAGAGTAAAATGTGGTGGGCTGAAATCCTAAATATCAGGATGTCACAGATTTAGCTGAATGGGGCCTTATTGTGTCTTTGACAATATACAGCCCAGGACTAAAGTGAACTTTATTGCCATGCATTGTAGACATCGTTTGGAGTTGATGCGTCAGATCTACAACTCTGACGTGAGTCCATGCTCTCTGTCACCCTCCCCACCACCGGAGCGACAAGGGGAAGAGGAGTTGCAAACCTGCATTCCAGCGTGTAACCAGGCCAGACTCTCCCTGTCCCAGCTGCTGCCTGCCAGGCTCATCAATACCCGCATGTTAGTGTTGGTCTTGCCCTCGTGGTTCCAGCCTCTTTATGCTTTTGGCTGCTGATAACCACCTCAGGGGCTCATGCTCATTGCCCTTGGGGGTCTGTCACAGGCAGGCTAAGGGGTTTCAGCTGTCTTCATGGGTCAAGGTCATTGTGGGTTTAGAAATAAT
>NC_051405.1:30669870-30670829 GCF_015228065.2 Penaeus monodon
CCCCTTTGACCCTGGCTGAGACAGCAAGAGAACCTTTTAGTCACTTGGATACTGCTTGACTTAGCATTTTTAGGCATATTTGGTTGCAGCTCTGTTTCAAGTTTAACCTTTATGATAAGCACTTCTCTTTCCATGTATGTGTTTGGACTGATCTACAAGCCACTGAACACAGATATAACTTGTATTGCCATTTTGCACAACCACAAAACATTATTTGTGTTTGGTGTTACATTTCAGCCACAGAAACTTTTCAAGGAGTTTGGTTCCAACATATATTTCTTTAAAATATGGTCGTTATACAGATGAATGAATCCTTTATATAGATGATAGGAACCTTCGAACATTAGAGATACTGATGCTACTCAGAAAGAGTTTTATTATTACTTAACTTCATGTTGGATTGATTTTTAAATTGATATATAGTGTACTTTAGAATATGTAAGAAATATTTATGCTACACTTTTTGTTCTTTGATAGATTAGAAATTCTGAATTCAAGAGATTACCTGATCTCCCTTACTGATTTTTAATTGATCATTGAAAAGCATCAGTAGTATTTTTTCAGATTCATATACAATGTTTACGTAAATTATGATTTGTGATACTGATTTTTAAGAAATTGATAAAGTGGTTACAGTTTTGTATGTCATTCTTTCTTCTCTCATATTCTCAACATATAGACCATTTTTTGATCAATTGTCTCCCTCATAGCCTAATATACATTATTTTTATTGAACACAAGTTCTCTTAACTGAATGTTATTTACAGACTTACAGATCCAGACTTAAACATTTTCCATTTGATTCCTTGTAAATGCAACTGATACTTCTTATCAGAGGAATATATACAATATTTATTCTTCCTCTCAAACCTAGATTTAAAACTGCTTATGGCCTTTTAATTTGGCTTTAAGAGTCAGCTGTATGATATCTTTTCAGCTGTATTACCATATTCTTCCTC
>NC_051405.1:30670920-30671398 GCF_015228065.2 Penaeus monodon
AGGTACCTATAGATACATATATGCCAGCTCATCTGCCTGATGAGTAAGCATATATACAACATATATACTGACCTGAGTAAACTCTCATATTGCTCTTTTTTATGGTTTTCTTGTCAAATGGCTCTTGTTCTCATGTGCACTTTGATCACGCCAGCACATTATTAATGTGCTTCATGTGTTTTCATATTACCTGTTATTATAGAAGATGTGAAAGCAAGCTGTCCTTTTTGAGTCAGCTGTGTACTACACCATTTTTGTCAAGTTGATAACACTTTTGTCTTCTTTTTCTTTTTTTCAGAGCTTACTACATTAAATGTTATCATATATATTATACTACATCATATTTATTTAAACAAAGAATCACCTATTCTTTAAAACTTAAATTTGTGTATTATAGTTACAAGGATAAGCCCAACTTGTACTGTATTTTGTTATTCATTACACAGTATCACACTTATTTCTTGTTTTAGACTTCTGA
>NC_051405.1:30671584-30671796 GCF_015228065.2 Penaeus monodon
ATTCTCTTTCTCCTTTTATCTCTCCCAGACATTGTGAAAATGATGTGTAAAGATGATGCATTGAGTCGCATGCCAGCATGGTTTAGAGTTGAATCAGATGGTGTGTTAATGAGGTCTTATTGTTAGATTTTAAGGTGTTCTTTTTCTTGTTTACTCAGAATCATAATGGGTATTTGCTTGTGACTAAGATCTCAAGAACAAAAGATCCTTGT
>NC_051405.1:30671831-30672546 GCF_015228065.2 Penaeus monodon
CAGTTGAAGGAATATTTCTTATCAAAACACTTAATTGACAGATATTTGTGCTATTCAGCAGTGCCTCAGTAATGGTATCCCTTTTCCTTGCAGACAACGGCTTGAATTGATGAGAGAGATGTATCACAATGAAGCAGAACTTTCACCTACCTCACCAGACTACAACATTGAAAACCTAACTGGAGGAGACCCATTCTATGACCGCTTCCCTTGGTTCAGGCTGGTGGGCAGGTGAGGAAAATTCTCATTCTATATCAGTAAGTTCTTGTGTCTTACAAATCAGAAATTATTACAGTTTGACCTACTTCAGTAATTTTTTGTGATTTACAAATCAGAGATTACTTCTGTGACACAAGAATTTTAAGAATTGTTTTTATCACCAAAGATTACAGAGCACATTTTCAAGTACTTGTCTTTGTTAAGTTTTCAAAAATATTCTGTACAGCTAAATAATCCCTGTATGTTTTTTCTTTTTTCAGGGGTTTCCTGTATTTGAGTAACCTCCTGTACCCTGTGCCATTGGTACATCGTGTTGCTATTGTTAATGAACGAGGTGATGTTAAGGGATATTTGAAGGTTGCTGTGCAGGCAGTTGTAGGTAAGTATTTACTCATTGCTTTAGTTACAGACATGAAGTCACCATATATACAACTAAATAGGTGTTAGAGACGCAGATCTTTTTATGTTTAAGTAGCTGCTTGGCAGTTTTCATATC
>NC_051405.1:30672580-30675200 GCF_015228065.2 Penaeus monodon
GTTATTTTTGTATATATATTTTTTTCCCTGTTTTCTCCTGTTGACCCCACAGCTGAAGAAGATGCTGTGGAAACGACACAACCAGCGGGCGTGCGGCAAAGTGCTCGCATATCTTTCAATGACGGATCATTCAAGAGACCGCGAACAAAACGGGGATCGCTCTCAGCTCAGGTACTTGAGAAAAATACAGCTGCAGCTGCTGAAGAAGAACGTATAGTTGAGGGTCAGGTTGCTCCGGGAGACACCATAAAGATCGAAGGTTAGTGGAATGAGCTTCCAAAGAAGGCATATGTCTGGTTTGGAATGAATGATATTAGGTATCCAAAACACTGATGTAAAGAAATCTAAGCTTCTTTACTTTTGTGGTACAAGTATAGATATTAGTAGAGTCTAGGTTTTATACAAGAACATAGCCAATATAGGTTTCATGTTTTGGGTATCATTTGAAAAGAAACAAATCTTATGACTTGTAATTGATATATCAGGGTCATCATACATAGATTCTGGAAAATTAGTTGACATAATACATTTTATTAATGAATTTCACACATTTAAGCATTGAACATTGTTAATTGTTGACAAAACCTTCATTGCCATAGATGAGGTGTGTGAAGTAGACAGTGGTAGAGGCGACAGCAGTGTCAGTTCTTGCGAAAGCTTAAAAGATGAAGACCTTCCACCTCACTTGCGCATTGGCCAAGAGTTTACTTTCCGTGTGACTGTGCTTCAGGCCTTTGATGTGTCAACAGAGTATGCAGACATTTTCTGCCAGTTCAAGTGAGTATTTTTTCAAGTGGCTTAATTTTTCTTTACATTTTATTAGGAAATTCTTTACAGAGCATTGTTATATTTGTTTTATAGTTTGAGAGAGGGATGGTTATATACAAATATGTATATGAATATATTGCAATTTAGATGTATACATTCCTAACTATGCTTTTACCTTTTTTATTGTAACATGAGTATAAAATCATGTACATAATATGGTATTCACAAAGTTAGGAAATGGTTGACACTGTGTGATTTTTTCTTACAACAGCTTTTTGCACCGCCATGATGAGGCCTTCTCTACAGAGCCCATCAAGAACACTGGTAAAGGACCTCCACTTGGATTTTATCATGTGCAGAATGTAAGTACTTTGCCTGTGGAAATTTCATTTAAAAATGTGGGGAATCTGTATCTACAGGATGTTTGTTGTACAATTATAATATTAAAGTCTTTTTCCAATATTAAATATTTTGGTTGTTTAATGACTAGTTAGTTTTTTGGTATTATAAAAATTTGGAAATATCTGTACTTTTCATCCATCAGATTACTGTGACAGTAACACGAGCCTTCCTGGAATACATCAAAACCCAACCCATTGTGTTTGAAGTCTTTGGCCATTACCAACAGCACCCTCTCCATCGAGATGCTCGGCAAGATGCCACGCATTTGTGAGTTCTTGTTTACTTTGTTTTGTATAATGGTTTACCTTAGATACTCTTGACTTACTCATGACATTACTCTTCAAGGAATTAAGATGCAGGTTTTTTATGCTTGATGATTAACATCTCTGTTATAAAATATAGATATATATTACATGAGTTACATAAAAATTTTGAATTTTCCCTTTTTATGTATGATTTAAAGATATATATTTTGGAGATTTCTCTATCCTGTGCAGTATTTTTGGCTAGTATTCTCATAATATCCTCATGATACCATGTCATTCTTCTACCTGAAAGCTTTCAAAATGTAAAAAATGAATAGTGCAATAAATGGTTAATGGTGCTTATTACTTTTGAAATTATTATGCAGTACACAGGTATGAGTGATGCCATGTATTAATATGACTGTTATTTTTGTGTATGAGTGAATTTGATGGTAAGCATACATACAGTGCCAATATGTCTACCTATCCTGGACTGCTTCCCCTGAAACCTCTCAGCCCTTTGATCTTTGTTGTATTTTGTCTCCACTATCCATGGTGCACTACAACCCAGCATCCATGAGTAGTCTGCTTGGCAACAGCAATGATTAGAACCCCATTTCTTCTCAACCCTGCCTCTGTACTTCAGTCATAAAGATCCTAAGAGTCCTGAATCAAAAACAGTGTGACGTGCTGCATCAGATTACTGTATTCTCTATTAGGAGTAACTAAGTACTTTCAAAAATAAGGCATACAATCTGCAAGCATGCCAACCTCATTATGTGTCATACTGGAGACTAGTGAGATTGGAAAACTTAAACAAGTAAACAATCTCTTAGTAAGGATGTTTACTATCTGTGCACATTTCATACCTTTGAGTCTTTAAATGCATGCAGTGTGGTATTGCTCCCTATTGCTTTAATATACACTGTGCTTCTAATTTGTGTTTGTAAATATCTCTATACCTATAAAACCCCACTGTACTGAGGTGACTATCCTAATTTGTGAGCATTTAATCATTGTTTGTTCAGCTTAACAATTCATCCCTCTCTAACGCTGAATAGTTATAGTACTGATATTCTTCAATCTTCATTGATGATTGTGGTAACTTTACCAGGCAGTGGAGTCAGTCACAAAATTCTGAAATATTTTTGTAGGTTCTTATTGGATCGTGCTTTACTACTATCATGTGGCTGAAATACAGGCAC
>NC_051405.1:30675764-30675933 GCF_015228065.2 Penaeus monodon
AATGTGAATTTGGAAGGATGTTATACAAAGAAATTTGTAATTAGGTTGGTTATGACATTGATGAAGATATCCTTTTATGTATAGCATTTTTTAAAGTTAAGAAGCATTATCACTTCACATTATGAAATTATCAATATGAAATTAATAGGTTACATTACTCTAAGTCTAT
>NC_051405.1:30676713-30676946 GCF_015228065.2 Penaeus monodon
TTAAGAAATTTACCATAATGCCACTTAGTTGCCTGATCAGGTCATAGCCATATTATACAGATAAAGAATTTTACATTTTCCTCTCCTTCAGATCATTATTTATTTTTTATGTTGCTTTAATGTGTCTTGCGTCCTCAAGCTCATGTCCTGCATGCCTATCTAACAATTGTTGCTGTGCTGTCTTTTCCCCTCTCCCAACCCCTCATCCACCACCCCCAAATCCCTCTCCTCCC
>NC_051405.1:30677017-30678713 GCF_015228065.2 Penaeus monodon
CCCTATTGTTGGTCCATCAGCTTACCCCCTGGCCTGGTCCCTCCCGGCAGCTCCAGAGGCCCTCCGAAGAGGATGCAGCCACCTGCCATCCCCATCAGCCAGCCTGTGCGCTCACCCAAGTTTGGCGTCGTGCAGAGCCCATCTACCTCCCACGTGCATGCGAGACATGACCTCCTCGTGTGGTTCGAGATCTGCGAGCTAGGTGAGGGCAGACTTCCTTTTATCTTTCCCCATTTTTGTTGGTTAGATTATATTTTCTCTTTATTCCAAAGAATATTTTATCAATTAAGCTCACACAATTATTCAAAATCATTTTTGCAGTTATAAGATTAAATTAATAACTGCTTTTTTACTTTCATTTAAAGAAATTTATAGTTAGACTTTACCAAAAATGCATGTGAGGATATATTTTTCATTACTTATTAAGCATATCATACTATTTATATATGGAGATGTATCCTTACCTTGGTCACTATTCCCATATCATCTCAAACAGCACCGAATGGAGAGTACGTCCCAGCAGTGGTAGAGCATGGAGACGACCTTCCTTGTAGGGGACTTTTCCTCCTACATCAGGGTATCCAACGTCGCATCCGAATCACCATTGTGCACGAAAACTCTCCAGACCTGATCTGGCGAGATGTTCGAGAATTGGTTGTGGGTGAGTTTAGGGGAGGTTTTGTATATTATTTAGTGATAGAAAGCCAGTGGTTATATAACCTGCCATGTTGTGATTTTATGATAGTTTATCTTAATTTTGTAGAAATTCATCCTGGTATAGTAATTGTTAAACTTGTAATTGTTTAACAAATGATAACTCATAATAAAATTACATTAAAAGAGTGTTTCAATAACTAAACACTTTTTCTGAGAAATATATGAAAATTTAAAAATCCTGCTTCTTCCCAGGTCGCATACGCACAACCCCAGAGAGCGAGGATGATGACAATGATACCTCAGTATTATCTCTGGGTTTGTTCCCTGGAGAATACCTAGAATACCCTGGGGAGGATCGCACTCTCTTCCGCTTTGAGGCTGCCTGGGATTCATCACTCCATAATTCCGTCTTGTTGAATCGTGTTACACCACATGGAGAGCATGTCTACATGACTATATCAGCATACCTTGAGGTATGTGATGTCAGTTTTTACATATTTAGGTTTTTGTTAAATTGCCAGCAATTTGAAATGTGTATGTGTACTTTGTATGATTCTGAATTACCATCATTTCCATTTTTACATACCAACACTAGTGTTATCAGATTTATCAGTCCATAATTTCTTTATTTCAGTTGGAAAACAATGCCCAACCAGCCATAATCACAAAGGACCTGTGCATGGTTGTATATGGTCGTGACTCTCGAACCATCCCCCGGTCTCTGCGTCACTTATTCAGTGGATCCTATAAGAATGCTGAAGCAAACAGGATCTGCGGAGTTTATGAGACTGTGCTGAAGCGCGCAGCTGAAGCAGGTAGCCCAGGTTTGTGGTTTAGTCCTGACAGATGTAGAGAGGTGGTCATGGGCTGCCCATCCTGCCCAGAACCCTCATATTTTGGATAACCTGCCCATAACTCAGTGTGGGTAGGGGGGCGGGGGGCAGCTGTATCTATGACTGGGCCACCCTGCAACCACCATTGCTTCTCCAGCTACGGTATGCGGCCTAGCTGCATCCCTACCTGCCACTTAGAACGTTTT
>NC_051405.1:30678896-30679506 GCF_015228065.2 Penaeus monodon
TAGTCACATTTGGTGCTTTAACTAGGTACATTGAACTGCTTTTTTCACTGACATGCATATTTTCTCTATAACACCACTGTGTGAGATATATATAGACATCCTGGTTTAGGAAAGGATATGGAAAGTTCATAGCAGTGAAAGTTCCCTTTTATCCTACATGGAATATCCTTGCAAAAAATAATGATCATCATTATTATGAATCAAGTCATGAAATGAACATGTTCCCACATAAATGGCAGTCCATATGTCTTATTCTGGACTACTGAATTTAGCTGTAGAATATTGAAATTTCTTAATCTATAATTAATGTTATGCATGTGTAATGGTTTGGGAAAACCTTATTGGATGTATTCTCAAGGGGAACATAAAGAGTAGAAATTTATTTTTGAAAAGAGATATGGCAAAAAGAAGGGAAGGGAAATATAGGTACATCATGTGAAACTGATATCATAACCCATCATATACTCTATTGTTTTTAGATAAAGTAGGATGTTTCCACTAGACTTCATTATTCATATTTTTTCCCCCAAATAGGTATTTTGCCATAAGACATCTAGTGCAAGTATACAAAAGTTAAAAGATTGTTCTGCAGTTCAAGCCTAGTAACTTT
>NC_051405.1:30679583-30679812 GCF_015228065.2 Penaeus monodon
TGGAAGAATATACGCTTTGTATAATCCTTAATTGTCAAGTGGTGGATAGGATGTAGCAGGCTCATTCAATCACTTCTGACCGCTTGTTCAAACCCTACCCAAAGCTTGTGTTAGTGTGTTGTTGAACATTCTTTGCTCTAATGCATTTCTATGCTGGCAAATCCTTTATTCAAAGCAATACATTTTTTTCCTTTTCCTACCTGTCACTAAATGATGTTTGGATACATTT
>NC_051405.1:30679886-30680343 GCF_015228065.2 Penaeus monodon
ATTTTTTTCTCCCTTTCAGTCTCTCTCTTTGCCATGCATACCCTTTTCACTCCCTAGCTTTTGAAAAACTAATGAGCAACAGTTTTGTATGCAAGAGAATGAGTGTTACAGTTATAATCAAAACTGCTGAAAACAGAAATTTTGCTTAAAAGTAGATCCTCATGAGTCACAGTTTTGACTTGTAACTTCTTCATAAATTTTGTATGATAGCAGATGTTACACTTCTGATGTAGCAGTCACATTATCACAATGCATAAATCCCAACTGAGTTACATAAAATGCATGCTAAATGGTAAATGGATAACCACATTGAACATATATAATTTTTTTTATTTGATTAGCCAACACTTTGCCTACCTCTGTGTAAGGTACTGTAGTCTGTTATACATGTTCAAATATACATTAACTACATTTTATGTTTGTGTTGATAATTCAGTGCACATAATAGATGTATGTC
>NC_051405.1:30681060-30681199 GCF_015228065.2 Penaeus monodon
ATGCAGCTGCTACAAGGCTTATGTGGGAAGAGTAATAGCAGTGTCACACCTCTTTTTTGTAAGTTTTTATTAACTAAAGAGACTAGGAGAAATACTAATAAAGTAGATGTTATTTACCTGTTGATGCCAGTGGTATAGT
>NC_051405.1:30681557-30683087 GCF_015228065.2 Penaeus monodon
CTCACTCTGCCTGGTGACAACAAGTAAATGGTTAAAGTAATTCTGATACTGCTGTTACTGTTGCTGTTTGCAGTCAGGCTATTACAATTAGCACTAATGATATTTTACTGCTATTGCAATACATGTACAGCATTTTACAAAATGCCGTTGTTGCTGCCTCCAGACGTCACTGCTTTTTAATAATTCATAATATCTATTTCATTTACATGATAACAGAGCTTTACCAAAGATTCGTATTGTCTCAGATTTCAATATTAGTGATCATTTTCACTTTTGTTCTAAAAGATGTATTCATACTGTCTTTCATATCATGAATGTTACTATTGTTACAGTAAAGAAGTACATTTTTTCATATGATTGTAATAGTTTGATGCACATTGAATTAGAGATGCTGTTTCACTGGATTCAAATCCTTGCCAAGAGAAGTAATAAATGTGCTAGATGATTGACAGGTGTGAGTGCAGAGGAACTGCTTTTCTTGTTTGTTGTACAAGTGAGGTTACAACTTTTTAGGCTTAGTTTTATCTGCATGTCCTCTGCCCTAGAGAGATCTGACCCCTTCTCAGGGACAGAAGAACAACAGAACTATCTTTATGCATTTTTATCACCCTTTTAAATAGGATCTTAGCAAAGTATAGTCTTTACTAATGGCTAGTGATATATTAATATGGGATTACATTCCCATCTTTTTGTCTCACATTTTTCCTTATTTTTCCTTTTCCCTTTTTTTCTCTTCATTTTTTTAGTAGTAGCTCTCCTCCTGGACGACAGAAAACCTCATTAGACTGCTGAGCATTTCGTTTAAGAAAGGTTTTGCTGAATAGTCATAGTGCAGAATTTGTAGTGCACATAACTATCAGTGTTTTTGTCATAGGTGGGATATCATACAGGATGATTTTTATCTTAGAGCTATTACTATGGCATTGTTCAAAGGTCCCAATAGCAGTTTTCAGATGTAGCATCAGTACCTTTATATTAACTTATATGGCAGTTGGCTGTAGATACAAAATTTATTTTTAATGCTGTGTATATATACTTCCTTACATATACCTGACAGATTAATACAATAGGATAGATTGAGTTACATGATATGTAAAATGGGAGTTAACTGCAAAATTTCACAACAAATTATTAATGCAAGAGTAATGCTCTTGGTGTTAACTAGGAATATGACATTGAGGCTTCTAGTTTTACAAAAAGAAAATTATCCTCTATGAGCTCCAATCAAACTGTCTATGCTTGCAGTGTACTGTGATTAGAATCATTGGTTCACCCTGTGACATCATTGGCTGTGGTCATAGAGAATTGAATATTGACTGGGTCTCAGTGGCTGAGAGTTATGATCACTTAAGCAGTGTGCAAATATGTTCGTCTTTTTCTGGTGCATTGTCGCTTCAGTACCTCATTTACAAGGTTTCTTTTTATTTTTGACCTAAGACAAGTGGGGGCATGACACCGACCTTTGTACTCTCTTTGACCAGTGACCAGCTCTCTTCATATGTATCAAGTTTTTCTGGAAAAGATATGGTT
>NC_051405.1:30683117-30683575 GCF_015228065.2 Penaeus monodon
TGTACATAAAGTATCCTCTGTGAAATTTATTCATCTGGATATGGGAGGTCACATAGTGTCTCATTCCCCACACTACCACTCACTCATTGCTTTTCCAGGCTTACAGCGACGACAGCGACGGGTCCTGGACACAAGCTCCACGTATGTCCGCGGCGAAGAGAACCTGCATGGTTGGAGGCCACGCGGAGATTCCCTTATCTTTGAACACCAGTGGGAGCTTGAGAAGATCACACGCTTGACTCAGGTGGAGCGCACACGACACTCCCTCCTCCTGCGGGAAAAACTTGGTCTCGGAAAAACTCCCATCCCTTATAGCCATCACCATGACTACACCAAGAGTGAAAAGGTGGGTATCTTGTAGTGTGTAATGATTGGACTTTCTTTTTGCCTGATTTCCAGTAGAGTTTTAGACATAGGTGCTGCCTTTCAAGTAATTTTGTAATATCATACAGTTTGAC
>NC_051405.1:30683658-30683886 GCF_015228065.2 Penaeus monodon
CTATGTTACGAAGTTAATAACAGACATTACTGCTCTTGAAAAAGATGATGTCAGTAGTCGTTATATTGGTAGCATTATTAATGTAAATTTATTTTCTCCCCCTGTTAATGTGCAGTAGCATCATACATTTCATTATGCAAGAACTTGGTTTGAATTGCCATAGATTTGTAGATAAAATTTTATTATATTTTCAAGATTAATTTCAACATTTCTTATTACTTGCATGTA
>NC_051405.1:30683939-30684608 GCF_015228065.2 Penaeus monodon
ATCGCTTGAAATCTTCAGTCACTTACTGATCAAATAATTGATTACATAAGACTAAGGAATAAAATTTTTTGTTTGTTCTTCTTGTAGATATGCTGTGTTTAGTTGTTATTTTTTACAATAAAGTGAAAGTAGATACAGAGGCATGGACGTTTGTCAAAAAACTATGCATGATGTATCAATATATGAATTAAAGTTAAAAAAAAAGACTTTCAAACACCTGCTTTTATGCTTACAGTGTTATTGTTCACAGACATTTGTTGACTTGTAAAGACTTTGCAGTGTTATATCACATCATCTGTTCAGAATTTAGTTTCAGCTTTTTTTATTCACCTTAGTGCCAAAAAAAAAAAAAAAAGCTTCACAAGTTCTTGTATCTTCGTCCAAACTGAAGATACACTTTGATCAGCTCCTCATTGGTCTCGCACTAGTGCTTGGAGGCTGAATTTCCCTTTTCTCCCTTTAGCATCCTAACCAACTTCCTCGTATGCAGGAGGTGGCTAATCAAGCAGCCAAGGCCGGTTGCGATGCGCGTGCTGTATTGGCACGTTGTTCCTCCAGAGACTTGCCCTCAACAGACTCTGAAAACATGAGCGAAGCAGAGAAGGATACAGCATCCAAATTCATTAGGCTCATGCAGGTAAGTAGTTATTGCAAGAGTTGCAGCTTGAT
>NC_051405.1:30684789-30686114 GCF_015228065.2 Penaeus monodon
CATGTAGTTCAGAATATATCCTGAATGGCATATGTATATGTTGCTTATGAAAAAATGTTACCATGGACATCACACATGTAACAGAGGTCTGCTAAAGTAAATACCTTTGCAGGGCCGATCCGCACAGACACATGCTAAGCAAGGAACTCCAGCACAGACACCTAATGATGAGCAAGATGCCCTCACTACCTCGGTCACCTCTTCCTGCTCTTCCACAACCTCCACAGAGTAAGGATTAACTTCCTTTTCTATGACACTTATATAATATTAATTTTTTTCCTTGTGTATATTTTATTTGTTTTAATCTCAGTTGTAGTCTAGATGTAGTATCAAACAACACTTTTTTTCCTTTTCATATTTCATAAAGACTGATGAAATTTTTTCTTCTTCCTTTTTAAAGAAATATAGATAGAAGCAAACAAGATTATTGTTATTAAGAATATATATTGAAGTTCATTTTATTAGTGTGGTGTGAGCTAAGGATAACTCTGATCTATCCTTTTCCCACTTAACCAGACTGGCCTCTCCTGAGCGGCCTCGAGCACCAGTTCCAGACCTCCATATCTCCCTTGGGGGATCAGCTGTTGTGCCCCCAGGCTCTCCCCTGGCCAGTCCTGGGGACTCACAGGGTTCATCTCCCCTGGTGGAACGCCGACCAATGCCACTCTTCGTGCCAGAAGTTGAGGAAATCCGTATATCTCCTGTGGTCAGTCGGAAGGGCTATCTTAATGTCTTAGATGACCGCACCAACAACTGGATCAAAAGATGGGTGGTAAGTGGGATTGTCTCCATAGAGGAATTATTGCAATGATATATTTCATGTCGTCATTCATCTTCAAGGAATAGTAGTATGGAAATGTATCCTCAGTGAACAAAGATGTCAAAAACTCTTCATAAGGACTTTGCCTCAATTTCTGTCTGCTCGACTCCCAGGTGGTAAGGCGACCTTACGTCTTTATCTTCCGAGATGAGCGTGACCCAGTGGAGCGTGGCTTGATCAATCTTGCCACGGCTCAGATTGAGTATTCTGAGGACCAACAGGCCATGGTGCGAGTGCGCAACTCCTTCAGGTAAGTTATGGTAGAGATAGGGCACTCAGAACCTTCAGATTTGGGAGTTTTGTACTGTTTGAGGTGGTACTGGTTATAAATGTCTGATTGGAGTTTTGACTGATGTTATAAATATTGTTGATTAATGAATGTAGTTTAGTAGTGACAAAGAAAACTGTGTGTGGGATCCAGCCTGAGAATGGCCAACAATTCATACTAAAGCAGAAGTTGCCAAGAGTCCCTTCTTTCTTAAGAGGGTGGAATCCCTGGCTTTAT
>NC_051405.1:30686166-30686559 GCF_015228065.2 Penaeus monodon
CATCTTTTTCTTTTGCCTTGATACTGAGCCTTGACATAAATTCTAATGATGTTTCAACTTTCCTCCATAGAGTGCTAAATATACCTTTAAGGTTAAAAGAACCTTCTTATTACATGTGGGTACCTCAAACATAAGGTAATAACTTAAAAACATAGAGAATATTTAAGTGTTTAAATCTCCTCATTAAAATTTCATCAATCAATCTTCAAGTTCATATTGCTCTCCCTAATGTTCATGTGTCTATTATGACTACAATGTTAATTATATCATATTGTCAAAGATACCTTAGATTTGGCTTATATGTGAAAAAAAAAATATATTAGCCTTTACTTAAAGATGATATCAAAGCACGAAATTCAAGCAGCAAGAGCTTCTGTCTAGTGTATTCAGGTA
>NC_051405.1:30686864-30687039 GCF_015228065.2 Penaeus monodon
TTAAAAGAAGGGCCTACATAAGTGTATTGGTTTTGCATATGTTGTAGACTGGGAAGGACAGATTTTATTGGTCAGCAGTATTGAAAGGTAGGAATTTAATTCAGAATAAATTGCATTTAATTATCATTCCAAGTCCTGGAAGTTTTAACAGAAAAATAATTCTAAACAGCTGTTT
>NC_051405.1:30687128-30688893 GCF_015228065.2 Penaeus monodon
GCATGTAATGCACAACAGTAATGGATATATGTATGTATATAACAAGTACATAAGCATTTAACAATTGTAAGAGAAAATAAAAGGAGACACAGGCATAATGAGAAGGAAACATCTCTCCCTTTTTCTTTCTTCATAATTCAGCTGTTTATATTTATTGATGTTTACTTGAATCACAGTTGTTGTATAGACAAAGAGCAATATATTTTCCCCTTTCCCCTCGGTTGTAACTAGGATGGAGAACAGCAGGTATATTAGTCCATTTATCTACACTTTACTGGACAAAAAGTACAGCTTCAAGAACAGTGTGCAGAAAGTGGCATGGCTTGATTGCTTGAATGCTGATGACATTTAAGAAAATGTTGCTTTTCAGAATGATAAATTTTGTTATTCATTATCAGAGTTCATACAGGAAAATATTTAATTAAGAGAGTATAGATATAGCAAAGGTGCTTCCCCTGTCCTTTCAATAATTATTCTGTGTGCCATTTGAATGCTACCTAAGTTATTTGTACCAAGATCTGTGTGCATTTTACAAGATTATACATAGCTGAGTAAAAGTGAAAATATATGACAATCTTCATCAGGGACATAAGAAAATAAAAGACAGTAATAAGAATTACTGAAATGCAACACTAATACAATACTGCACTCAGCGGCAAGCTAAATATGAAAAGTATTTCACTGTTTGAGCACAACGGTGTGACTACTTTGTCAGCTATTTATTTAATGCTGATTAAGCTGGTTGGTTACTTTAAAAACCTTGTAGTGAATAAACCACATTGCATTAGAACTGGCTTTGAGCACATTCATTCAGCTGGGGTTCAAGCTAGGAATAGAGAGGAATTAGAGAGTTTGGTTTGCGTATACTTGACAAGGCTATAGATTTAGTTTGGATGACCATCAGATCTTATTTATTTCATTTGAGACAAGGCTAGGAAAGGTTTGGGGTTAGGAATAGGTAAGCTAGGTAGTTGCTTAGAGGCCCTTAAAACCAGGGACCGCCACATATAACAGAAAAAAGGTAAAGATAAAACAATACTTGTAAGTGATAGTTATTGAAAGAAGATATTCAGCTTTTGACATCAGTTTGGTATTCTAAAGTAGGGTATGTCTACCATTACTGAAGCTTTGTCTGTCTAAATTGTGTATTTCCTTGGATATTACAAATTTAGAGTATTCTTTAACAGAGGATAACTATATAATTTTTTAAAAATGTAGTGAGCTGTATTATATCTTGACTAGGCAGTAATCGTGTACTTGTAGGATATATATGTATTATTAAGATATTTCAACAGAAGACTTTCAGCTTCCAAGAATATAAAAAATGTATATTTGATACAGAATATATTTGAAACATACAAGTCAAATTCAGGAGATAATTAGTACTGACTAATGATATATTTAGTAACTTCATTATTTTATATATGTGTTCATTAGTATATTTCATTTAGCATTGAAGTTCTTGTGTTAGAATACTTTAAAAAGTAAGATTAAGATCAAATCAAAGATGGAGGGAAAGGAATATAGTACTGTTTTGTATTTATGTGTATATATGCACAGAAACACATAAAATCATTCATACATATTGTGCAGTCATTCCATCACTGTTGCTTAATGAAGTAATATTTTGAGGAATTTTCATTTTTTAAACTTGGGCTGAATTAGTTGGAAAGATTTATTCCTCGCTTTTATTTTATTGATGTACCTAATAATTAATTTTCATATATGTCAATCTTGAAAAAAAATAAAGTGCTATTTTTTTTCC
>NC_051405.1:30689103-30689406 GCF_015228065.2 Penaeus monodon
TTAGTGTACATAAGTCGAAAGAGGAGAGAAAAAAATCTTTCATCTGTAGGACACTGCAATACAGTATGAAGACTAGACAACTTAATCAGTTTATATCCCTTTACAGTGTGGTGACAAAACAGCGAGGCTTCCTTCTGCAGACGCTCGGGGACAAAGAAGTGCATGACTGGCTCTATGCTATCAATCCACTCCTGGCTGGGCAGATCAGGTAAGCTGAGAGCTGTCAGGCATCATACATCATGTTATAATGTATGATGTATGGTGAGTGTCATGGTAGGCCCATTTGAAATATCTGATTTTGAA
>NC_051405.1:30689474-30691138 GCF_015228065.2 Penaeus monodon
TTGGATAAGTTAGTGAATGAAATTTAGGCATTTCACATTAAGATATCATCATTTCATAATTGTGTTTGGCATTTATGATAATGTGTGCAAATTAAGTCCCCCCATTATAGATCATATAAATTTCTCTGTTTCCAGATCAAAGCTTGGTCGCCGCAGCCGTCACACGTCTGGAGGAAGCCACCCCAATACACTCTCTGTACCTACAAAGTGAGACATGGACAATCCCAGGTATAAGCAAAGCCTCAGCCACTGACTTCTTCATCAGTCTCTGACCTCTTCAACAACCTAATCTTTTCATGAGCCTCCTGATACATTGGTCACAGTATCAACCCTGCTGTTGGAAATATCAGTGTATTATCTGTTTGTGTAAAAAAAATTATTATTATTATGATAATAAAGAGGGTATTACAGCATTTATACAGAGCTCCATAGACTGGAGTTAGTTCCTTCCTTGTATATTATAGGGACAATACAATCTGGTTATCATGTTTCATTAACATTTAAGAGATACATAATGAGGAGGTCCTCTCATCAGACCCTCCCACCTGACTGGTCTTTTCTTCAGAAACTTTCCCTTAAAGTATGTAGTAGGAGCCAATGAATGTCATAATTGCATATACATTATGAGAGGTAGAATGTTTTCTGGAATAGTGTGAAATGATCTGGTAACAGTTGCACGGTTCTGTTCTCTAGTCCCTAAGATGACAATACTTTATAAAGAATGATTGAGCTTGCAGACACCATTGCATCCAACCATTTACTCTTGCAGTGTCTGCTGTGTTCCTTCCAAATGTTCAGCATACCAGGGTGGACAGTTATTTCACTAACCCAGTTGTATGTCCCATGTGCTTGCCTGTTGCTTCTTATTGTACACGGGCTCTACCAGCATCACCCTTAATTGTGGTCATTACTAATTATAGTAGACTCATTAGCATTGCAAGATATATCATGAAGTTTAATAATTTAAGGTGTGACAAACCTTATTTTATGTTACTTGTGTATATGTTCATAAAAAAGGAAAAAAAAATCACAAGTGGAGTGAAATGCAGCTTACCAACAAATATATGGGAGCCAATAGTCCTGTTGCTCACTAGTGACAATTTCTGAAGGGGACTGAATCTGTGTGCTCATCACTCTCATGAGACCTGCTATTTGCTGTATATTTTTGTCTTATAGAGGTTTATGTATGACATACTTTTCTTCCATATAGGAGTTTTTGTATGTCATAGACAGTTTCCTTTTAGGAGCTGCTGTATGCCTTATTCACCTTAATGCTAGAGTTGCTCTGACATACAGTTTCCCTGTAGGACTATCTGTAAAATGTATACATCTTAAATGATTTGCATTACACTATACCAATCTTGTCAAAGTGAACCTATGGTGTTTGCATATCCATGATAAGAGCATATGTTTCCTGAATGTATCTTCCTCTACTGAATTCTTGTAACAATGATAAGCGTTACTTTATTATGATGCAGATGTGGTAGAAGATTTACCGAGGGTAGTCCGCAAGCAAGACGGGAACTGATATATCCCTCTTAAGATGATTCTCATGTATATGTCAGAATTTCAACCTCAATATAGTTTGAGATATTACACTGAAAATAAATACATTCCAAGGAGGTAGACTTACTGAATTTGTGAATAAAACCTTGTAAGTTGTG
>NC_051405.1:30691166-30691289 GCF_015228065.2 Penaeus monodon
GACGATTTTTGACCAAGGGATAATTATTTTTTTCTCTCTCTTTTTTCCATGCATGGGGGTGAATCCAGGCAGCACTAGTCTTCAGATGGAAAAGAATATAGTTTAATGTAGAGAATTAGGATG
>NC_051405.1:30691327-30691777 GCF_015228065.2 Penaeus monodon
TAGTACCATGCTGCCTGTAGAGATATCATTGAGAATGTGAGAATCCATTGAGTTTCTCATTGATTATTATTTATTTAAAAAGAATTGTACATTCTATACAAAGCTTAGGGTAATGTGTTAAGAGCAGTACAGCATGAGTGGGTGAACACTAAACTTTAAATGGGTGCATGATGTACGATACATGTACAGTTCAGATTCTTCTCACAGAGGTAATATGAAATATGATAAGCCCTGAGGCCTTCCAACAACTGCCTACTCCCAGCTCTAAGTTGGTGCACAAATGGGCCAGTATCCACTTGAGAATACAAAGAATTACACTAGGTTCTGCACTTGGAGAACATATCTGTGACAAAACAAATAGCGGGATAGGACTTCATGTGCAGTCAGAAACATTTTACTATAGCTTTGACTTCTTTCTGTTATTTATCCTGAATTATATTCACGTTAGAG
>NC_051405.1:30691814-30694626 GCF_015228065.2 Penaeus monodon
TACATTGTTATGAAGTGTTCAGACTGTATTTAAAACTCTCCTGCTTAAACTACATTTTCTAAAAGCCCCCCAAACATTTACACTGGTACTTCAGCTAACATTTCTCCATACATAACTACCAGAAGTCACTGATAAAGAAAACAAACTGTTCAAGTTAATCAACACCAAAGAAAATAATGTCTCCCAGGCTTAGAAACAGCCTTACTAAAAGGGGCAGAGGAACAGCAATTCAAAAGCTGCTGTTATGAGATCACCGGATGTAAAGCCTTACATGGAATTTTAGTAAGGCATGTTTACTTGGTCACTGCATGCAGAAATTGGTCTTACTGGAAGGCTATTTTATTACTCGGAGTTGCTGATCATACCACTATTTTAATTATATCCCCCCCATAATTTCCCCCTCGTAGGAACTTGTCATCAGAGGTAATTATAACATCTTAGAGTGTTTGTCTGTGAAGAGACCTGGTGATTGGAAACTCGAAACCAAAGATGTTAGTATATAAGTATAAGCGTATCTTTATCTAGTCACATGCATCACCACAGATGTGTTAGGAAAATAACATTTTGTCAGATAGCTAGTGCATGATGTCTGCCAATGGCATGGAGACACCAGAATGTACCCAGCACACCTGTCAGATATCCTCATTACAAACATATATTGCCGAGATGGTATTTTCCAAGCATATTGCATTCCACACCATAGTCTAGTTTAATTTCATCATATATATTTTTTTCTTTGTTTACTCTCTTTTATTTTGTATTACTTTTTTGCCCATTTGTTCATTAAAGAGTTTAAAAGCTTTATATTTGTGATTACTAAAGAGTAGAAGTGGTTGTCCAGCAGTAATAGGGCTGCTATATATTATGGCTATAAACAAGGGCAATCTTGAAATATGTAACTTTAAAGGAAATTTTTTAGAAAATTATTATTTGGATATCAATAATTAGTGATATTGTGTTATCATAGAATATATCTTGATCAATTATTTATGAAACTCACTGTAAAGCTTGATGTTTACAATGATATGGCCAAATGTAATAATTTAACCAGTGTTTCATTATCCTGAATTATAATATGCAAAACAGCAATATATCAATATCATATTTAGTCAGAACTAATTTAGTCCCTTCTTACATTCTTTACTGTTTTAAGCCATGGTCCTAAGATTTATGATTTTTATCAAGCTTTTTCCCTCACACCTAGTGCAAAAATATTTACCATTAGCCTGTTAAAGCTTATCTTATTCTTCTATCAGATGAACAATCTAAATTGTATTACCATTTATTTCAGCAAGCATGCCTTTTTTTTTATACTTCCCTTTTACTAATATCATTTTTCATGTCTTCAGAATATTGATAATTTAAATATCACTGTTAAGCCATATATACTGATATGAATTTTTGGCATCTAGATGGTTAGATGGTTAACAAATGATTGTTTTAACATGCTTGTTGACCAGAACAAGAAATTTGAAAATATAAAAAGGACTAGTTAAAAGCCCAAACTATTGTGAATACCAGCATTCATGGGCTACCATAGAAAAAGAAATATGTTCTTTACATATTACTTTAATCATTGACCATCAAAGTAACACTCATTCCATGCACGAGCTGCAGTATGATCCACTAGCATTGTATTGGAGATACAGTGCTAGTGAAAATGCATGTACAAGATGATTGATAGCTTTTTCGAGAGCTTTCATGCATTGCTGCACAGAATTTCAACCCAAAGAAAGGTAACAGAACACTTTTTTTTTTTTTTCATTAACTGATAGCAGCATGCTGGGGCACTGCAGTAATCAAAAGTGGAGAAAGAACATAACTCTAGTATAAAAAATAGATTGTGAACTATTTGATATACTCTTGAAGGGTAAATGTGCTGCACACTTCATGCACTATACTTCGCAAATATGTATTAGGAAAATAATTATGTTTTACATTTTTCATGGTGTAATAACTTGGCACAGTTTTTTCTCTGCTTTATAGAAAAATAGAGGGAAAGAAAATAGGATCAAAGTTTTAAAAAAGGATAAAAAATAGCAATATTCAGGATGGTCTAAATGACATCATGCCTGGTTTCAGGGATGGATGTAATTTTTCAGACATACAGTTATGCCTTATGTTTGTTGGCTGGTTTACAGTTTTTGAGGTTATATTCCTCGTACATATATTCAGGGTCTAAATTATCCAAACTTGGCTGCAGTCCTCCCTTCTGCTACTAGACGGGACTGCTCCCGTGGGTCTTCATCGGAAGCAGCCACTGTTTTGGGTCTGGCCAGCGATTTTGAGGAGAATCCCACTTGTTCTCAATCGCCTACCATCGCAAGCCAGTTTAGATACGTCAGACAGGCAGGTGGAATAAAAAATATGTTTCAGGAATGCCGTTACTACCAATAAACAGATTTTTTTCTGCATTATTATCAGCAAGCTGTTATACTACTGCAGTTTCTAGTGAACAGAAACCTGGTATATGGATTTTTTTTTCTTCTTTTTTTAATAAACTGCTGCTCCAAATTAATTCATGTCTAAGAATATAAATTTCTAAAAGTATGACAAAATATTTTGTACTTTTAAGGAATGCATTAGCTTTGAAGGGGAAACTTTATATTCATAGTTTCCTGAAGGTCAAAACGTATGTCCACACACACACACTCTTACTTACCATTACACACTGAAATTCTTACTCTCATTTATCTCTAATTTATTATTCAACAGAATTCCAAAAGACATGCATATGTTCTATGCTTTGGGGCCCGTCATGAGAGGCAGCCCCAAATCCTTGCATTGAGCCTTGATTGTTGCCACCATTGCA
>NC_051405.1:30695566-30696030 GCF_015228065.2 Penaeus monodon
TATCTTAGTTATTAACATATTTCGTATGGACGACCCAAATTGTAATGATGTAGTCATTGTGGAGCTGTAATTAAAGAGGTGGCTTGCTGCCAATCAAAATGTTTACCAATTCGAATGTATTGCACTGCTGCGATTCTTTACTCCGACAATGTTAAATCGCCTTCGTAAATTAATTTTTCTTACTAATCAACGCCATTATACATTCTGTATTTTCCCTTAGCCTCTTTTGATATATACCTTAAATTACCGACGGTATCATATCTTTTAAAATTGATCAACATCTTTCTATTTTTCACGTTAAACCAAAAAATTAGAAAATTTGATTTTTGTTGCATTAAAGTTTAACATTAATTGACATCAACAAACAAATAAAAAAAGGTTGTTTCTGTTGTTCTACGTTTGAAGGAGTCTTCCCATAATTAAATTGACGTTGGGCATGGACACGTTTAGAATACGTGGATTGC
>NC_051405.1:30696196-30696601 GCF_015228065.2 Penaeus monodon
ATTTCTTCGCTTACGTAACACAATGAGGAAAAGTGTCACACTTCTCTAAACATATACAAGCTGCTGCAGAATTATACAGTGCTGGGAATACGCATGGATTTCCACTAAGCGAATTTATGTGTGGAAACATATTCATCATTAACCAAAAAGCCGTTCCCGTGATCCTAGTCTTACATGAATACAGACAAAGGCGCATAATTAGCATAGTGCACACGCAGACCCGCTCATTTCCACAAACCACTCACACACTTCCATCATTATCATCTTACATATATTAGTCATCTCAAGATTCGCTACAAAGATAGACAGACAGACTAGATACACGAATTTAGAGAACTGTCTACCCTGTCAATATTCAGCCGGATATTTTCGCACATCAACAGAGTGTATATTGAGGGACATTTT
>NC_051405.1:30696825-30697255 GCF_015228065.2 Penaeus monodon
CTCGGCCTAGCTTAGCGTATCCCTTCTGCCAGTCATTTTCCTTCTTTCCTTCGCCAACTACAGAAACAAACATCAGACGCCAATAGTCTTCTATTTGTTTGAGGATGCGAGCCACGCGAGGAGCGACACTCCCCGCAATGGTTTTTGCGTCACACCTGGCCATGAGGAACCAAGTAGCGAAGTTCCGCGCTCTGTGACCTTCGCCGCCGACTCCCACATACACGTGCACTGAGTCAATATGCTCTGCTTTCGGAATGTTGTGTCAAATGTGTGGGTCTCTTTTTTTATTTGACTCTTGGGCAACTGAGTAGTGGAATGTGAACAGTCCTAAACATAGAATTTGTTTACAGAATGTACGAGGACTATACGAGATATGCATTCAAATATACACATTATCTTGCACAATATTTGGGACATGTAGGATATGATC
>NC_051405.1:30699480-30699544 GCF_015228065.2 Penaeus monodon
CCTTTATCATGATATGAGATGGGGCCCTAAGGTGTCAAATTACCCAATTATTAGTCTCGCTCTG
>NC_051405.1:30699801-30699966 GCF_015228065.2 Penaeus monodon
TAAAGCGACTGGTTTCGGTAAATGTCATTCTTAATGTTTAAAGTTATTGTCAATCTCCCCGTCTTTCATGATGATGTGGCAATGTTCCCTCTTCGACTTAGAAAAAGTGGTCAGAATATTATGATCAGTGTAGTGGTGCACAATGCTAAACTGTGCAGTGAATGG
>NC_051405.1:30699997-30700122 GCF_015228065.2 Penaeus monodon
AACCCCCAGTGTTTCCCAATATTCAGGCCAAAACATTGACTAAGAATAAGTAGTGCAATGCTTATGATCAAGCACGTTATTCTCGATATTGTAGCTTCTGTTCATATATGGATATTTTTGACATA
>NC_051405.1:30700654-30700790 GCF_015228065.2 Penaeus monodon
CGTGAGTATTTAGAAATGCCTGCATGGCTGTGGTCTCAAAAAAGTCGAGAACCGCTGGTCTGTCACATACAAAATGGCATTTTTTTCCTCGTAACCATCCCTATTCTTTCTGTTTGATTGCTTTATCCCCTCCCCC
>NC_051405.1:30700982-30701937 GCF_015228065.2 Penaeus monodon
CCCCGCAATACCCGCACAGAATATCTTTAGTCTTATAAATACAAACTGCGTTCAGGCCAAACCAGGATGGTTTGTTCATGGCCACGAAGACGCAGTAACAATCTGTTATTCCAATTACAACTGATTGTAACTGCTGAGAGAAGTCGCGCATTCCCTAACTTTTGTCTTCATCGTGAAAATAACTCGATGGTAGAAATCAGTAAAATGATGATGATGATAAAGCCTACAAACAAATGGGATTACTTCTAATCGTAAGATAATTAAATTATTGATTAAAACAAACATTCAAACTGCCCGCGCTTCCCTCTAGCACAACTGACCAATCATCGCCTTTAAAAACCACCAACGATCCAATGAGATTTCGCAAAGCCTCTTCTCTGGACCAATCACCACCCACGTACTTATACTAGGCGACCAATCAGCGACAGCATAGGCTACCGACCAGCCAATCAGCGTCTCCAGAGGCTACCGACCAGCCAATCAGCATCATCGGGAGCCGAGCGTCCAGCATGCTTTATCGGCGGCCATGTTGGATATCGACGGAGTGCCGGTGTGGATGCGACCGCGACTTTCTGCTGGATTTTTGCCGAATTTTGCCCGTTTTCCCTCCGGTTTGGCGGCGCAGGGGCGAGGAGAGTGACTTTCCGAGGCGCGGGAGGACGCGGAAGCGATGGGAGAGGACAGGGAGGAGAAGAAGCCCGAGAAAGGTGAGGAAAGGGAGGAGGAGCGAGAGGCGGAGTCCTATTAGGGCTTTTGTGGGACGAAGGGCTTTCCGTCCCTATTTCGGGCTCCGGATTTCCTCCCTGGAAGCCCTTCTCCCGAAATGCGCCCTGTTTTCCCTCCGCCTGGAGTTGGGGAAGGGGAAACAGCTGGAGGAAATTCGAAGGAGAGTTTCCTTGGAAAGCCATAATTTTGAGCTTTTTTGTGTGTAAACAAATTAAGCGAAATACATTGA
>NC_051405.1:30701980-30704196 GCF_015228065.2 Penaeus monodon
ACAAATTTTCTGATCCATAGGCCTACATTAGGTGATGCTCAAAGGAGGAAAAAAAAAAAATGTAGCCCTGTGTTTTATATTATTATAATTATTTTTTTCAAGCAAACCTGGTCTTGTTTCTAGTTTCAGAATGGCAACTTGGCTTTTATTGGAATCTGAGCCATTTTTGTAGAGCTGCCATTTCAACGTGCCTCGTGGCCCAAAGCAAAGAAGGAAGTGGATAAAATTTAAATCCCAAGCCTAAGTTTGTGTTAATTATAAAAAAAAAGGAAAAGGAAGTCCAGTTTTATACAGCCATATTTATATAGAAAGTAATGTATATAAACAGTAGAGTAAAGAAATCAGAGAAACTTATCTTCTATGTACTTCCATCACAACTCATAAATAACAAAGGTATTAGACACGCAAGTGTCGCAGAACCCGTAATAAAAATTATCATTTTAAAAATTGCCATCCGATATCCTTTCCTACTTTTTGTAAACAAAACAATGATGCCGTTTTATTTTGTTAAATTTTATTGCTAATTTCGTATGTAGATAAAGCCCACATAAACTTACAAGGAGAATATGTTTCTGCATAAAAGGAGATAACAATACAATAGTGATACCAAAATAATATCAAGTATTTATAGTAAATAATAAATTTCTTACTCTGCAAATTAATGTGTCTGGCCTATATTATGGGCATTTTAAAATGCTGCGTGAATTTCTGTTTGTACTTTTAGAGCATTTTACTCTGTTATATGTACAATATCCATAACTATCAGTGCTGATTATTGCATTTCTTATTCGGAAGAAACACCTTCAGATTTCATTAGATACACCACTGCGGAAAAGAGAGTGCAGGCAATTTAAATGTCTTTTCAGTCTATTAAAGATGAAAGGAAATTGTGGTGGTAGTGCTCGACACTTCTTGCATGGCAGACATGCTCATCACCAAAATTAATTACATAAACCAAATCCATCATAGCAACAGCTGATATGCAGACCACGCCTTAAAGGATCGTGGGTATGCTCACCATTTGATAAACCTGTATATTCATACTCAAAATATGGAAATCTCTGGCTTTACTGTAAGGAGAAAGTGAAGCGACTGATATACGTGAGCTACATTTATATCATTTTTGGTATTGGTTATGTATTAAGTAAAAATAATCGCTCCTCCACAATATTTTATTGTAAGGGTATGGCCCACCCTTACAGATGGGAAAGAGAAGGCCCTACCCCTGCCTGCCCCAATTCCTTTTGATGACAGTTTTCTACCGAGAGCGACAGGATAAGAGTTTGCAAAAAATGTTCATAGGGTGTTTATAAAAACAATTTTTCAAAAATTCTATTGAAAGCCTATTAAATAATAATAATATTTGCCGTATTAAAAGGTTTTACATAGGGTACAAAATATAGCACCTGAAACAATGATAATAAATGTATAATGGCTAGGTACTGGTAAATTAGCAGATTATAGTGTTGCAAACAGCAACAAATCCTAGCCAATAAAAAATTCAGATAATGACGTCAATCTTTTCTGACCAATCATCATTCCTTTTTTTTTTTGGAGAGCCCTGCCCTCGCCCACAAAAAAAAAAAATTGTGTGTCTGGCTGCTGCCAAAGCACATGTATGTGTGAAAAAAAATTTATATAAAAAAACGGCAGAGTTTTATAAATCGCGAAATACATCTGCCCCTGGAAATACTACCACGTTGAGGACAACGTATCATGGTAAAGCGTAAAAACAGGCATGATAAAATAAGGCTTATACAATTTATTATGTATAACAAGAACTGGCAAAATCTACATATTTATTGCACAAAGTAAATTTCAAGTAATAAGCAAATTCTTGCAATAAAAATCTCTTACTTCTAATAGGACAAAAACACATGCAGTATTGATAAAAATTATTACTGATTTAGCTAATGCAAATGACAGCAGTTGTGAATGATTGGGTGTGCTGTCTCAGCACGATGAAATTGGGCTAAAGCTTTCATAGTTACATGGGACTGGCAGTAATTTTAAGCTGTCCACCATGAATTGCTGCCATGGCCTCTGAAGTATTTTGAGTTCAGGCAATGGTCAATAAATTTCATCTTACATTTGAAGACAAGTGTAAGTATAAGCTTTGTTACCAAAATGTGTTCAAAGTTTGTTGTTCGAGAATGACCGCTGCATAGACTGCATGTGCTGCAACAATTGCGAGACATGTAACTGTCAATAACACA
>NC_051405.1:30704228-30704803 GCF_015228065.2 Penaeus monodon
TACTGCTATTTGTTAATACAATCAATAAAATACCATTGCAATTTGAGGAACAATTAATGAAGCCATATACCTAAATTTGATACAGTCATCAGGAAACTTTTGAAATGCATTTTCATATTTAAAAGTTGCTTTTGTACAATCATGATTTGTACTGTGTTAATTGGGCAAAAAGTAATCCCAGATGTAACCCTGAATTGTATACAGTAATTGTAGAAGTGGAACATGGCTCCCACCTCCGTAGAGTTTGATCAGACCTGATTTATAGTTATTTTAGTGTTTTTGTTTTGTTTTCCTGTGTAAATCATGCTGATTCCACCCCAAAATACAGTGCGAAGCCGACTCTTACACATTTTATCAACTTTGCTGTCGGGGAATAAAAGTTCCACCCTCATCAACAAGTCAAATGCAATGGAAAACAACAGCATAACAGTGTTAAACTAAGAAGGAAGATTGCATACCAAAAAGAATTGTTTAGGCTGGATGAGACTGGAAATTTACCGCCAAAATAAACCTTTGCAGTTTACGGTCATCTATGAAGGTTTAGCTTCATCAAAGGTTAAAAAAAAACGCTTTAG
>NC_051405.1:30706422-30706603 GCF_015228065.2 Penaeus monodon
ACACTGTTTCTTACGAATCTGCACAAAATGTCTTCTAATTTCCAAACAAGACTGTGATTGTGCAACTCATCTGTATCTTCCGTACTTGACGGTGTGTCACAATTTTTTTCTAGAAATATATCAATTGGCATGAAGTGCAAATAAAGGGGGTAATAGGGGGCTTCTTCCCTCCTGTCTAGCC
>NC_051405.1:30706655-30706750 GCF_015228065.2 Penaeus monodon
ACGTTTACTTACGAGCGACTAAACTATTTATTCGAAAATTGGCTTTTTGCGCATATCGTTTTCTGCTTGTTTACTTGGGAACTATTTTAGTTTGT
>NC_051405.1:30707372-30707602 GCF_015228065.2 Penaeus monodon
TATACTGAATTCCTTACACTCCTACACACAAAATATTCCCAGTAGTTATGATAACAGCACACTGAAAATGTTAAATACTATTTCACAAAGAAAACAACCTGCAGAAAGTGAAAAGGTCTCTGCAGTCACTTGTCAAATATTAAACTACAGTGACATGTTTGCTGTAGCCACTTCTCAGGCAACGCCAAGCAACAAACCACAAACTATAATCTGTATTTGTATTGACTATA
>NC_051405.1:30707682-30708091 GCF_015228065.2 Penaeus monodon
GTCTCAGTTGTTAGAGTTGTTGCCTCAAAGTTTTTAAATGATGGCCAGGGTGCCGTACAGGCTTGCTAAAATTCATGTGATTAAGGTTTGTTGTTTTGCCAATGTAAAATACTGAATGTTTTTGCTTCATCTATCTACTTTGCCCTCATGATCATCATAGTATTCATCACTGACATTGTTGTCTTTGCCTTCTTCACGTCGTCATTGTCTTTTTGTCTTTACATCCTCCTCTCTCCATTAAAGGTTATGCCAAAGTTGCAAGATGTATCTTGATACTTGTATTGGTTAGAGTAATCAGATTACCCTCTCATGGGTTATAGTTTATTGTAAAGTATTTATTGATATTTTTATGACATTCCTAAGGTAAGAATGAATGGAATGCATGTCAAATTATAGATTAGCCTTTGGG
>NC_051405.1:30708688-30708755 GCF_015228065.2 Penaeus monodon
CATTGAGTGCATTATTAGGTTGAGTTATTATATCAATAAAACATATTATATAAATGGAATACAACAC
>NC_051405.1:30708868-30708953 GCF_015228065.2 Penaeus monodon
TCCAGGGGACAGAGCTAGATGCATATATTACCATGGAGTCCAGGCTAGGGTGATACAAGGGCTTTTGGTGGCATTAGGGCAGATA
>NC_051405.1:30709753-30709873 GCF_015228065.2 Penaeus monodon
ACACAAGTTAGAGTTCAAACTCAGAGCACTGAATGAACTTAGGTGATAAGCCTTTTGCCGTATCATAATGGGTTCATACCATAAAGATTAACTACCTTTAATGGACAGATTGACAAAATT
>NC_051405.1:30709962-30710564 GCF_015228065.2 Penaeus monodon
TAATGACCACTAAGGTAGGGAGTATCTTCTCCCATTGGGCACAAATTGCATGATATACCATGGCTGTTTGTTGAACAAATTGCTGATGGCACCGTGCCACGGCAATTTCCATGCCATTAACTCATCAGATGAAGCTTGTTTTTCTCAGATAGTAGTGGCATCATTTGCTTTGAGTAAATTTTGGGCAGTGACACTTAAAATTAAGGGAACTTTCATATTGAAAAAGGAATATTTTAAGCTTTTCGGTGCCTGTTGTCTGCAAACTACCAAACAAGCTGGGCGTATATGGGAAACTTCCTGTGTGTGCCACTAGCCAAATTTTAATTTCTTTGGTATGTGATGCATTTTATGCAAGCAGATAATGAAAATTGGTTGCAACAAATTCATGTGCAGACTAAGTCCAAGGTGATTAGGTAAGAGTATGGCAGAGCCTTCAGTAGGGAAATATGATTCCTAACATGGGAATCCCCTGGGTTAGGAAGGATTTTGGTTTGTTTGGCAATATATGTGGATTCATAGGAGCAGTCGGGTGTTTGTGGATTCCCAGGAGTGCCCAAAAGGCTGTTGGCTAGAGTATTGGTGTGTTTGTTCATTTCATGGTC
>NC_051405.1:30710669-30711462 GCF_015228065.2 Penaeus monodon
TTGCAAGATCTGATGACTATGTGGTGAAACAAACAAAGTTGTTTTAGATCAAATAAATGTCATACTATACCATTTCCTTTAACATTAAAACCTCTACCAATTTCAACCTTAGTTGAGTGTTGGAAAGTGCTGAAATGTAGCATTGCAAAATATATAAAGTTCCCTTTTATTTATATGAAAAGGCAATAAAAAAAAATCCTGATTTGCTTTGTTTGGCTAAATCAGTGGTACCCAACATTTTTAATAGATTCTTAGCCCCCTTTTTAGTCCTCCAGCATATCAGTTGTAAAATTGCTAATGACATTGTTTTAGTGCCAGAGGAAATATTAATTGGTCATTACTTACCATGTTGAAATACAATATTCCTTTCAGGCATGACTTAATAGTATATTCTTCACATGAACATTGGCTGTAATATTTTTCACCAAGACCCATTTGGGAACCATTTCCCTTGTACATCTTAAAACCAGATAACTAAGATAAGCCAGGCTGTATAATGAAGAAAAGATCATCAGAATAATGCAAAATTCAACAGCTCTTGATCTTTACAGCACTTGAATTTCTATTTCTGTGTTGATGTTAATGCTGGGTTTAGTATACTGCTTACCAAATGAGTTGGATATCTTGCATTTGAGTTGGTGGCAAGTCATTAATCTTTGTGCAATAACTAATAATAATAGCAAATCCTAATACAGTAGGCAATTTGTTACAAGAATGTATGCAGCAGTGGGGATGAATTTTGATGCTGTTTGTCACTCAGTATTAGCTGATAAGCCTGGTTGTGACAAGATAA
>NC_051405.1:30711981-30712252 GCF_015228065.2 Penaeus monodon
AGGCCAAATTATTTCAAGTGATAAGCTAGATCTGGCTGCCCAGGGACCATAGATTCCCAACCAATGTGCTAGTGGGAGAGATAAAGGGGGCTTCTTGTGCTGCTTTTAGTGTGTGTCAACAGCCTTTGAGTAGCTCACTCAGATCATATCATAATGACAAAGATGACCATTTGGAGCAACATGTTTGAAACCTGAATACATGTTATATTTTTTCTTATTTCTATAGCAATTAATTTTTTTTGCAGAGCGGGAGGAGAAGAAGGAGCGAGGA
>NC_051405.1:30712307-30712475 GCF_015228065.2 Penaeus monodon
GAGACCGTAAAAAGCGTAGCAGATCCAGATCAAGGGAACGTCGCAAGCGCAAGTATGTTATAAATTTTGCCATTATTTTAGTTTGTTTTTTTAAACTTCCATTATATATTATAATCAATATTAAGAGTTTGTAGTTTTCCCACATGTTCAGTAACATTACTTTTTTTA
>NC_051405.1:30712525-30712816 GCF_015228065.2 Penaeus monodon
AGACCGCCGCAAGTCTCGCCGCAAGAAGCCTTCACTGTACTGGGACAAACCACCCCCAGGCTTTGAACACATCACACCGATTCAGTACAAGGCTATGCAGGGTGTGTAATCTTTTAATCTTTAGTCATTTACTTCACTTTGTTTAAAAAATCTAGTTAGGTAATTACATTTTAATGATTACTGAGTTATAAACTAAATTATAAATTCTCTTTTTGGTTAACTGACTAGTATTTCTTAACAGCTGCTGGCCAGATCCCTTCCAATGTGACCGTGCCCTTGATTGCACCACCT
>NC_051405.1:30712856-30714196 GCF_015228065.2 Penaeus monodon
AAGTTGCTAGTGTACCTCAGACAGTGCCTGTGCCTGTAGTGGGCTCAACCATCACTAGACAGGCTCGACGTCTGTATGTAGGCAACATTCCTTTTGGCGTAACTGAAGAGGAAATGATGGAATTCTTCAACCAGCAAATGCACCTAGCTGGTCTTGCCCAGGCTGCGGGGAACCCAGTCTTAGCCTGTCAGGTGAGCAGCCATTTGCCAAGTTAATATGACTTTCATGATATTTTGGTGTTGATAAGACAATTTTTTCTGATATGCAATTCATTGTGGAACCTTTATTTTTACAGGTTAATCTGGACAAGAACTTCGCTTTCTTGGAGTTTCGATCAATAGATGAAACTACCCAAGCGATTGCTTTTGATGGCATTAATTTTAAGGGTCAGAGTTTAAAGATTAGACGACCTCATGATTATCAGCCAATGCCGGGCATGTCGGAGCATCCGACCCTCACCATGCCAGGTACGACACAGATCCCAGGTATGAAGCTCATGGAGCACATGCAGCGTATTGAGGGATTGCTTTTGAAGACTGCTTTAACAGCTTGGTATTCCTAGTTATGCAAAATATTAATAATATTTATTGATGTATGGCTGTGTCATACTTTTATCAAGTTAAATGTGCAAACACTAGGGACACTTGGAGAGTTTGGTAACGCAGTCTGGATAAGGCAGTTCCAAAAATATGTCTGTGTGTATTCCGTTATTCTTTTTTGTCTTTAGATTTTGGTATTTGGATTATGAAATACTGTTAGGTGCCTGTTTATAAAAAAATTTAAAAATGCAATATAGTCATGCCATAATTATAATCATCCATTTGTTCAGAATAGAAGGTATAAGTGAAGCTTGTTTTCTTTGCAGTTATTGCAGGTGTGGTGTCAACAGTGGTCCCCGATTCACCCCATAAGATCTTTATTGGTGGTCTGCCTAATTATCTTAATGAAGACCAGGTATGTTTGTAGCTGCTGTGTTTGACTTGCGGCCCAGCGGGTTGGAGAGCAGCCGTGGTAGCCTGGGTGTCCAACAAGCACACAGGTTTTGGGTTAATGCGTGTAGTGTCTGCTTTTGTTCCATCTCTCCACAATTTCTCTTGCTGGTCTTAACTTACAGTCAAACTGCCTTTTCTGAATTTTGATTTACAATCTCTCTCCTTCTTTCCTCCTCTTTTTAGTTTTTAAGTTTGTAGGATAGATTGATACAACTTGGTTAATTATGGGAAGGGTGTGCTAGTTTTTTATTTATATATATGGCCTTTGTGCTAGTTTTTACTGAAGGCCCATGACAGCCACTTTGCCTCTGAAATAATAATATGACTTGAAGAATGATACCTGTGTGG
>NC_051405.1:30714228-30717091 GCF_015228065.2 Penaeus monodon
CAGTTTGACCATGAAAAGTGGATTGAAGATAAATGTTCCTCCAACATTTTTAGTAGACAAACTTTGGATATTTTTACATGTATTATAATATTTTTGTTGATATCTGTGACTGCCAGATGGAATACTGTCCCCCAAAATTGATGGCAGTCCTTAGTTCATTTAAAGTAGTGCTAATGAATTTTCTTGAGAAATATGAGGTCTCAATATTTTTAATGTGACCTTGTGTAAGGTAAGTGAATTACAATCTTGATGTTGAAAAAGTTTCTCTGAATAACATACAGGGAATGGAAACTTGACTGAGTAAAACGACAACTTCAAGTTCATGTTTTTTATTGTAATGTAGATTACATTTTATGCTATTCAGAGAGCTGTGTTCCATACAGATTGTAAAATTAATATTTCAGCTAAAGGTGGATTAAAGAAAATCACATTCCTGTGAGTCACTTATCAAAACATTTTTACCTGCACTGTTAAGAAGTTGTGCTTTTTCAAAAACATTAAGATGTATATATTATGACTAAAGCATAGACCCCGTGTCAGAAAGACCAATGCAAATGCAGTTGAAAATAAGAATAAGTGACGCAAGGTGAGGGCGGAAAAAGCAGAGGGCTTGGATAAAGAAGGGAAGGGTCAGGTTGGTTCAGATGAAGTGAGGAAGGCCCGTCTTCGGCGCATCTCTTGCAGGCTTATACGCAGGTCAGGACAGGTTAGATGCAGTGGGCAGCCGCCGCCACCCCAGCAAACAGCACCTTATTGGAAGCAGATGCATCCCAGCTCATACCGACTTTGGTGCCTCTCGTTGTAGTATTTATCAGTCACTTTAAGAATTAAGGTGTTCAAATTTTCAAGGCTCTGATTGGGGCTTAGGCACTCTTTTCCTCATTTTGGCTTTAATGATGAGCTCATTACATTAAATGTGAGGGCTACTTGCATATTCAACTTTTTATTTTGTTTTTCACAAAATTTACAGTTCAATAAGATCAGTTACATGGTGATGATGCCCCTGTAGACAAAATTGTCCTTTTTATTTTACACAAGGAAGCCTTGTAGCATAAGCCTTGGTATAGCCATTCAAAAGATTTTGATGTTGGACAGATTGTCAAACTGTGTTGTTGTCCTTTTCCAGAGTTCTCTTTCAGAGTTCTCTTTCAGAGCTCTTTTTCAGGGTTTTCTTTCAGGGATCTCTTTCAGAAACCTACTTTTACAGGGAATTACTCATGGGCCTTAGTTTCGAGAGGGGAATACAAAGCATTTATTCTTTATTATGACTGAATAATAAGTGTATAGCAATTCATTTGGAAACCAAATATACTCATCCTGTCTTTTTGCTTTCTTCCCCCGTTTGTTTCCCCTAGCGAAGGGTTCGTGGTTGAATGCCCTAAGCGGCCCATTTGTACTGCCCATGATAAAGCCTGCCTCACTATGCATATCATAATGAACCGTCCTGACCAAGGCAAGTTCTAGTCTTTTGGTCGTACGTTGGCGCACCAATTTTTTAGGGTCGTTGTTCCGAGTGGGAATAGGTAAGTTTTACCTGAAAATCCATTTTCAAGAGCACATCATAGGTCATGTGAAGAATAAGTATCAGGTGAAAAAAAAGTATAGATACATACAACTAAAAGTCAGGGGACAGACTTAGTCAAGTCTCAGTAATATGCATCAAAGGTAAGTATTTTCATTTTGCCTGAGTTCAGAATGATATATGGGACTAAGGTCTTAGGTTTGGTAACACTTCTCAGATCCAAATGTTAAATAATATGTGATTTGTTTATAAATCTCTTCATTGACTTTTTGTTTGTATAAATTAGTGCATGAAATTTTAGTGGTCAATGTCAGTTTGATGCAAAAACTCATTTTTGTGCAACCGTCTCCTTCCCCTTTATTCCTCTTCCTTCGCCATTCACATTTTGGAGACAAATGCTGCATACTTCACCGCTTGTGGTAATGTGGTTATATGTATCTTCTTAACCAATTCACTATGTTCTTGAGCATAGAACAAAAATTCAAGCTTTTTTTTTTTATTATTATTCAGACAACTTACATAAGTGGTAGAAGTTATTTCTGTATTTATCGTTGGTCAAGGGAAAAGGTTTTTACACTAACACATGCACTCTTGTGTATACTTTTACTTTTGTTTGTATATATGTATTTACCTCTTCTGTAATCTGTACTTATGTGCACTTCCTCATCAATAGCATACATACATATACATGTTATGAAGTTCACAAAAAGAATCGAACCTTTTCACCTTTTGTTGTTGCATGGTTTTGGATTTCCATACAATTTATCTCTTTATCTTGTCATTGACCTCCCTGCATTACAGGTTTAAAATCATATGATAATACCACTTCAATTTCCCAAACATTGGGTACAACTTGTCCATTTTATTTGTCTGTTATAATACATGTAATAAAACAGCGGACATTTATTATTTTAGGAAAGTGGGTTGAAAAAAGAGAGAGAATCCAAATCTCACAGCAAACTGAGGTGCTGATTCTTTGTTTAAATCTTTATAATCTTTAGTTATCATATATATAACTGTATATATACATATTTATAATCTTCTATATTACTTTTACCTTCCTTTGTAGCTACCACTCTATACACATACAAACATATTTTACACATACAAATAGGTAGTTGAGACGGGTGGTAGTATCAAAAAGCCACCATTTTCACTATAAGCATCATTACTATAACTGGGCTAATCAATGAGTAGTAGTTGGAGTATTTTAGTAAAGTACATTAAAATTCTGGTACTACAGGTATATTAAGGAGAATATTTTAATCTTTTTTTATATATATTTATTTAGTACTCTTTAAATTGAGTTATTCCATGATAGGAAGGTTATAAGCTCATAAC
>NC_051405.1:30718156-30718238 GCF_015228065.2 Penaeus monodon
TACAGCTTAACCCGTTTTTCCCGGTTGTCAAATCTCTAGAGGAAATAACTCGGTGTATTGGCAACGGCGTAAACCCGTTGCC
>NC_051405.1:30718330-30719312 GCF_015228065.2 Penaeus monodon
GGAAAAAAAGAAAATTTTATTTCAGGGATGTAGGTGAAGGTATGAAGGGGAACGATTTAAATTAAGGCCATTTCCTTTCTCCCCGTCAGAGAAAGGGTTGAGCTAGTGAAACTCAGGCCCTTTGTAATTAAAAACCGTGCTCTTACTTAGGCCCCCTTAAATAAATGATAAAATTGAAATTGTGTTGAGAGGCAGCAAGACAGATTGACGAATACTGGGATTGTCATTGTCATAAAATTGGTAAAGGGGGCATTTTCAAGAAATGCAATCTTTTACTTGTTAAAACTTCTTTAATAGATTGGGAATAGGAAAAAAAAAAATGGACTGATTGCTATTTAGTTCTGAAAACAAAATTTCAGAAAAGTTGTATTTTCTTATGGAAATTGTATTTTTAAACTTAAATTGTTTAATTTTATATATTTAAAAAAAAAAGTCCAGATTGAAAAGGAAATATTTATTCAAAATTTAATATTTTTGGAAACCCTTTTTGGCAGGGATGTCAGTACTATAAAGAAAACTTCGTCTTATTTAGTTAAATTTTGGCAATATAAAGAGCTGCTTTATCATGTGCTTAAGATGAAAAATGGGATTGTTCTCTTTTTTTAGAGTGACCCATAGGATAGTATGTCTTGGTTTAGTTTAAGCATTGTCACACTAGCACTTCTTTGTCTTCACGTATTGGTGCCTTTGTGTCCATAACTTGCTTTTTGGTTGTGATGGGCACAGCCAAAGATGAAGATAATGCTGAATAAACAAGGAGTTTATTTTTTAATGTTTATTTGTACAATTATTAAAATAAATTTGCACCCACTCTAAGATTACCTACTATTTTTATTTAGTAACACTAGTGCTTAATAAAACCCAAAATGTAACCTTTTTTTAAAATAAACATTTTAAAAAGCTAAGGAAACTTTGCCACTTAGATTCAATTTTCAAAAAAAATTTCATCATATAAAAGACTTTCCCCCTTCTCAATTCCTAT
>NC_051405.1:30719350-30719527 GCF_015228065.2 Penaeus monodon
CTGCTTTTATGTTTGTTTCCCTTTTTTCGTAATTTTTATAAAATCAAAAAAAATTTTAGCTTAAATTTTGAGATACACAAAAAAGGGTTTAAAATGGTAATAAACTTGTAAATGATAGGAAAAGGAAAAAAAGATGGGAAAAAAAGACAATAGCCTCATATTTTAAACATTTACGTA
>NC_051405.1:30719559-30719683 GCF_015228065.2 Penaeus monodon
GAAATTTAATCTTATAGTGGGTGTAAGCTGAAAAAAATATATACATTTTACATTTATACTTAGACCTTTTTTAGTATTGTTTATTTGACAACCGGCTGTATAGTATTGTAAAGGAATGTATGAC
>NC_051405.1:30719738-30719816 GCF_015228065.2 Penaeus monodon
TTTCTAGCTGTACAAGTTTATTTTTTCCTAAGGGTTCTCCTTTAAAAGACATCCTCAAAAAATTTCAAAAATTTTAGC
>NC_051405.1:30720744-30720869 GCF_015228065.2 Penaeus monodon
GTCATACATTCCTTTACAATACTATACAGCCGGTTGTCAAATAAACAATACTAAAAAAGGTCTAAGTATAAATGTAAAATGTATATATTTTTTTTCAGCTTACACCCACTATAAGATTAAAGTTC
>NC_051405.1:30720901-30721249 GCF_015228065.2 Penaeus monodon
TACGTAAATGTTTAAATATGAGGCTATTGTCTTTTTCCTATCTTTTCTTTTCCTTTTCCATATCATTTACAAGTTGATTACCATTTAACCTTGTTTGTGTATCTCAATTAAGCCTAAATTGTTTTTGATGTATAAACATTACAGAAAAGGAATCAAAACATAAGAGCAGACAATAATATCACACAACTGCATTAACATTAAACATTAAACTAGGAATTGAGAGAGGGAATGTCTTTCTATATGATGCAATTTATTTTGAATATTGAATCATAAGTGGCAAAGTTTCCTTAGACATTTTTAACAATGTTTATTTAACAACAGAGTTTACATGGTTATACTTGAATGCAC
>NC_051405.1:30721305-30722118 GCF_015228065.2 Penaeus monodon
CAATTAATTGTACAAACTAAACACTTAAAAAATAAACTCCTTGTTTATTCAGCATTATCTTCATCTTTGGCTGTGCCCATCACAACCAAAAAGCAAGTTATGGACACAAAGGCACCAATACGTGAAGACAAAGAAGTGCTAGTGTGACAATGCTTAAACTAAACCAAGACATACTATCCTATGGGTCACTCTAAAAAGAGAACAATCCCATTTTTCATCTTAAGCACATGATAAAGCAGCTCTTTATATTGCCAAAATTTAACTAAATAAGACGAAGTTAGCTTGATAGTACTGACATCCCTGCACAAGAGGTTACCAAAAATATTAATTATGAATAAATATTTCCTATTTCAAGTCTGGACTTTTTTTTTAACTATATATAATATAAGCAATTTATAGTTTAAAAGTACTAATTTCCATAATGAAATATACAACTTTATCTGAAATTTTGTTTTCAGAACTAAGTAGCAATCAGTCCATTTTTTTTCTTCCTATTCCCAATCTTATTACATGAAGTTTTAACAAGTAAATGACTTGCATTACTTGAAATATTGCCCATTCACCAAATTATTATGACAATAGACAATCCCAGTATTCAGTCAATCTGTCTTGCTGCCTCTCATACACAATTTCAATTTCATCATTTATTGAAGGTGGCCTAATGTTAAGAGCACTGGCTTTGTAATTACAAGGTCCTGAGTTTGCACTAGCTCAACCCCTTTCTCTAGACTGGGGAGAAAGGAACTGGCCTTAATTAAGTCTGTTCCTCTACATACCTATCACCTACATCCACTGAATATAGAAATTTTTCTT
>NC_051405.1:30723374-30723662 GCF_015228065.2 Penaeus monodon
GTTATGAGCTTATAACCTTCCTATCATGGAATAACTCAATTTAAAGAGTACTAAATAAATATATATAAAAAAAGATTAAAATATTTCCTTAATATACCTGTAGTACCAGAATTTTAATGTACTTTCTAAAATACCCCAACTACTACCATTGATTAGCCCAGTTATAGTAATGATGCTTTAGTGAAAATGGTGGCTTTTTGATACTACCACCCGTCTCAACACCTATTTGTATGTGTAAAATAGTTTGTATGTGTATAGAGTGGTAGCTACAAAGGAAGGTAAAAGGTA
>NC_051405.1:30723728-30726225 GCF_015228065.2 Penaeus monodon
AACAAAGAATCAGCACCTCAGTTTGCTGTGAGTTTGGATTCTCTCTCTTTTTTCAACCCACTTTCCTAAAATAAAATGTCCGCTGTTTTATTTACATGTATTATAACAGACAAAATAAAATGGACAAGTTGTCCCCAAATGTTTGGGGAAATTGAAGTGTTATTTATCATATGATTTAAACTTAAGGGCAGGGAGGTCAATGACAAGATAAAGAGATAAATTGTAGGGAAAACCAAAACCATGCAACAACAAAAGGTGAAAAGGTTCGATTCTTTTTGTGAACTTCATACATGTAATTAGGTATTGCTATTGATGAGGAAGTGCACATAAGTACAGATTACAGAAGAGGTAAATACATATATACAAACAAAAGTAAAAGTATAAAACAAGAGTGCAGGGTGTTAGTGTAAAAACCTTTCCCTTGACCAACGATAAATAAAAGAAATAACTTCTACCACTTATGTAAGTTGTCCTGAATAATAATAAAAAAAAAAAGCTTGAATTTTTTTTCTATGCTCAAGAACATAGTGAATTTGGGTTTTAAAAAGATAAAATATAACCCACATTACCACAAGCGGTGAAGTATGCAGCATTTTGTCTCAAAATGTGAATGGCGAAGGAAGAGGAATAAAGGGGAAGGAGACGGTTTTCACAAAAATGAGTTTTTGCATCAAACTGACATTGGGCCCCTAAAATTTCATGCACCAATTTATACAAACAAAAAGTCAATGAAGGATTTTTAAACAAATCACATATTATTTAAACATTTGGATCTGAGAAGTTTACCAAACCTAAGACCTTGTCCCATATATCATTCTGAACTCAGGCAAAATGAAAATACTTACCTTGATGCATATTACTGAGACTTGACTAAGTCTGCCCCCCTGACTTTTAGTTGTATGTATCTATACTTTTTTTTCACCTGATACTTATTCTTCACATGACCTATGATGTGCTCTTGAAATGGATTTTCAAGTAAAACTTCCCTATTCCCACTCGGAACAACGACCTAAAAAATTGGTGCGCCAACGTACGACCAAAAGCTAAAACTTGCCTTGGTCGGGACGGTTCTTATGATATGCATAGTGAGGCGGGCCCTTTATCATGGCAGTACAAATGGGCGCTTAGGGCATTAAACCCACGAACCCTTCGCTAGGGGAAACAAACGGGGGAAGAAAGCAAAAAGACAGGATGAGTATATTTGGGTTTTTCCCAAAATGAATGCTATACACTTTATATTCAGTCATAATAAAGAATAAATGTTTTTGTATTCCCCTCTCGAAACTAAGGCCCATGAGAAATTTCCCCTGTAAAGTAGTTTCTGAAAGGATCCCTGAAAGAAACCCTGAAAAAGAGCCTGAAAGAGAACTCTGAAAGAGAACTCTGGAAAAGGACAACAACACAGTTTGACAATCGTCCAACATAAAAATTCTTTTGAATGGCTATACCAAGGCTTATGCTACAAGGCTTCCTTGTGTAAAATAAAAAGGACAATTTTGTCTAAAGGGGCATCATCACCATGTAAACTGATCTTATTGAACTGAAATTTTGTGAAAAACAAAATAAAAAGTTGAATACAAGTAGCCCTCACATTTAATGTAATGAGCTCATCATTAAACCCAAAATGGGGAAAGAGTGCCTAAGCCCCAATCAGACCCTTGAAAATTTGAACACCTTAATTCTTAAAGTGACTGATAAATACTACAAACAGAGGCACCAAAGCGGTATGAGCTGGGATGCATCTGCTTCCAATAAGGTGCTGTTTGCTGGGGTGGCGGGGCTGCCCATGAAATCTAACCTGTCCTGACCTGGTATAAAGCCTGCAAGAGATGCGCCGAAGACGGGCCTTCCTCACTTCATCTGAACCAACCTGACCCTTCCCTTCTTTATCCAAGCCCTCTGTTTTTCCGCCCTCACCTTGCGTCACTTATTTTTATTTTTAACTGCATTTGCATTGGTTTTTTCTGACACGGGGGTCTATGCTTTAGTCATAATATATACACTTAATGTTTTTTGAAAAAGCACAACTCTTACAGTGCAGGTAAAAATGTTTTGATAAGTGACTCACAGGAATGTGATTTTTTTAATCCACCTTTAGCTGAAATATTTAATTTTACAATCTGTATGGAACACAGCTCTCTGAATAAACATAAATGTAATCTACATTACAATAAAAAACATGAACTTGAAGTTGGGCGTTTTACTCAGTCAAAGTTTCCATTCCCTGTATGTTATTCGAGAAACTTTTTCAACATCAAGATTTAATTCACTTACCTTTCACAAGGTCACATTAAAAAAATTGAGACCTCATATTTCTCAAGAAAATTCATTAGCACTACTTTAAATGAACTAAGGACTGCCATCAATTTTGGGGGACGTATTCCCATCTGGCAGTCACAGATATCAACAAAAATATTATAATCATGTAAAAATATCCAAAGTTTTCTAAAAATGTTGGAGGAACATTTTCTTCAAACCACTTTTCATGGTCAAACTG
>NC_051405.1:30726257-30727185 GCF_015228065.2 Penaeus monodon
CCCACACAGGTATCATTCTTCAAGTCAATTATTATTTCAGAGGCAAAGTGGCTGTCATGGCCTTCAGTAAAACTAGCACAAAGGCCATTAAAATATAAAAAAAAAACTAGCACCCCTTCCCATAATTAACCAAGTTGTATCAATCTATCCTACAAACTTAAAAACTAAAAGAGGAGGAAAGAAGGAGAGAGATTGTAAAACAAAATTCAGAAAAGGCAGTTTGACTGTAAGTTAAGACCCGCAAGAGAAATTGTGGAGAGATGGAACAAAAGCCCAAAACTACACGCATTAACCAAACCTGTGGTGCTTGTTGGACACCCCAGGCTTACCACGGCTGCTCTCCAACCCGCTGGGCCGCAAGTCAAACACAGCAGCTACAAACATACCTGGTCTTCATTAAATAATTAGGCAGACCACCAATAAAGATCTTATGGGGTGAATCGGGGACCACTGTTTGACACCACACCTGCAATAACTGCAAAGAAAACAAGCTTCACTTATACCTTCTATTCTGAACAAATGGATGATTATAATTATGGCATGACTATATTGCATTTTTAAATTTTTTTATAAACAGGCACCTAACAGTATTTCATAATCCAAATACCAAATCTAAAGACAAAAAAGAATAACGGAATACACACAGACATATTTTTGGGAACTGCCTTATCCAGACTGCGTTACCAAACTCTCCAAGTGTCCCTAGTGTTTGCACATTTAACTTGATAAAAGTATGACACAGCCATACATCAATAAATATTATTAATATTTTGCATAACTAGGAATACCAAGCTGTTAAAGCAGTCTTTAAAAGCAAACCCTCAATACGCGCATGTGCTCATGAGCTCATACTGGGCTGTTGACCTGGCATGGGAGGGTCGATGCCCGACATGCCGGCATTGGTGATAATCATGAGGTCGTCTCAACT
>NC_051405.1:30727285-30728074 GCF_015228065.2 Penaeus monodon
AAGGTAAATAGAAATAGTATTATTATTAATAGTGAAAAGCATTGTTAACTTAACATTACAAATGCAACAAATATAGCCATTTTATGGGCTACTTTACTTACTCTTTTAAACTAAGAACTTTTCTTTGGGAATCAAACAATTACTTGAACTTAAAATCAACTTGTGAAATTTCTTTGGATTAGAAGCATAAAAGAAACCAGTACATAGCAAATCAAATCAGTGTAATACACACCAAAGGCTTTAGTAAGCATATTCTATGAACAATAGCCATTGCCATAATTCTACAATCTTTTTTCAAAGACTACTAATAACTTCAAAAGTGAATTTTTTATAAGAGTAAACCAAACAAAAATCACACGATAGCTGCGGTGTTAGTGTTTAAATCGACGAATGGATGAAGCATTTCGCATCGTATTCTTCAGTTTGACAGCCAAGGGCTGAGAATCATGAGGCAGCCTCTTGCTGGGGCAATATGATACTGTGTGTGCTGCATCACCTGTGGCTCCACAATTAGGGCAGGTATAACTTCTTAGCACTGGGCACACAAGTTTCCCAACATCGTTCCTGTTAACAGATATGCTTCAATTAGAAAAGTACACAACTTGTGTTGAGACATGAGTATGATGAATTGCAAGTCCTTTTACTACCTGGGACAGCAATAAACCTCAATTTCAGTGGGAACAAGGGGATGTCTCTGATTGAGAAAAACAACAGTCATTAAAATGTGTCTACAGAAAGGAGGGATGTCCACAGAAGTATTGTTTTGTAAAATGTATCTACTCACATACA
>NC_051405.1:30728912-30729559 GCF_015228065.2 Penaeus monodon
CCATAAATGACATCCCCAGCAGCATCATGTTCATATTTCCAGATAAAGGCTTTTAATCTTGCTGTGTTAACATTTAATCCCTTTCATACCTTCCAATAAACAAAGCTATCATTGAAGGGGACAGACATCACCATATTTGCACTAGGTTTCAAAAGAATAAGTTACTGGTAAAATGAGGGGGGGGGGGGTCATGAACAGTGAGGTGATTTCTGTATAAAAACTGGTATTATGGACAATATGGGTAATTTCTGGAGAAAACAGTGGAGTTTCCTTTTTAAATCAATGAACAGAAGAAACCTATGGCCTGATCAACTATAAACCTTTTAAAAAATGTCATGCTGGGTTGAGTATAACAAAAGTAAAATCTCAATGAAAAGGCAATTTTCCAAGCTGAATAAGTAGCACAAAATGGGGAAAAAATTAAAAAATGTGGCTAACCAGATGGGGTATAGTATATCTAACTTGGTGAAGAAATGGAAACCCATCTTGCATAAACATTCAACATCGGTTTTTAGAAATAAGCTGCCAAAACTTCTATCCACTTGCTAAATTTATACAAGGTGTTAGGAGTGTCAGTAAGAGTGTATTTAGCTTTCATTTTTCTGTGAAAAAATAATAAATAAAATTGATATAATTTGACATTATCC
>NC_051405.1:30729604-30729678 GCF_015228065.2 Penaeus monodon
CCCATTTTGCTGCACATCATAAATAGTAAATGCAGACTTGATGAATATAAAGGAAGCATACAGAATCATGAAAT
>NC_051405.1:30730267-30730383 GCF_015228065.2 Penaeus monodon
TGAGTTTATTAATTGTCTTTAAACACAGATGGATCCAGAAGCAAAGTAGTCCATTACTATCTATTTCACAAGTCTATCATTTTCCTTTCAGAAATATTCTTTTTTATCTTTTATCA
>NC_051405.1:30730416-30730742 GCF_015228065.2 Penaeus monodon
ATTGCACCAAACACAATAATGAGCAATAGATTTTCTGCCAGACAATGACTTTAGAATTAAGAAAATACATGTATTTTATTTATCTTAATTTACTTCACTCATTATCATAATATAGAGAGTATAATTAAAGAAAAATATTTGCTTTGAGAAATATATATATAACAAAGTTTAAAAATAACAAAAGTGAATAAATATTTGAATAGAAATATATAATGGTGTGTGGACAGGTAGACAAATTATAAACGTGTCCCTAAAATCATAATAGCGTCCCTGAAAGGCGTACAAGCAGGTAAATGAGTATCAGTAAACCAGAAAGAAACAATCTG
>NC_051405.1:30730787-30731326 GCF_015228065.2 Penaeus monodon
AATGAAAAGTACTGGAACATGACCCAAATATATGCAAAATTGTGTACTTAATAATTCTGAAACCCATTCAAAGGAATACAAAAAGTAGGTTTCCCCAAAATCACTCAAATATAACTCCTTTTGGGGGTAACTTTCAAAAGGGTAAACATTATCAAATAACTGAAGGAAAACTGCAATTTTATGGGATTCTCTTAGAGGTAAAAAATGACCAGATAAATAAAATATCATCAAAATGTAATATTCTGTATGAAACACAATAAGATTTTCTTAGAATTTGTCAAAATATTAAATTAATATTTTGTTCAATATTTTTTTTACATTCCAAATTACCAGATACTGGCATCTATGGCTTCAGAGATATCGACACTAAGCATGTATGACCAAATGTCAAACCACTATATTATTCAAATTTATAAAAATATGTATTGATAGGGCCAAAATTTCCCCAAAAATATTTTGGAGGAGTTAGCATGCTTAGGGGAGATTTTTTTGAAGTATATAACTTTTGGCTATATTTTCTGAATTTGGTCCCCCTTAAA
>NC_051405.1:30732705-30732941 GCF_015228065.2 Penaeus monodon
AAAGGCATAAGACTTCGACTATTGCCATTATTCATTGGTTAACCTTCCAGTGCTATCCTCTTTATACCTACCTGAGGGGATGGTTTAAGAATTTCTTTAAAGTTGCTCCATTACGTCGGCAAAATCCACAGAATTTGGTACCTGGCATATTTGTCTTTAACATCTGTAATACAGTAAATATTACTTGAATTTTTTTTTTGACATTCCAGTCACTACATCTAAAATGTTTCTTTGAG
>NC_051405.1:30733162-30734205 GCF_015228065.2 Penaeus monodon
TAAGACATAAGGCTTTGATATTTGCCATGGACTTTGATAATTAAAACTTGTATGTCACAGACAGGATACAGGACAGATATATAAATGTTATATATTATTTAATGATTAAAAAAAAATGTAGTGAAAATACCTTATAGTCTCAGCTATTAAGTAACTGCAGTCTAGCCCTCTTGTTAATAGAATGTTCTATCACCCCTACCATTTACAGGATATCTTGAGTAACTTTTGAGTATCAACTGACTCATTCATTGTATCATGATGCATAAAAAAGGTGTAAAAAGTTATTGCAAAACAGAGATGAAGCTGTGCATTGACTCCACTAACACAAATCAATTACATGAAAATTGGGTATTCATTTAGATTATCATCACATTTTCAAAAAACAGAATATACTGATTATATACCTTTGTATCAGTTTTAAATTCACCATGATTTTTGTCCTCATATAACAGATGTTTCCATGGTGTACTGCTGAATCCTGAAAAAAACTAATCCTATAAAACAAACAATAACAATAACATTTTTGTACTTACGTGGTACAAATTCTAAAGAAAAAAAAAATCAAAACTGTTAGTGCTGTGATAACTGGAACAATGAAGTATGTATACAAGTGTATAAAGATAATTAACAAAATAGCAAAAAATTCTTGGTACCTTTAACGAACCCTTGTACTGATTCCGTGGTTTACCAGATCATCTTACCATCAGAAAACATAGTGAAGCCCATTCCTTGCTTTTCATTTTGCTCCACTCTCTCTCCCATGTTCATGACACAATCATCCTCTTGCTGTACTGTCTCCGAGTCTTGTGAACTAACTATTGTCCAGTCTTCTCCAAGACATCCATTATCATTCATGACTGTGTGGAGTTGTAAGGGATCACTCCATGTATTCCATGCGGTTGGTGGTGGCTGGTACTGCTCCTTCATTGTCCTTCCTATTGTATGAGATTTCCAAGTGAGCAATAAATGCCATAGTAAATATTACTTTCTAGATATGCAAGGACAAGCTAGAGAAGAAAAGATAAACAATTATCTTCAATTCG
>NC_051405.1:30734227-30734551 GCF_015228065.2 Penaeus monodon
ATATATTATTCTTTTTCCTGCAGTATGTAGATGTTAAGAAAGTACTTTTTGTTTTTTAAAAAGCCTACAATATACTTAGTAGAGGTTACATGATAACTAATGGGGTGCGAGCTATTTTGTTGTCATTGTAACTTTTTTTATTTTATCACATTATACTAACATCAAAACATTACTTACAGCAGAGGCAAAGCAAGATGAATATTAGAAGAAAACAGTCCAGTTGAAGTGGAAGTAGATCTCAGTATAAAAAAGAAGCAAGATTTTCTTGTGGAGGAAACTCAAGATAATTGTTAATGAAATAAAGTAACAGTAATAGAAAACAAA
>NC_051405.1:30735190-30735820 GCF_015228065.2 Penaeus monodon
TATATGAGCACAGCATTTTCAGTGTTAGCCTAGACTCCACACAGCTTACCAAAGTCAGGTGCCATTTCCTGCATTAGGCTGAGTCCAACATCTTGGTCCATACAAATCATAGGTCTGTTGATATCTGTTTGATCTTTAAATTCTTTCAGAGCCTGTCTGGCATCCTCCCATACTCCATAAACATCAACACTTCTAACAGGACCTCCAATTAATTGACTACTGCAATCCCACATAGAGGAATGATGCTGCTGATTCATTGTCAAACCTGTCCAAACCAAGCCTGGGTTAAGAATACATATATGTCTATTGTTAACAATATATGTATGGTGACAGAGGTCACCATACCAGACGATGACTAACTTCTTTGTCATATTCTTGTAAAACCAACTACAAGAACTTATAGACTGATTATCTGTGATCTATTTTCATCTGTCAGTAAATGCTACAAAACTGCTACTTGTTCTAGCATTCTATGGATTATTTCCAAGAATTCTGTCTATGCTACTGATTATTGAGTGTAATATAATTCCTTTGCTATTATGATAATCTCTCTTTTGTTCACACTTCAATCTCTTGTATAAATTAAAAGCACAGTAAATAATCCAGCTATTTCTCTCCACCTATGGCTTA
>NC_051405.1:30736206-30737235 GCF_015228065.2 Penaeus monodon
GCAGTGAGACAGATTTAAAGATAATCATGGGTCCTGTTTAACTCTTGAACATTATATATCTTACCAGAATCTAACATCATCTGAATTTGCCTAGCCTCCTTCTTTAAGAATTTTTTCTCCATGGAAGACAATAAAGTTGAATACACTTCCTTGAGTTTTTTAAGGTCTGTTGGGGGGCAGAGGGAGTCCCCATAACAATGATCCCCATCAGTGATCTGTGTCAGGTTTCTCTCCAATGATCCCTGGCTATGTTCACCCCATGGAGAGTTGTGAATAGAGAATCCACCTGATAAATGTTTGAAGAAATTTAGGATGTGTTAATGAAGAATATGTTGTTAGTGAATATGATGCAGTAAGAAAATAGTTTAATGACACCTTCACATACATGAATTCATATTGGTATGTATATCTTCAAAATAACAGATGGAGTATTTATATACATATATACCTTAGTTATAACAAACTAGCCGGGGGAAAAGAGAGGCAAGAGGATGAAGAAGAATGAATAGTAAAAGAAATGTGTTAAGAGAACATACCAACTCCCTATTATATCCAATACTGCTCTTTTTACTTGAATTGTTCTGTCCTTGTTGCAATGGCCATCTATCAAACTAACATTCATTTAACTGAAGATTGTTCATCTTCAGAGGAAATAAAACAAGTGCGACATAGTTGGTTCCCTGTCTTATGTAAACCTTATAGAAAGATGACTATTATTTATCCTTCATAATTAAATACTGTGGCACTGGTATGCACCTATGCTAAAGAGGAGAAAACTGTAACAAAGGGTTTTTAGAAAACAGCATACTTCAGAGCGAGAGAAAATGTGAATACCGTGGATTGATCAGCTTTAGCCATGAACTCTGATTTGCTGGTCTCCAAACTATACACTTAGTACTAATAAGATTTCCTTGAAGTTGCTTGCTGTCTGAATAAATTATTAATTTCAGTGATATACTAAATGCTCAACTTTACACTTCTATAATAAAACTGCTGACGAAAAATGTTAGTGGTTGTTGATAACTCCTA
>NC_051405.1:30737370-30738419 GCF_015228065.2 Penaeus monodon
AGCTATCTATCTGCCCATTTGGAACGAGGGACGAGGATGGAGATGAAGTTAAAGCTCAGTCAGGTCACAAATGACAATCCATGCAACCTTATTTTTTATACTTGGAAAATCACGGGATAACTGCGAGTCAAATAAACATAGTTTCCCATAAAAAGGCTTTCCACTCATTTTGCTCACCATTTCCAAAGGAGTCATAGCTGAGACCTTGTCGAGGGGCACTAAGGCGTGCTATTTCAGCAGGCAACCATGCCAAAGGCTCCTCCAGCTCCAGGTAACATAAGCCGCCTCCCTTGTACCTGGAAATTATAGAGGTGTGCTTCATTGTAACTGCTTCAATGGTGGCACTTAAATTGTGACTTTCTGTGACCTGCTACTGCTTTTTAAAGACATTAATATGAGTTAGTACAGCAAGGTAACTATATTCAGAGTGACATAAATTAGTGGACTGTACCTATACCTGAAATCAGTTTGTATGATTTAGTATGGTTGTGTAATGTAGGTGATTTAGTAGGATTATTTGGCTTGTAATTTAACTAATGCAGTGATTCCCTAACTAGGGTAAATGCACCCACTGTGAGTAAAATACTTACTAATATGCTGCAAAAGGTCATCCTAGATTTATGTGCTGTAACTTATACTTGGGTACACAAGCACTGAAGTAAGTAAAATGTCTGACTAAGTGAATCATTGGGTAACATATTTGGTATTATAGTTTGATTTTTTAAAAGCAAGTGAGCAATAGTTCTATAAGTTTTTCTTTAATGATATTCCGTTTTCTTTACTTCTTTTAAGGGAAGCAATGGGACAAATGACAAAACGCATCCAGCCGAAGAAGTAAATGAATGGAAGGGATGAGAATTACTAAACCATTATGGTTATTTTAACCATTTTTGTGTAACTTCCGGTAATTACATCCATGTCAGGTCAGTAACAACGTGTCATGCACATCTACTAGTGATTTAGTCAGAAATTATTATTTATTATTGTGATTCTACATGTATCTACTTGGAAAACCATCTGTTGTGAAATATGTGATAGGGATGTTAGAA
>NC_051405.1:30738441-30738711 GCF_015228065.2 Penaeus monodon
ATCACATATCAAAGGTTATCAAGGAATAATATAACGGTAAAGCCATTAGTTCTGACAATTCAGCTCATCAGCAACTCTCTCTCCCATTTATCTGGTTAAAACAAACAGCCTTGACACTACTAAACATACAGTTTCTCAAAAACTAACTTACCCAGGATATCTATCCATTTCCACTGCGTAATTGACACAAAAGATCAAACTTTCGGCTTTCTTCTCCATCAAAGGCAATTTTAACCTCTCAGAAAACGCATTATTTTCTTAAAAAAAAAA
>NC_051405.1:30738764-30738939 GCF_015228065.2 Penaeus monodon
AAAAAACATTTAATTTAATTGTCTAATAACTGTGGAATGATTCTAATTTTCATTTGTTTCTTGCAGTATTTTAAGGGGTGTGTAAACTTGATTCTGTTGGAACTTTTAAAATTCTTTTTGTTCTCAAGATTTGCTTATTATTCCATCATTAATATTTTCTATTAGTTATTTTGTA
>NC_051405.1:30739246-30739507 GCF_015228065.2 Penaeus monodon
TTTCTGACACAAAATGGAAGCTAAACTTGTATTACTTTTATCGACTGTCAGTGATATAACTAATTGTAGCCTTGAATGCCATTAATACATCATATAATAACGTTTGCGAAATTTTTTTATCATCTTTGTAGGCCCATCTGCTGCATTTTTTTTCGGGGGGGGGGGGTACGGAGTTTATATAGAAATCATTATTGTGTCATAACATACTTATTTCTTAAATATAGGCATATACAGTAAGACTGTAGGAAGCTTTATGAGGAG
>NC_051405.1:30739704-30739925 GCF_015228065.2 Penaeus monodon
CATTCGTTTGTTTGTTTACGCGTATGTGTTTATATAGGTATATTATCTCTCATTTCAAGCACATGATACAGCTTAAATACATTTAAAAGAAAATGAAAGGAGCATTTAAATTATTAATGGTATCTAAATGTAAGATACAACACGAATTTAACGAAATGGAATTGGTTCCAAAAGTATTTTATATTTGTCTATAAAGTCAGTTAAAAAGAATAACCTTTGTA
>NC_051405.1:30740284-30740463 GCF_015228065.2 Penaeus monodon
CCCCCCCCTTTCCGACGTAGAAATGGAGGATAACAGTTTAATCTCGCAAGAACATGTTGCAAGTGTATCCTATAAGAGGAAAAGAAGTGAAGGAAGTGTGGACATGAGTGACAACGAGAATGGATGCGAGCAGGAGGAGAAGAAGAGGAACGAAGAGGGAACCTAAGCAGGAAATCAGC
>NC_051405.1:30740588-30740852 GCF_015228065.2 Penaeus monodon
CGGACAGGCGAAGCGGAACAGACCCTGACGACTCGGGGACACTAAGGGACAGAGTTGACTGTCCCAAAGGCTGGGAAAAAGCTCACGAAACTGATAATTTTCCAATACCTGACGATATTGGACACCGAATTTCTGTTGGACGACGACAGATTTGTATGGATAAAGAGGCACGTGCTTAGGGGCGAGGGGGGTGGGGGGAGTCAGCTTGTTGCTCTCGTGAAAAGGGAAGTGCCAGAGAGGGTCTTTATCTCTGGAGCGGAGCTT
>NC_051405.1:30741147-30741241 GCF_015228065.2 Penaeus monodon
GCTACGAATTCAGTCTCCAACACCTGGCTGCAGGGCTCACCGCGTGGGGCGCTGTCACCGAAGGGCAATGATCAATCTCAGGACGAACGGCAGA
>NC_051405.1:30741298-30741437 GCF_015228065.2 Penaeus monodon
TAATTATCCAGATGATGTAGACAATGATGCAAAGTTACTGAATCAAGGTGTGGACAGAGATGCCGAAGAAAAGAAAAGGGAGAGGAGGCTATAAAAGAAACTCCCTCCAAAGATACAGACATGGAAAATAAAAATATCT
>NC_051405.1:30741691-30741901 GCF_015228065.2 Penaeus monodon
CTACTGATATGTAAACCATTGACTCTGAATACTTGTATTTTTGTATTTTAAGTATTGTATATATTCTAATCTGTTCATATACCTAAGTTCTGTATTTGAGATGTGAGCCCACACAGGGACTTATTAAGATAGGGGTGGGGATGACCTACGTTTCCTCATCCTTTTGAGATGTAAGCTTTTGTCTCAGTAAACTTGTCTAAGTCAAAGAAG
>NC_051405.1:30742645-30743198 GCF_015228065.2 Penaeus monodon
ATATTCCGCGTTAAACATTGTTGAGTATATGCAGCCAGCCACGAGTTGAATTTAACTAAATTAAACTCACTGACTCTCCATTAGGTAATAGATCCACTAGGAATTTTTATTTTTGGTGCGAGGAAAGCGAATATTGTTGATACGACGTTTTCAATAATGATTTTACACACTAGATATTTGTAAATCGCTGCCTGCTTATAAAGAGTATTCGCAAAGAACAAAGTGGCAAATCATTACTCATTTGCTTGTCCTTGATAAGGTACGTAAACAAGGACACAGTTTCACGTTGCGTTTGATAACTGTTTTGCATTTTTTTTTCCTTTTACGTGTAAAAATCGAGTATAGCAAGTTTACAGCTAGTTAAGGTAAAACATCAGTCAGTAAAGGTTAAAATATGTTAAAAGGAAGACCATTTAAAGGTATGTTCTGACTGTCTTCTGAATTCCAGGTAAAACGATTAATTAACACTATACGGAAATGTGTAACGACAATAAAATATAGATTTTTAGTTTAACGTAGTCATTTCCATGAGAAGCTATGATGCCACATACGT
>NC_051405.1:30743388-30743938 GCF_015228065.2 Penaeus monodon
GATCATACTCATCCTCCCTTCCGCCACACACTCCCAATAGCCACATCTTGGTATTTTTGTCTAAGAGGTCAGAGCTTTTCCCATCCAACCTGCAAACATGTTTATAATCCTACGTTAATTAAAAGGAGGAGGAGGATTATTATAGGTATACGAGCTTAATCAATATAACATTTTGGTGATCGTGAGACATTGCTTTTAGCCGCTAAATTATCAGTGGACTTAGGTTAGCGGGTGGGGGAGGGGTGAAGGTGGATGGTAGGGGTGAGAGTGGGGATGAGGGTGAAGGATGGAGGGTGGTGGGGTAAGGGTGAGGGTGAATGGTGGGGGTGAGAGTGGAGGGTGGATGGTGAAGGTAGGGGAAAGGATGGATGGTGGGGGAGGGGTGGGTGAGGAGGGGGGATGGTGAGGGTGGGAGTGAGCTTGAGTGGTAGAGGAAGAGGCATAAAAAGAGAGAATTGGTGGCAGAGAATGGCGAGAAAAAAAAAGATCAGCAATAAGATGAAGGGAGAATGGAAGAGAAGAAAATAAAGAATTAGAAGATTGAGGCAAC
>NC_051405.1:30744830-30745155 GCF_015228065.2 Penaeus monodon
TTGGAAGCTGTAGTCTGGCAGAAGTGGTCTGACCGCGAGGAGAGCAGGCCGCGCGTCCTCCCTTAGAGCTCACAGGCAACTGGGCCCCGCAACGCTAAGTGCTCCGGGACTCGAGTCAGAAACATGGACGATATGTAGGTGTATGGTATTGAATTCTCTTTCTGTTAGATTAAGAGAAAGACGGTGTTTGTTTTTCGATAGTTATATATTCGATTTAGTGCACGTTGGTGCTCCGTACGAAATTGTGCACAAAAGTCAAAAATAAGTGTTTGGTGACACTAGTGGCTATTGCTTTGAAATAGTAATATGTCTACGATGGAACTTT
>NC_051405.1:30746017-30746200 GCF_015228065.2 Penaeus monodon
TGATTTGGGAATAACTCACGTGCTAGGGAACTGAATTTGCATCAGGATATAAGTCGCGTTTGAACGTGTATGTGATCTTTGGTGTGTATATATCAATAAACTTACATCAATCTGTTATTTCCCCACTTGCCGCCACAGACACCGCGCGCTGGATAGTGTGGTAAGTTCTAACAATTTTTGAAG
>NC_051405.1:30746247-30747170 GCF_015228065.2 Penaeus monodon
CGAAGTTGAAGGTGTGTTTATCATTTAGTCTTAGAACCTTATTACCTGTACACGTAGCATGATTGTCTGAGTAACAAATACGCGTAGTATAGTTAACTGAGTTGCAAGTAGTCTGGGTAAAATCAAGTGAGGGAATTTAACACTGGTATAATTATAGCCACGTGCAAAAAAAACACTAAGAAAACACTGGTATTATTATAGCCACGTGCAAAAAAAGTAAGAAAACACTGGTATTATTATGGCCACGTGCAAAAAAAGTAAGAAAATAGAAACTAAATCAAAAGGTAATACCACATACGGGGATCGGTTTAACTTAGGAACGTTACATAGAGAGATACTTTATATTTCCGTCTGTCGGATCCTTTGACGAGTCTACCCTGCAGAAAATATGTTTGTTCTCTTTTTTTAGCGTTTTCTTAAGAATTGATGTGTGTTTCTGCCGTTTGTCGCTGAAGTTTAGATCATATGAAATGCTCAAATATCTGTAGGAGTATATTAACATTTTTTTTTTTCTCTCTCTCTCGTTCCTGATTTTCTGAATGCACTCTTAAATATATGTTTAAGATAGGTGATATTATTTTTCCCATTTTTCTTTTCGTTATTTGGTGTTCGTTTTAGTGATCTACATAAAGAAATGATTATTCCATCTATTTGTAAATAAAAAACGTTGAGTACCGCCAGGATGCTGCGCTGTGATCTGGTGAGAGGGCTCTGTTCTTAAGAAGGCGTGGGGGTAGCGGTCCTTTTGTTGTCGTATGTTTGGACGCTGGATCAACATTTTTGCGAAATGGGTGCCGTTTGGAATTCAATTTGTGTTATGATAATATCAGCAATAACATGTTTGTTTACAGTTTGTATTTTGGGTGGCATTAAAAAGGGGAGGGAGGTACTCAGCAATATAACAGAGCAAACTTATGATAGAG
>NC_051405.1:30747235-30748384 GCF_015228065.2 Penaeus monodon
GTGATTCGACCCTACATCTATGCTAATAGCTTTTATATCCTAACTGTAAATGTAATGATTAAATACAGGGACCTGTTTGTATTCTTTTCTTCCATATATATACGTTCGTATATAATTAGCCAAAGATGCTCGGTAAGGTGTAGGAAAAAAATAATAACAAAAGCTGGTATAGTGACCTATTAATTGCAAATGAAAGCAGTATTTCAAATGTCATCGATAATTCATAGTATCTCACAGAATATTTACGATTTTATAACACCCTGATTAAAACCTGTCAGTTCATGGTTCGCACCGGGATTTCCAGTGTCGAGTTGAGAAACCTGCACTGAGAAGGAAACTAGGAGTCGCACCGGGATTTCCAGTGTCGAGTTGAGAAACCTGCACTGAGAAGGAAACGAGGAGTGCGCAAAATACGGAGAAAATTATACTAACAATAGTAAAAAGTAACAAATAACGGAATCCTGAAAAGATACTCGCCCCTGTCAACATTATATAGAATCGTCTTAGCGCCAGGCAATAATATCCAGCTGTCATCACAGGAGAGTTTGGAATTCCTCTCCGCACGCTAAGAGACGCCAAGGAGCTGAACCGCTGATAATTAGACAACAGAACAAGGAAAAGGCATCACTAAAGAAAGGGTCTACTAATTACCAACATTCCAGAGACGTTAAACCCAAGCTTTCTGGTTTCATATGTCGCTGAAAGTATTGGGCATTCGCGAAGAAAAAGGTGGTGTTGTCTTTTTTTCAGTGTAAATGTGAGCTTGTCTTTGATATCGAATTTGATGAGAAAATTATGTTGTATTTAAAGTAACGCATCGGATTTGGCGAAAGTATTTGGTTTACGTGGCATTAAAATGTATTATAGTTGATGTATATAGCATTGTAATGTTTTATTTCAGATTGGATGAGAATTTTTATTCAACGTTATGTTAAGTAAGAAAATAATTTCCAGATGCACGTCTCAAATCGGTCATAAACCATTCGATATCGATGATTATGCGATACCTTGGATGTTGATATCACATGATCAACAATGTCAACTGCATCTCTTAGGCAATAGAGTCATCACAAAAGGTTTAGGAATCGCTTTTCATTTAGCAATGTAGAACTTGATCTTATACCCGGAAGGAATATGAAAGTCCATTTT
>NC_051405.1:30748447-30748616 GCF_015228065.2 Penaeus monodon
AATGAAAATGATTCATTGTGCAATACAACATATGTAATTTGATATGTGATCATCAGAATTCGCAGTCCTGTTGATGTGATGGCGAAAAGTTGTTGAATTTTTTTTTTTTTTTACTTTGCGGAATTGTTCATTTGAAGTTATACCTACATAACAATGGTGGCAATAATCT
>NC_051405.1:30748673-30748978 GCF_015228065.2 Penaeus monodon
AGTTCCTCTTATAAGTTCTTGGGGAGTTTATGCAAGAAGTTTGTTATGTGTGTCCCGGGTAATGGCTGAAAGGTGCCTACTCAGCCTCTGGTCGTTGCGCCCTTGTAAGGTGCAGTGGGCGTTACCAGACATGATGAAATGATAGAGACGCATTAGTGACGTCTTCTTGGCAACGTTTTGCAACTTCAGATGACATTACTTTTTATGACTTGGGGCTTAGTAGTTTGAACCTTTATGTAGCAGCTGTAAGATTTACATAACTTACATTTTATGACAGAGGATTCTGACTTACATTGCGTACAGTA
>NC_051405.1:30749706-30749815 GCF_015228065.2 Penaeus monodon
TCACTCTCATTACGCGCACCAAACCAGTGGAAGTAATAATCCTGGGAATTCTGTCACAAGGCATCTATTTTACATGTATTATTAGATAGGTTACGTAATAACATTATCA
>NC_051405.1:30751198-30751333 GCF_015228065.2 Penaeus monodon
GTGTTGCAGCTTCAACCCCGTCAGCGAGCGCGGCAAGAAGTGGCATCAGGTACAGATGATCATCCTGCCCTTCATCCCCATCGCGGCGCTCATCCTCCAGAACTGCTGGTTCATGACCCGCGTTTCGTCGCACCA
>NC_051405.1:30751578-30752968 GCF_015228065.2 Penaeus monodon
AGCGGGGACAGTAATCGCACCCCCCCCCCCTCGCCAGGTCGACGGCACAGTGGAGTTGGGGCAGTTGCTGTCGGCGTTGCAGACGGAGCGAGCCGAGGTAGCCTACTACGTGTTCTCCAACGGGTCCAAGCTAAGGTATGCCTACAGCATTCTGACCAAGGGCCTCGTGCGCTTGGCTGATAAGCGATCAGAAACCTTGAATGCGAGGATGGGAGAGAGCCCATTCTATCCAGTGGTTAGAATAATGTAAACCAGCTGTTAGTGTCTGTCAAGGAGAGACAACACCCCTTTTAAAAAATCAAATTCATTGATATATCGTGTACTATACCATGCTTGGCGTGAACCTGAGTGCACAGGACTTACACAGCGACTTGATGGAATCACTTACAGCACTTTTACACACCAGAAGATCAATGATCATTAGCCTTTATCCGTCCCTGTGTTAGAAATGAGTACGTGAGCAGCCCTGGACAGCATATCCTCAATGTTACGGATGATCGAGCAAGCGAGGGAGCGCAGAAAGAACGGGCCTTAATGAGGTTAGTCAACACACTCCCGTCGAGAAGGTATGCATGAAAAAGAATCATTTTCCGAAGCCTTATCTTTGCCGGTTGCGGTGTGTGTGGACCGTCGAACGCCACGGAGCTTTATTCTTTGTCTCCTTCACTCCTCGCAGCGGACTAGCCGGTGTTTTTTTTTCTTTCTTTTTGTCGGCGTTTTTCTCCCTTCCCACTGTTGGTCAGTCCGTATGAGAACTTTTGACGTGGCCTTTTCTTCTCTTTCATTACGCGACTCGCAAAATGGAGCTAAAAGCTTTGTATCATGTTTATGAAATCTTAACATATATATTACAACGTATATATTTATCACATCCTTTCCATTATATTCTTAATGCTCTTCGCCGTAGACGCTTGTCTATCTCATTTTTTTTTACTTCAACTACATATTGACTATCCAGGTTTCGCACCAATATGATGGCCTTTTCACGTACTCGTAACCAATAAATATCTTACGCGTTTTCTTCACTCTTTTCTGCTGATATTGCCATATTATTCAATTGACTACATTGTTCCGCTTGCCTTAGTGGCCCTCCTTCTACCATTATTATAATCGTAATAATTACTTGTTTTTGGTGATTACCGTAACTTCTGTTTTCTTTTTATTCATTATCACAGTCTTTCTCTCGCCTGTTTTATTAAAACAAGCGCGTTACCAGCAAGGCATGTCACTGACGTATTTCTGTTATCTTCATCAGATTTGAAATCTGGTGAATATACAGCGTAACGTATAAATGATTTAGCTCCGTCAAGAATTTAATCTTGTTCAATACATAACGTGGTATTTTTTATATATAGTAACTCTTATGAATTCTGACTCCACGCCTTCCTTC
>NC_051405.1:30753520-30754258 GCF_015228065.2 Penaeus monodon
TGCTATATTATTATCTTTATACCAAGCTGTTCAACACAATCATAAATTAAACTCAGGTCTTCGAGAACCTACAGTTTAGACATTTGTTAAAAATTGAATTATAAAGGTTATTTAACGTAGGAGTGCGCTAATTACATTACTTTTGTCACATTATTCTTAAGACAACATTTCTCAACCTTGATGTCACCAGGCCCTCGCAGTGTCAAGTATTAATTATTTTGTAAATCTAACCTGTTGTGTTGATAAGACAGAGAGCTATTCATTACACGAGTTAAGATTTACCCTTAATATAACAGAGGTTGTTTCTTAGGGTTGCGAACAAGGATAGAGAAGCATGACTGGGTTACAAACAAGAATAGGGCAAGACTGGGTCGCGAACAATAGTGGAGGAGCATAACTGGGTCACGAACGTGGGCAGGAGCAAGACTGGGTCGTAAGACTAGGTCGCGAACAAGGAGAATAGTATGACTAGGTCGCGAACAAGGGCAGAGGAGCAAGGCTGGCTCGCAAACAAAGACAGAAGAGCGATACTAGGTCGCGAACAAGGACAGAGGAGCAAGACTGGGTCTCAAACAAGGACAATAGTATGACTAGGTAACGAACAAGGACGGAGGAGCAAGACTGGCTAACGAACAAGGACGGAGGAGCAAGACTGGCTAACGAACAAGGACGGAGGAGCAAGACTGGCTAACGAACAAGGACGGAGGAGCAAGACTGGCTAACGAACAAGGATAAATT
>NC_051405.1:30754459-30754625 GCF_015228065.2 Penaeus monodon
CACTAACTCGGTGCTTCCTCTTCAGAGACAGCTTATCGGAAACCTTTAGAAGGACCGACATCGCCCTGGAGAGCGTTCACGTGTGGCCAAATTTCACATCTCTGGCTTCAAAAGACAACTTGGCTTCGAAGTTACGATTCCAGATTAAGCTCGAGGACTTGAGGTA
>NC_051405.1:30754704-30754805 GCF_015228065.2 Penaeus monodon
GCTAAAGGATTCTACATTAAGGTTAACATTTTTTCTAATTAGTTTCGTTTTTTTAGCTGTTATCATTATCAACATTACTAAATCCTTGATAGCATGATGTC
>NC_051405.1:30755144-30755253 GCF_015228065.2 Penaeus monodon
CTTTATTTCGTATAAACATACAGGGGTATAGTTTTACACAGCTTTAATAATTAAAAGTCAGTGACATGCGCTGTGTCATTAACAGAAGAGTCATGAAGATTATGTCATT
>NC_051405.1:30755606-30756369 GCF_015228065.2 Penaeus monodon
ATATCTGCATATTGATGGTGGATATGTATTATCTACTCAGCTCATTGATTTGAAAGATCAGCATTTATCTACCAAAAGTGCACACTTAAAGCATTAAGTTTAATATATAGGACTTTAGTTTGTCCACTTGTATGTTGCCTGCCTGCATGCACTTGCAGTAGGCTTATGGTAGTTACAAAGGTAAGGTAGATCTAAGGTAGTAGCATCAGTGAGTATGGACATGAGATATATGCTTGGAGTTATGTACGGGGTTACTACGCGGTAACATCATGCAGTGAGTATAATCACAATATGCCTTGAAGAACACGACTTTCATAATTAGTTTCGTGTTATTATAGCTTGACGTATGCATTACCTCTGTACCATACCTAGTTTGCACAAGCCTTTCGCACTGGTTTTGACGAATGGCATCCGTCCCTTGGACAAACAACGCAGACTATTCCAACATGTTATTCAAATTGTATTTTCCCTCCTTCGCCCCTTCTGTCGTGTGGTTGATGAAAAAAAGAACCTATGTCTCGAATGACAGGCGAGGGATCAGCATGGACTTGGGAACTAGCGAAGACGACATAGCGGAGCGGATGGACTGGTACAACCAAATCACGTACTTCATCATGGAAGCCGTCATTAGGAACATAAAGGATGTGAACGTCTCGAACGTGTGGAAGTAAGTGTTGAAACGTGCCGGTGTGGTGGAGGGTTATCGCAGTAACTGCAGATGATACGAATGCGACACTAGAGCCGTGATTTCGGCGTTGATTGG
>NC_051405.1:30756443-30756694 GCF_015228065.2 Penaeus monodon
GCAAAGAGTGCAAACGTTGTAGTGCAAACGTTGTTATGGTTAATTAATAAGTTACAGACATCCTAATCCGAAGTCCGGGGTCCATCATCGCATTCGCATGGTTTGGGGTGATGGTGGTTAGCTTGGTGCAAGATGACGCTTAAAAACTTTTTTGTGCGTTATAGGATTCAAGTGGATGTCTCTTTTTGCCTTCCTTTCCTTGCATTATTTCTAATTTAATATCCTCTAGAGCAGGGGTTCTTAACCCCCTA
>NC_051405.1:30756954-30757552 GCF_015228065.2 Penaeus monodon
AAAGGTTAAGAACCACTGGTCAACTGTCCTTGACGAGTATATTTTTCCTCATTATCAATATTCATCGGACATATTTAGAAATTTAGCATTACATTTTATCATGTTTGCGTGTGAAGTTTCCTCTAATATATCAGTTTAACCAATCTGTAAACACGTTAGCCATATAGCAAATAGCGTTAGCCATATAGGCAAATAGCCTTTGGAAATGAGTCTATCCTTACTCAGCAAACATCTCAACAAGCATCTCTACCGACACATTACAACTTAACTGGTACCGTAAAATCCGCCCCTATTTAACAAACGCCAAACGCCTCTATGGACAGCCCACAATTTGGCTGCCTGGTGGCTTGTGCATCTCGCCAAAAACACCGTGACTAAACGGATCAAGTGAGAGGATCAGGAGTCGAGAAAGCGGATTACTTAGTCTCCCATGTAATTAATCAGAAAAGATTTCGTGAGTTCGACAAAAGTTCCGGATTACATCGTTTATTGAATATTTGATCCTTTTAATTTCCTTGTTGAAACCTCCAAAGAAGAAGCTAGGCCCTTAAATTATTGATTATGGGATGGGCGGGGTGGATCACACTTTATCCTGATC
>NC_051405.1:30758525-30759653 GCF_015228065.2 Penaeus monodon
TACACACCAGCGCACTCACCATCTCCCCCACTAGGCTCCTGCTCGCGTACAAGGATATGATTCGCTCCGTGGAATACTTCGGCATCGTTATGGTGGAAGGTCTCTACTTCTTCGGCAAAGGGAGCCTCAACCAAGCGAGATTCATCAACTACATCACCTACGACGTCCTCGCGTGGAAGTCTCTGAACCAGACAAAGGATTTCGTCCAGTATATCGAGGAGAAGGTGGAGCTGTTCGAGAGTCAATACGTGGAGTATAGAAACATCACGGAGTGGTGAGTGACCAGAGTGGAGGGCGGGGTAGGTTTGGGCTTTTGGGGACTATGTGGATGTGTTAACCCTTGTTGATAGGACTAGTTGTTTTCATTTACTAAGTATTCAGATTTTCTTCTTTATTTTTACAGTGGCGACATACGTTTGAGACAGGAACTTTGAACAAAATTAATAAAGCAATTAAAATAGGTGTTACTCCCCATAGGCGAGATCTGATTAGAGGCAACGTGGAACAGGCGATGAACCTGGTTGTTGCAGACGACTATTTCTATGCAATGAAGCGGTTTACGGAAGAGCTGACAAGTCTGCAGTGGTATCTGCTAGGCGTGATAAAGTGAGTTTCCCTTTGCTCATTTCCTCTAATGTATAATGGTCTATCTGGATGGACAACAATCAACAATCGAGTCGTTTTAAGCTAACAGGGGCACTAACTGGCTCATTTGGATTAGAATATTGGAAAAGATGAATTTGCCTTTGTCTGCATTTATCACTTTATTCATCTCCACTATTTTTTTTTTTTTTTTGTCTCAAAATGATAGTATTGACTTTTACAGCATCATGTGTTACAAAAAATATATATACTTAAAAAAAGTAAATGATCAATTATCCCTAGCCACGTAACGAAAGAAACAAAACAAAAAAAAGAGTAAAGTGCCAATCATCCTTAACCATGTACCCATATATTGATTTCGTTTTTTCCCATATCCAGTGGCAATCAACATCCTTCCCTATGCAGGTCTTCGTATTTTTCAGGGAGTACATGGTCGATGAGACAGCCTACGCGGACACGCAAGTAACGCTGTCGATCATTGTGCTTGTCATTGTCTTCATTATCTCGCCGATCATCATTTTCCTC
>NC_051405.1:30759865-30760155 GCF_015228065.2 Penaeus monodon
GTAAAATTGAATGACCCCAAAACAGATTCCACCCCATTATTTCACTCTCCCATTTTCTTGCAAGATTTTCGCCTCGACTCTGACCGTCAAGGGAATGGAACTGAAGCGAGAGAAGCGGAGATGCGACCGACTGATCCACCAGATGCTGCCCAAAGCCGTGGCGATACAGCTGAAGAAGAAAAAAATGGTATGTGGGAGGTTAATTAATTAGGGAAGGTGATATGTCGGCGGTGAGGTCGAGGCACAAACAGGAATGAAGTGGTTGATATATTGCGAGGCGTATTTGTGTT
>NC_051405.1:30760433-30760519 GCF_015228065.2 Penaeus monodon
TTTAGTTCATGTTCTTTAAATTTATAGATCTTTATCAATGTCTTTATCTATCTATTTTTCCTTCTTTTTTAGAATTATATGTTTGG
>NC_051405.1:30760796-30761760 GCF_015228065.2 Penaeus monodon
TACCTATATCCATTATTACATGTTCGGTATATCTATATCTATACCTATGCTTATATGTTTACCTATATTTTTCATTACATGTTCGGTATATTCATATATCCATATCCGTCTGTTTATCTATATTTTCTTTATATATTTATGCTATAATCATGACAGGTGCCGGCCGAAAGTTTCAAGGAAGTCTCTGTGTACTTCAGTGACATCGTCGGCTTCACGAATATCTGTTCGGAGTCGGAACCTATTCAGGTAAGTGGTGTCGTTTGTGATCGACTTCATATATTATTGATCTGTACGTGTTTTAAGTCGTGTATGCTTGGTTTTCGGATTTCGTGCGTATGTAGATTTTTTTTTTTTTTTTCCATTTCAGTTCGATCGTTGATTTGTATGCTCGTTATGGTGTCATTTCAGTTTAGTCACTGATCAGTACGTATTTTGTGTTCTTTATGTTTCTTGTTCTTTTTTCGTCTTAATTAAGTAATTGAGTTGTACGCATTTTAGTCGTTTCTCGTTTTTTTCATGATATTTAATTTCAGCCTTTGAACTTTATGTCATATTTCTCGGGTTGGTTTGTGCGCACAGAGTTTATTTTATTTCTGCGCGTATTTTCGTCGTGTACGTTAAACTTCCCTGGTGTTTCGTGCATTTTATGTGCGCAAAGACCCAAGGAGGCTCTCAGTAAGGTGGTTGCACGTGGAACAGAAAGAAATTTACTATTTGGCATCTCGTCTCGGCGGCCAGGCTTAGCCCCGCCCATTTTGACAGGGCTGGGGTTCTCGGTACTCACACACAATACTAATAAAACCTTAGTTTTTTATATATATATAACATCCCTAATTCGGTGTAGTCAGATTTCATTCAAATAACGAGCTATATAGGCCTTCACCTAAATAACTAAATCTTTTACGCACTAGTCACGACATTCATTTGAATTCCTTATACTATGATTAAAGCCTACGTCCCACTC
>NC_051405.1:30761787-30762053 GCF_015228065.2 Penaeus monodon
CCAAAAACTATTGGGACTGCCCATTGTTCCCTTTTCTAGCATTCATGTAATCTGTCTGTTTATTCATAAGAGATATAAAGTTTTTGTTTCTCGCATTTACGCGGTGCGTAGCGACACACAAGACATCATTTAAGCGAAATGTCAGCACAATCAAACCTCGCTTTCCCGCCTCATAAGTGACATGTCAAAGTGGGGCGGAGCTTATGACATCACCCGAGTGGCGCCATAGCTAGCCAATCAGGACAGAAATAGTTTCCAAATGCGGA
>NC_051405.1:30762070-30762578 GCF_015228065.2 Penaeus monodon
GTCAACTAAAAATCGACACTTTTTATTTTTTTAACTTGCTAATCTCTTATTATTGTAATGAAGCTTACAAAATACAGGAAAACAAATCACATTTTGTATTGTGTTACCACAGATCCCAATGGGGATAACGCTACCTCCCTTATAGATACCTTGCAGAGACCAAAGCAGAATTTGCCTCTCCTTCTATAGACCTGTGATACCTAGCCTAGCATGAGATGCTGGGGTGCGCGATGATTAGCATTGCGGGAATACCACTGAGGTATGATGTAATTAGGTACTCGTCAGTGAAGTCATGTGTGATCCGATTGGATACATTCCTCACTTGCTTGATATCTTCACCATACACCTTATACACTTCACCATATCACTAATAATGTTAATGGGGAACTTGTCATCCTCGCAGCGGGACTACAGATAATTATAAGTGTTAAGATGGCCCCAAGCCAATCCTTTGTTGATGGTATCGATTACCAAGCCCATTCTCTGCCGTGACTGCCAGGGAAAGATT
>NC_051405.1:30763848-30764436 GCF_015228065.2 Penaeus monodon
TTCCTCGCGTTTTACGATAGATTGGGTAAGTCAGTCTGCAACCTCTCATCTCATGTTGATTGCCTCCGGTATAGCAACAGCGGCTCGGCGGGTGGGGGGAGGGATGCTGTTTTAACGTGTTGCTTCCTTGTGGCTCGTGTCCTATTCTCGGTGGTTCTGCTTGCACGCTTTTCATTTTGTCGACGTGCATATAGGCCTACTTACGATGCTTCTGCTTGCCTGTTTTGCATTCTGTCGACGTGCATGTGGGCCTACTGTTCTTTTCATAATGGTTCCAAAAATACATGAATGGATGCCATACACGAAAAAGCAAGCAATATATGACTAAATATATGGCATCAGATACTATTTCTTAATGACTTCCATAGCAGGCCTAGAAAGGTAAATCATACATATTAATTATGTACATCGGTCATTGTTGTGATTTAATACAAAAGTGAAAACGATTCACATTTCATTACCATTCCGGAAGAGGTATTAATTCTTAAGGCCATAAACATTTAGATGGATTTTCTAAAACACCTAATTTTTACTCTCTCTACCCGAAAGCGTCTCCCGCACGCTGTTGCAATCACACCACCCTCTTGA
>NC_051405.1:30764531-30764712 GCF_015228065.2 Penaeus monodon
ACGAAACAAGTAAATCAAGTGTTCATTTCAGGTGATCTCTCTTCTGAACTCTCTCTACAACATGTTCGATTCTCGCATTGAGAAGTATGACGTGTACAAAGTAGAGACGATCGGGGATGCATACATGGTGGTATCCGGTCTGCCTCATCCTAATGGTAAGTGAAGAAATGCGTCCAATTTG
>NC_051405.1:30764733-30764985 GCF_015228065.2 Penaeus monodon
CTGGCAACTCATCCCGGGGATCACTGTATTTCGATTCACCAACTTCTCTATTTTGTTCTAATCAGCTGACAATTAACAGTTATTTACATGTATGGCACTTTTAAAATTCATGCATAACATTATTATTGTTCTACACTACTTCTTTTCTTTTATTTATTTATTCTTTTAATGCTTTTCTCCAGAGACTTAGTGAATCGGAGTACTCCAGAGTTGGCAGTTTGTCCTTTTTAAACTATTTTTTTCAGGAAGTCT
>NC_051405.1:30765028-30765490 GCF_015228065.2 Penaeus monodon
CCTTTTTTGAGTAGCGGTGGAAAGTCCTGTCCATAACGACTAAAGCAACTCTGTCATTTTTAGTTATCGACGTATTTTAATGGATATTTCGAATATTAGAATTGGAAAACAACAACCTTGATAAGATTTCCTCTCGCTTTCAGTCAGTGAAATCCTACTGCTTGAAAATCACACGAAACGCGCTCTGAATATAAAAGATTAAATAGATTCCAATGGCCTTTCTCCACCTGAAATTCTCCCTTCCAGGTTCCCGCCACGCCGCCGAGCTGGCCAACATGGCGCTCGACCTGCTCGACGGCGCGCGCTCCTTCGTCATCCCGCACCGCCCCGACAGGCCGCTCGAAATCCGCGCTGGGATAAACTCCGGGCCGTGCGTGGCAGGTGAGGGGGTGGGGAACGGGTGGGGTGAGGGGATTAGATACAGACACGCACGTACGCATCAAAAAACGCATCCACGAACAA
>NC_051405.1:30765547-30766147 GCF_015228065.2 Penaeus monodon
TATGTACAGTAGCCTATATATGCGTATCTCCACATATGTACATGTGCTTTACAGGTTCCTAATTATATATGTTATTATTAGAAATAACGCCAAGAAAAGTTATCCGTGACAAAATATTTTCAGGATTTTTTATATTATACAAAATTCTCACAGCTGTTGTTGAAATGTTTATGATTCTTATGACACCCATTTTTACTAGTATTATCCCCTAAATATAATTCGTTATCTAAAGCTAAAAAAAAAAAAAAATCAGAATCCACTTTCTGTGTATATACATTTTGTTAGTTCAGTCATTCGTGTATCGTATTTCATCAAATACTTCAGTATATGTAATCCATTCATCTTCGTATACAGGAGTGGTTGGGACTAAGATGCCGCGCTACTGTCTCTTTGGGGACACTGTGAACGTAGCGAGTAGGATGGAAAGCACGGGAGAAGGTAAAAGAAAAAAATGGCATTTATAGTGCTTTTTCGCTAGATTCGGCTAATCGGCGTGACTCCCTTTCAGCGCTTTTTAATGATTTTATCGACTGCTTAGCGCTTTGTTTTGAGAAGATGAGAATGTAGGACAGAATATTTGTTATGTAGGATTTGCTAGGT
>NC_051405.1:30767127-30767715 GCF_015228065.2 Penaeus monodon
TGTCAATTCCGATCAACAGCCATGGAGATCCACATCAGCCAGACGACGAAGCAAATTCTAGAACAGATGGATGGCTATGCGTTCGAGTTCCGAGGGTACATGGAGGTGAAGGTGAGTTGCAGCAACGTGTGTGTATGTTTAGTCTATGGTAACGTATTTGATATATTTGTCTAATTTTTTTTTTCTTTTTTTTGTGTGTGTACTTTTTTTTTACGTATTTGATATATTTGTGTAATTTGTTTGTTTTTCTTTTTTTTGTGTGTGTACTTTTTTTTTACGTATTTGATATATTTGTGTAATTTGTTTGTTTTTCTTTTTTTTGTGTACTTTTTTTTTTTTTTTACGTAATTTGATATATTTGTGTTTTATTTATATATTAGGTTGGTTGGTTGGTTGGGTTGTATTTGTTTTGAAGTGCGTTTTCTTATTTATTCTTATGTATGTACGTGTGTGTGTTTTGTTTATTTATTTGTTTGTTTGTTTTTTATGTTTTTATGTGAATTTTCTTATTTGTTTTTAAGTATTTACATGTGTATTTTATTTATTCATTTGTTTGATTTTTTGTGCTAAAATATGCATATTATTTCT
>NC_051405.1:30767764-30767835 GCF_015228065.2 Penaeus monodon
TTTTTTTTTTTTTTTTTTTTTTTTTTTTTTTTTTTTTTTGTAATATGATCTACTTTTATAACTTGAAATGT
>NC_051405.1:30767858-30768040 GCF_015228065.2 Penaeus monodon
GTTCTCCGGCTTCTTCCACGGTGCTTTTTTGTTTTCATTTGTTCTTCCGCTTTTAGATAGTTTAGAATAAAAAGAAATTGTTTTAGAGATAAAGCTTATCTCTACCTAGAGCTACGTTTTAGGCAGCAAGAAGAGGGACGTGCGATTTTTCCTTAAAAGACGCCTTTTGGGTCAACACCTAT
>NC_051405.1:30770751-30770899 GCF_015228065.2 Penaeus monodon
CACAAACAAAGGATATTTCCGTTATTGTCTCTGTTATGATCTCTCTGGCCCATGACGTTCAGCCAATGAAATACAATCAGGCACGAGCTTATGGATGCCAGTGGCCATAACATTGGTAATGCTAATAGCCCATACCATAAACTCACAA
>NC_051405.1:30771021-30771195 GCF_015228065.2 Penaeus monodon
AGGGTAAAGGTTCCATGCCGACCTTCTGGCTCCGCAAAGGCCCTCCCACCGGCCCGAAGACCATCACGCTGCCGCAGTGAGAGACCTTTCGAGGAGGAAGGACACAGGCCAGCGCTCGACGGATCCGGAAGGGTGAAGAAGCGGATCGACGTCGAGTGCCTGCTTTTTCTCAGC
>NC_051405.1:30772194-30772287 GCF_015228065.2 Penaeus monodon
GCACGCTCGGATCGTGTTTCTCCCAAAAGATTCTCCCTGAGGCTTGTTTAGTCTTTTAATCTAGAAGTTTCAAGTCCTTTTGTCACAATGTAA
>NC_051405.1:30772421-30772626 GCF_015228065.2 Penaeus monodon
GGTGACTTACATCTTCTATGGAATATATTTCACATCATCAGGGATCAGGAACGAAGCACGTAGATATAATTTTCACGGACGTAAAACCTAAGGTAATTTAGAAGTGTGTTTAGTAAGGAAAAGAAGAAAAGAAAAAAAAAGTAATAATAAGAATGATCAGAATGATAAAGTGTGTCCTTGTTTTCACTCGAATTGCTTGAGAACT
>NC_051405.1:30774167-30774338 GCF_015228065.2 Penaeus monodon
TTTACATCGCATCAAAGGACGACTCGGTCTCCTCTGTCCATCTTTCCTATTATGGAAACAATTCCACGGTGAAAGAGGAAGCCTTCGCTCAGGTCAAGTGCCTCCCACTTCTTGGAATAAATGCCAGATTATAAAAGATTCGGCAATTACAGACAGTGAGTGGTCTGGGGC
>NC_051405.1:30775141-30775934 GCF_015228065.2 Penaeus monodon
TAATTATTCCGAGAAAAGAAAGTGTTTCCAAACTCAGAGTGGCGACCTTGCCACGCCAATATACCTTTAATATTTTTAATATTTTCTGCACCAATACAAGATGTAAATAAATTTCATCTACAAAATATACTTGGTAAAAAAAAATTGTTTGCATTTCCCTTACACTCATGCAAGGGTTTTCAAGTATTTATTACAAAGTCATATGCAAATGATGTGTATATATAATGCTGTATATGTTGCAGCAATTGTTTGTGCATTGTTTTCTATAAAACTTACACAAATTATATGTCAATTTAGTTATTAGATATTGATTCAGAAAAAGGTAGCAGTTAATATCAGCCAAAATATTTAGTTTTGCATATTTTTTTTCTTTGAAAATATGAACAAAATGTAATGATTCAACACAGAAGAACATTCTATCCTGAAGTCAGATTAATTCAACAGAATCACTAAACTAAGACCAATTAAAATTCGTAGCTTCTTTGACTTACATGCTATAACAATATAAAACATAAAAAAAATGCACACACGAGACGATTACTCTAAATCTAAAATGAACTCTGGAAAAGTTGTTTATCCGCGGGTGAAAATACAGGGAGGTGGAAGTACCATATGCAAACAGAAAAAAAAAGTTTTTAAAAAGGGGTACATGTTTTTTTGTTTTTTTTTAGATCGGCAGGGACAGGATAACCTTATTTGTGTGAGTGGGGGGGGAGATAAAAGTTATTTCCAAATTTCTATTATTGGCATAGAGGCCTGCTTTACACAATAAAGATTTAGAGGCCTGTATTCG
>NC_051405.1:30775979-30776381 GCF_015228065.2 Penaeus monodon
ATAACTGATAGTCTATAACCCTCAATGCCCTTTTGTCAGCATTGTCATATATTTATTTATTCAAGTGATAAACAATAAAAGAAATTTATCCACAATGACAGCAAATCAGTAGCCTGACCCCCCCCCCCCCCCACAAACACACACTTCTCAAGAAAAAAAACATAAGGTAAGTAAGTCCCTTTCACATATTTTTCAGAAACCTGCATTTAAAGGCATCGTGGTAGCTGACGCAGACAGTGAAGAAACATAAAAAGGGAAATAAAAAACAACAATAACAACAGTCAGAAGGAGACACTAAAAGAAAAGAACAGAAAAAAAATCAAACGCGCCTGAAAAAAGGGAGGAATAAACAGTGAAAAAAAAAAGATGAACAAAGACATGATAAAGCAAAGGTGTTCGTAG
>NC_051405.1:30776487-30776861 GCF_015228065.2 Penaeus monodon
AAGATGTTAGTAAATATGGCGACCGTCGATTATTTGATTCCCGGAAAAGTCTTTTGTTCTCATTGTTTGCAGGCGGGAGATGACGTCACAGGATGAAGCGTTCGGTTAGTACTCGTCTTCAGTGCTGCCAAACAAGCAGTAGAAGATGGACACAAGGAGCATGATCGCTGGAAAGAGATTTGGAAGAGGTCAATTAATTTATTGTGTATTGTTGTTATTATTTTTTTTTTTTGGTCGATGGTAATTGCAGAAAGATCCGAATAGTTGTGCTTCAAATACAATTAAAAATGATAAATTCGAGACACATCTACATGCATACAGAAATATATCGTTACATGCACACGCACGCGCGCGAACACGAATAGACGCAAATG
>NC_051405.1:30777165-30777379 GCF_015228065.2 Penaeus monodon
TCGTACTCAAACAGGAAAAAAAAGGACACTCACTGCCAATGACGAGCACAATCGGGCCGAGGAAACCCATCACACCCATGCTTTGAATCATGACCATCAGGTAAGAGTCCGTGGGAGCGTAGGCCAGCACCGTCAGGATGAAACCGGAGACGAAGAGGGAGAAGCCGAGATAGGCGAAGATCAGTAGAGGTACTTGTCCCACGGTGGGCTGTAA
>NC_051405.1:30777785-30779220 GCF_015228065.2 Penaeus monodon
TTAGGAGAGATAATGAAGTTCCTTTTTAGTGTGTCATTGTTTTAAGATTTTGCTTTTATTTTGTCACAAATCGAAGTAAGTTGGTGTTAGATTCGGAATGAACGAATTTTAAATTAGATGACTGATAGGTTATTGTAGGCATACACTCAAAAGAAAAGGTTACTGATAAATTACTTTTGATGTGGGAACAACTTTTTTTTTCATTAACTGATTTATGTCAAAGTTTATTTTATTTTTTAAATTAAATTGAGTTTTATGCCAAACTTGTGATGTTTGGATCAAATTAGTGTTTGAGATAAGATGATATCAAATTATTTACTTTGTCGTAGAAGAGTTTTATTTTGATAGTAGAATAGTGATATTTTGATGTGAAAATTATTAATATTAGTTTGATATTAAATTATTTATTTGAATTCGTCACAAAATTATACATTTTAGTTTAACATTAAAGTATTCATTTTAGGTTGTTATAAAAAAATCTAGTTTAGTTTAGCACAAAAAAATAGTTTTAGATTGGCGTAAACAAGTTCATTTTTACAATTTAGTTTGGCATAAAATCATTAATTTTAATTTGGCACAAAATTGGCAGAATATTATTTATTTTAGTTTTAGAAATTATTCACTTTGACATGGGGAAAGGATTTAGATGCAGAAATGACAAAATATCTAATTAAAAACTGAGAGACGGGAGGTAGAAGCAACATCTAGAAGTGAAATGCCATTCGTTATGATAAAAAGGGAAAAAATCAATTTTACTTTATTTTAAAAAATCTAAGGACACAATGGGGTATTTAGCGTAACAAAATGTAAAACTAATTAATTAAAATGTCAAATCATTAATTTACACTGATGTTAACTATATATATGGTGTAGGAAACTTATTCATCAAGACAGAGACACATATTTACGTTGTTTAAGTAAAGGAGTAACAGTAAGCTACAGCTATGTAAAGATTCCATCTCCATCAGCTCATCTTATCTGTATTATTACCCTCCTGATTACGCGTATTAGTAAGTGATATTGTGATCCTCTGTACCATTATTGTTGTTTACATCAACGTTGCAGTATCATTATTATCATTTTCATTATCATTATTGTAATTCGATATTGCAAGTTTCATCATGACGTTATTACTCTCCTTGAATACAACTGGCACTATATGTAATTGTAATTCCTTTTCAACAATACTATTATCATTATAATTGCTAGTTATATATCGGTTAATATACCGTCCATAGAGCAACGACTGTTCAAAAGGTACGTATGAAAGTATATTCCGGTACTGATAAACCATATCCGTACATCCGGGTACTGCGCTGATATCAATAACAGCTGATAACACTGAATTTTATGTTTCCATGTCTGTTGTTCACTTTTTTTCTGCCATTTTTGCTATGCTGGAACGAAGACCTTAATGATGGTGATGGTGATGAGG
>NC_051405.1:30780458-30781300 GCF_015228065.2 Penaeus monodon
ATACTACGAAATAATCATCAACAACAAAGACGTCACGACTTAAAACAAAATTTCTTTACCTTCCTTTCTCCGAAATCGTAGCCCATTTTATGGAATCCTGTGGGGAGCAAATCAAAGTAAAATTCACTAACTGGTTTTCCAATAATTGCTTCGGAAACATGAATTAACAAATATGATCAGTAGATTTTTTTTTTTGTGATATATTAGATCTTGTTCAATCACAAGTTTTCAAAGTTTTGTCAGTTTAGGAACACATTTTTTTAAACTCTGTAACCCCAACGTAGATTTTGTTCAATGATCTTTACATGTGGGAAAGCAACACTGAAAAAAACACTTAATTTTGTATGATTAGTGGCATAGGTCAATCTTCTTTCACTCTGATGACCCGAAAGTCGAATTTGAATGCTTAGATCCTGTATGGTAAGTGAAGTAGTATACAGTCACTCACTTTGACATTCAGTATGGTGAATGAAGTGAGTAAATCCTTTTTGCCCCTCTCACGAACTCAGCAGTCGAAACTCACCGCGTTAAGCTTGTATGATGAACAAAAATGGTCAATTCTTAGTTCACGCTTATGCCCAGGGCCCTTCCAAGGCGAAGTATCATGTAAATTGTTAGAGGAATGGTTATCGGCTGCTATCTTATCGGCAGAGTTACCAATTCCACGTTAATTCAGGTTACATGGCCTGCACTCGCGATAAGCAAGAGAGTTACGAGTCTTTGTCTTAATGCACTTCTATGAAAATCAGTAATGAAGGTAATGATATATATTGATGAAAAAATATAACACTACAATTTACGAGAAGGATATATTTTACAAATTCTGGAAGTTAGGAAAAAAC
>NC_051405.1:30781451-30782587 GCF_015228065.2 Penaeus monodon
ATCTTTTGAAAAAAAAGTGAATTTCATAGTATATCCCGTACTACAGGTAATATGCAGCGATTCGTAAATTTCAAGACCAAAAGGTTTGAGAATCTTTACATGTCTTGGCATTCCTCTTTATAGCGTGATCAATAGCCCACCACAGCCCCCTCGCGTAATTTCTTCCCTTGAGACTGACATTAAGATCCCTTGGTATCTTGTTACTTGTCCTAGTCTTCCTCCTCTTTCATCTCCTTGTCTGTGAGAAGGAGAAGCCAGGCTAGTGTGTCGGGAGCCTTTCATTGTTTTCCTATTGCGATCGAAGTGGCCTGTCCCGGATCTCGTTTTTCAGCCCGAGTATATTGGGGACGCGGGGCCATGACTCAGAATTTCGTGCGATAACGTCACCCTTCCTTAACTGCGCCAGCGTGTAATCTCTGACCAGAGTGTGAAACCTACAGAAGACGCAGTTGGGGGAAATGACCAGACTGGGGAGAGAGCAGAAGACGCAGGAGAAAATCATTGATAGAACAAGAATATGAGCTACGTGGTAAAAGAATGTGATGTTTCTCTATATTCCAGAAAAAAAAGTGAAAATGAAGCAAAGATACAATAATAATGAATAAGAATGGAAGGAAATGATATAATAATATAGAGGAGAAAAACAACAAGAAGAATATCACGAAACCCATAAATTATTGCAACGCGTGAATAACAACATAAAAATATAACAGAAATGACGTTTAACTTCTTTTGATGTTTGCCTCCTCTTTCCGCTCTCGAACATCATAATATTTTTTTCTTTGAAGCTAAATTTACTACCTCTCTCTGAAAGGTTGGAACCTCGCAACATTTACGATAATCGTAATAATTTTCACGGAAACTCAAGGCTAAATTTACTGGCTGTCTGATCCTATCGAACATGCTAATATAAATTGAGAAATGTGTCCGACAGAAAGTGAAGATCCTGCTGATAACTGATACCGAAGCGATAAGCCGATAAGATTACATAGTTGTTTGTAACCGTCACTTCCCTCTTCCCAGTCCAGCGCTGTACGCCTGTAGGGAAAAGGAAAGGGGGTGGAGAAGGGGAGGGGGGTAAGAGGACTCCACCTTGAGTAAATTGGATATCTCTCACCTGAAAAGAATACATAGCC
>NC_051405.1:30788369-30789618 GCF_015228065.2 Penaeus monodon
CAGCATAAAGTACCGTCCATCCCCTTGAAAATGAGCCCAAGATTAGCTTCCTGCAGTAAAAGGGTCAGATGCAACAGCCTCCCGAAGAGCAAGAACCATCCGCGACGCCGGACGCTAGGGCTTTTCTCCTGCCGCGCTTTTCCCTTGCCGTTACACGTTACCAGGCTGTTATCATTTTTGTGTGGGTATTCGCGTGGATTCGTGTAGGCGGGTATTTCTCTACTCGCTGTTTGGTGCGGACGGGCATTTCCTCTTATGTGGATTTGTGTGGGCGGGCATTTCCTCTTATGTGGATTTGTGCGGGCGGGCATTTCCCTTCTGCTGCTTCGATGCACGTTACTTGAGGGTTTATATACGCTCCTTTCCTTTGTAATTCTTTATTATTATTTCTTATCGTATTATTATATCTTATACGTAATTAGATATTTCTCCTTACTATTGCACATTTACTCCTTCCTTGAAGGAATACTGAATGCTGTTGTATTCAGTATTAATGCAGGATTTTAGGTTGATTAAATTTATCTTCTATCACTCTTTACTTGTTCTCACTATTTTGCATATGAAAATAACAAGGAACAGTATTAATTCTTTTTTCATCAATGATAGGATCTTGGTCAACCTAAAAAAGAAGAAAAAAAAAATCACAGAAACGAAAAAGGTTTATCATCAACAATATATTTTTTTGCACCTTGAACTGATATCAATGATATTTATTCACTTCCCGTCCGTTTTTCCATTGACCCCACGGGATCCGAAAATTGAATTCCCAATATCCGGCCTTGTTCTTCGGCGACACATACGAAAATAAAAATGAATCATCGTCACATCACCTTCATATCTGCAGTGGAATTTATCACCGCCAGCAGAGGAGACCGCAGATATCTTTATTTATTTTTCCTTTGCACAGCTGGATATTGTGTTGGGCTCACAATTGGTCATAAATAGTGATGCATGAGAGAATAAAGAGCTGAACTATTTATAAATATTAATCTTTCCATTTCTCAGGTTCCCTTCGAATAACCTCATTCAGGAAATTCGTCACCGATTTTCTGTAGAGAAATATCCGCGCGCATAAAACCCCGCGTAGGGATATACCCGCCTGGTGAACAAGGAAGGGAAAATGAACGTGGGAAAAATCCGGTGGGAGGAATGGTTGACTTCCTGTTCCTTGACCTCTGCTGCCACGCGCCGCAGGTAAAACTAATAGTATTTATTCAAAAATCATATGGTGTTTGTGCGAAACACATAT
>NC_051405.1:30789866-30790559 GCF_015228065.2 Penaeus monodon
GATACGGACGCATAATTAACACACATGCAGACCCCCCCCCCCATTGAAATCGGGAGTAAACCACGCCCTCACATAGAGGCACACACACAAACACATATTAATATTCCTTAAACATTATCAGGGACATAAACCATTCGCAAAAAATATATAATTTGACATATAACTTTAGGCTGGTATAACATCTAATTATTCGATTCACAAATAAGTATTTAACATTTCCAGTAGTTACTACATGCATACCATTAATCTTAAAAATAAAAGAACTAAAAAGGATCAGATATTACAGATGTTATTATTTCGCCTGGGTAAAATAATCACAGTTAGCCTCGTATCCCTCCGCTGTTTGCATGTGACTTCCGGAAAGGTTTGATTTTGTTTCCTTTTTTCGACTTTTAAAACTCCTTTTGAAACTGCTGGTTTCTGTCCATCAACAATATGTAAGTATAATTAAGAGTAATGGCTTTTAATCAGGTAAGTTTTGTGTTCAGTTAATAGCCAGATTTTTTGTATGAAACGATAATTGAAAAAAAAAGTTTTCTGTTCACTGGGTTTATTATCGATTATTTTTCCTTTAAAAATGAGTAGATATTAGAGTTTTGCGTGTTATTAGATGATGTAAATGTACTTGATGGTTATCATATCCGTCACATAAGTTTTAAAGATCTAATTTCTGCACAAAATACGTTAAGCATC
>NC_051405.1:30790588-30790918 GCF_015228065.2 Penaeus monodon
TCATACATATATTTATGCCTAATATTGAGTGTCTGCAGAAAAAAAAACATAATAGTTAATGTAACATAGTTAACGTTTTTATAGTCTAAGGATATTGTTAAATTGACAATGAAAAAAACAACAACAACAGAATGCATTATAAAAGTTTTTGTGCGTACGGCGAAATGTAGGCTTACTTATATATCATTTAATACAAAGGAATTCTCAGTGACTAAGTTGTAAATATTGTTTATAGAAGAAAACTATTTTCTTTAATTATTTTTAACTTCTCTCTTTTGATTAGTTTAACGATCGTTTATGAAACGGACTAACGTAAATCAGTGTTTTTTT
>NC_051405.1:30791110-30791178 GCF_015228065.2 Penaeus monodon
ACCGAGTACAGAGTACGTATCAGTGCATATTTTATGGAATCCCAGGAGTACTCTATACAGTGATTCCC
>NC_051405.1:30791228-30791880 GCF_015228065.2 Penaeus monodon
GTCCCTCATACACATCGCACGCACCCTTTTGATTTCGGGATGCCTCAAATTGAAAGCAACAAGATAAAACAGAGATGTATTCCTTTACTTGAATGCGTATAGCATATTTTGTCGTCCAATTATGTTAAAACGTAAAGTTATATATTAACTGCACCTAACGCCGCCCCCAAGATATTTCCATTGGGCGGTACTGCCCACTTTGGGAACCACTGCTCTATACCATATTATATTTATCTGGCTCTCTCGCATTTATATATTACTATTTTGTTGCCTTTTCCTATCCAGTCGCTCATCTACCTCTCTCTTTTCTTATCAGTAAACTCTATCCATCCGGCAAGCTTCTACTACCTTCATTACCCTACATCCCTCTCCGCATCTCACTCTCCCTATCCTATATCCCCAGGTTTATCTCCACTTTCCTAGCACATCATTCTACCTTTCGGACTTAGAAACATCAGTGTCTCCCCTTCATCTCCTACAGAAACAAATGGACGCAAGCCTGCAGGAGGGAGGCCGCTGGGCAGGCGGGGATGGGGAAGGACCTGATCTCGGGTCGGTGGACGCTTTGTCCTCCGTCTTCGCCAGGTTGCGCCGCTCTCACGCTGAACACAGTCAGGCTTGTGATAGTACGTTGCTTGTTGTTACGTATGGG
>NC_051405.1:30792029-30792621 GCF_015228065.2 Penaeus monodon
GGTTTGGTTTTTCTGTTGTTTTTTTGTCGTGATTGTCGACTTATTGTTTTGTGTTATTTTTTGTGTCTTTTTGGTCATTTACGTTTCTTTTTTCATTAATTTCCACTTTGATTATTTTCTTTTCACGTCATTCTTTGTTTATCTTCATGGATTTCTATCTTTCAATATCTTTAAGTTTCCATGTGTTTGGTTTTTTGTATATTTTGAAGTTTCTATGATTCTGTTTTCATTCACACATTTACTTATTTCCATTTACATAGTCTGTATGATATGTCAATGCGTCACATCAAACGTTTAGGTAGAAAGACTGTGTCAAAGTAATAAAAAAAAGTTCCTTCTCTTTACAAGTGCTCACCGTATTAGGCACAACTTTACAAAGTAGTTTATTATTATCTTTCTTGCAGCTCTGGAGGGCTTGATCGCACAGGAGAACAGAGAGCAACAGGAGATAAAAGCAGAGATCGAACGCACTAGAAAGCGACTGCAAGCGACGGCGACGCGAGATTCCCACCAAGAAGCTGTGGTGGCGAAGTGAGGCTTTCGGATACTTCTCGTCCTTTCCATTTGTGTTACTTTTTACAGAGTTCTGTTT
>NC_051405.1:30792803-30792998 GCF_015228065.2 Penaeus monodon
TTAGTCTTTTTCAAAAAATGAAGATGGTTAAATACCTCTGTGTTACATCCCTTTAAGCACTCGCAGCCAAAATCAGGTTAACAAATAAATTACATTAAACAACGACTGCAAAGTCCCGGCGCTACACAATGCTTCCATTGCAATCCTGCAAGAGTTCCCATAAATCAGTGTTTCCTAAACTTTTTTGATTGCGAG
>NC_051405.1:30798685-30798883 GCF_015228065.2 Penaeus monodon
GGTATGAAAGTGGCCAGACAGAATGACGTCGGTGGCGTCTTGTGAAAGAGTTTATGGGCTTTGTGAGGAAAGGTTGATCGCTAGATAACGTGCAATATCCTGCAAATTTATCATACTTCCTGCGAAATACCTGAGGAAAACTGATTTGTTAGTATCTTAATCAATTTCGTGTCTCAGTTCCTCACGTATCTTGCTTCT
>NC_051405.1:30798907-30800409 GCF_015228065.2 Penaeus monodon
TCGCAGCCTTACATCGAGCGTGGCGGTGATGCGGGAACAGATTCGGGTCGCTGAGACGGAGAAAGCCCGCCTGCAGGAGGAACACGATGCGCTGGTGCAGAGGCTGGACTCGCTGCATCGATCATACCTCGCGCGGTTCGACCAGATCAGGGTAAGAGACCAAGAGACGTAAAGAAAATAGAGGAACCGAGGTTGGGGAAGAGGAGAAAGGTAAATTGAAAAGGGAGGGAAGTGAGGATGAGAGGGGAAGACCATAGAGGTGTTGTGAAGAGGGAGGGGGAGAGGAAAGTGTTTTAGTTGAATTTTTAGTATTGGGAATCTGTGTTTTTGAGGCTGTATTTTATTGCATATGAAAGTTAACTTCAGTGCTGCTATGGAAAATGGAAGTTAATGAGCTGGGTTAGCCATTGATGTCTATAGTTTCAAAAAAATGAAAATGGTTAAATACCTTTTGGTTACATCCCTTTAAGCAACTAAAATCAGGTTAACAAATACATTACATTAAACAACGACTGCAAAGTCCCGGCGCTTCACAATTCTTCCATTGCAACCCTGCAATAGTTCCCATAAATCAGTGTTTCTCAAACTTTTTTGATTGCGGCCCTAAATTTGGTCTTAACCTGGACTAACTACCCTAAATATGGTCTGAAGCAGGACTAGCGACCCTAAGTATGGTCTAAAGCAGGACTAGCGATCCTAAATAAGGTCTTAATTTGGACTAGCGACCCTAAATATAGTCTTAACTTGGACTAGCGACCCTAAATATAGTCTTAACTTGGACTAGCGACCCTAAGTGTGCGAACAAGTAGTAATAAATCCAACCATTTTCATGTTATCTATACTTGCCATTGTTTGTAAGCTTTCGTTATTTTCTTTATATGCTTTTATATAACTAACAAAATGAATTTCAGTAAATTTGAAACGGGAAAGAAAACAACTATGAAAAGAGAAAAAAGTGCATATCCAGCTGTGGATTTTTTTTAAGACCCTCCGGTGAGCATGGGGTTGGGAGCCATTGCCTTAAATCAGTAGACATAATCAAAATACAACCGTTGACTTGCACAGGCCCGATACGCTGGGCGTCTAGTGGACAATACACAGCTGGAGTACAGGGTTAAGATAGACCAGCTGGCGGAAAGGAAGAGTGCGGCTGCTTCCAGAGTAACCAAGTTGGAAAAGGAAAATAAACAGAAAGCACTTGAAGGTTTGTAGCGTTTTAGAGTATCTTAAAAAGTTGAAATATTAGATAGAAGTATTGTCACACAATTACACAATAATTGTTTTTTTGCCTCTCGTTACAGATAACTCATGGTTATTATAATAACCATCTGTAACTATGTCAAGGGTCTTTTACCATCAGGAAACAACAGCATTTTAAAAATCATTGCCGCCAATTTTTAAATGAGATATTAATAAATTTATAACCTTCCACTTCCTGTAACTTTTTGTCCCTTCAGACTGGAAGAAGTTTCAGGCCACTATCGTGATGCTCCTCAAGACGC
>NC_051405.1:30801104-30805235 GCF_015228065.2 Penaeus monodon
ATTGAAGTGACTCACTAATCAGGTCATTAAGAGAAGTAATTCAGAGGAAGGAATTAGAGCTGGCAGCAAAGAAGGAAAGAGAGGCCGCTTTAGAGAGAGAAAAAGCCACAGCTCAGACGAAGCCAGAACAGCCTCCGCCACGCTCGCTGGGGTGGCTTTTATCCTTGCAAAAAGTATCGCAGGTTTGTACAGCGACAAACGGCCCTGCTGCCTCCATCTTATAGTGTTTGTGATTTGTGACTTGTTGTTTGTGCAATCACGCCCCCCCTACCCTCAAAATAAGAGTTTCAAATACCATATTGAGCGCTCGAATAATGTGATTCTTTATTTTGATTAGGAAAGTTTTCATGCCTCGTTCCCGACATGACTTTTATCCGTGGTTGTAGGCAAGAAAAGACAGTATGACAGATAGTGCGCAAAACAGCTGTGTGAAATCCTTGTTCCAGTATTAAGTGTTTTTCCTTGCAGAAACCGGAGGTGAAGTTGGCAGCGCAGTCTACGGGCAAGATCAGACGTGACACACCTCGTCCCAATCGCTTTGATACTGGCCTCGGTCTGCTCAAGGTGAGGCCTTTTTGTATTTTGCGGGGCGTCTGTGATCGCTGGGTAGAGCGGTCAAGAATTACAGGGCTATGAATTTATCTGTTTTGTTGTTAACGATGATGAATATCTAAACAGGCCTCTAAGCTCAGGAAGAAGAGTCATACTTCCTCATCTGGAGGCTCCAGAAGCGAAGGCACTCCGGATGCTCAAAGTGCCACTGCAGAATCTCCAGTTGGAGATCGTGTGACCTCCCAGCCCTTCTCCAGCTTGGCGCCCGCTCGATCATTATCAGTCAACCTAGGCCAGAGCCCTGTACTGGTTAGCAGTCAGGCCAGTTTACCTGTTACAGCTAAGGATTCTAGATATGAAGACTCTGCCCAAAGCTCTGCTCCCTCAGTATCTACTTTGGTGTTCAGCTCCAAGGCGAGGCAGGGCCAGCTTCCCACGGGTACTAGTCCTAGAGATGGCACGCCTAGCCGCCCATGCACATCCTATGGCCAAGACTCCAACAGCTCTCTGGAGGAACACAGGATGGTGGCAAGATCTTCCCATCAGGGTTCTTCTTTTGAGTTCTCGGGACACTTGGCAGACGTGTCCAACACCTTGGAGTCAACCCAGGACCAGATTTCTAATGGTAGTAGCCTCTCGTGTGCCGACACTTCATCACCTTGCGTTTCATCCGGCTGTCGACCCCGGAACTCAACTGGTTCCAGTTTACCTACATCATCTTCAAACTTTGTGAACGAGTTGTCGTCCATCACAGAGACCGAAGAGTCAGTGGGTAAGTGCTCCCAGGACTTTTTCCTCATAGGGATGGCAATAAAACAAAACCTAAAAAATTATAAATCTATTAGCCAGTTATCTTCATTTGATCTGTAGTCTAGGCAGAAAATGCATGCAAAAATTAAAACAAATGTTTAAATTTAAAGTAATATGTCTGATTTTCACATGCATACCAATACATGTAATTTAAACGATACAACACCCAATTCCAGATGAAAAGAACCAGAGTGGGAATTCGGAAGACATTTGGTACACACCTCCGTCACCCTCGCAGCTGCCTACCAAAGACGTCCGTCAGGCTTATGTCTCGTCACTCCTCAGCAGCCCAGAGTTTACCTTTAAGACAGCGCCAACTCCTAAGGTTTGTATATTGTGAGTGATGTACATTATTGATATTGTATCATATCAAATATTCATTTGCATAAATTATTTTACATACGTGGTTTGGAGGCAATATTAAAAAACAAACTGTCCCTCAGCATTTTTCACAGAGAATGGGACCATCTGAATTATTTCGGCAGTCAGACGTAACACAGAATAAGATTTCATCTACAGCCAAAAGCCAAAGTCGGCAGCATCTTGGAGGTGGGTAATGAAATAGAAATGCATCATATTTCCACACATTTCTAGAGCGATCTATTCATTATTTTGCTTTTAAAGGACTTGGTTATTGGTGAAAACATTAAAGAAAAAATATATAGGTTTTCTTTAAAGTACTCTGAATGACCTCAAGAGAGAAATTCACAGTGTCTCGTTATAGTATGCAAAATAAAATTCATATAGGTCTTGGTCGCAAGTGATAACCATTCATCACATTTTCTTAATTGTGTTTTATTTTATCGCTCATTAATAGGTTCAGATCAAGCAAAGGAATGGACACCAGGCCCTCAACCGAAGTCTACAACAGAACAGTTAGAAATGGAATTAGAATCCGGAGCGGGGGGAAGGCCGAAAAGCCGATCCAACACCATTCGAACATCGACACCAGGAAAGACACAGATATCCCAGATAGATTATTCAGCACAATCTGTGATGGTTGGTGGAGAAGATACTACTGCATCTGAGTGTACAGAGCTAAACAAGACGGGTTTCATAGAAGACATGGAGGTGGAAACTGAGGAAGCATCAGACCAAATGGTAAGGAAAAATGTATCAATTTAATAAGATGGCGTCGAAATTAGGATAAGTGTGAAAAATGTTTGTTTATGAAATAGATGTTTTAAAGATAAAGATTTCAAGATTCTGAATAAAGGGCTAACATTATTTCAAAGAAAGTCCAGGGATGACTGAAAATGATATGGTTTGTATTCCATTTTTGAAACCTGAGGCGTATGTAAAAAAGGATACTTATTTAAAATTGCTTTTAATATACTGATGAGGATTCCCACATACCAGTAATATTTCTTTTTTTTGCAGATGGACAGCTCTCAGTTACAGTCTTCACAGGGCTTTATTGTGGAAGTAAATGGAGATGCTGATGGCACTAGGACATATGGTATTGACCTGGTAAGCAGGGCAATGGGCTGTTTAAGACAGTGTCCAACAAATAATGTTAACACTAGGACTGATGAGCTGTATCACTGATATAGTCCAGCTGCACATATACTGATATGATTCCCTTGAATTCTTAATACGTCCTTCCACAGAAAAGATGATTGAGGTGTAGCAATATGTCGAAGAATTATGATTTTTTTTTGCTAGTGTAAGTCTATTTCACTTTTGCAGGCTGATAAGTCTTCGATTGGGTGTGTGGAAGTTTCGCATGGTGAATTAACAGATAGCAGAGTCGCCTCGACCTTAACAACTGCTCTTCCAAACAGCACCCCTCCATCAGACAGCACTCCCGCTTTCACACATTCGACTCCTTCTAGCACTACAGAGGTCCACAAAGACCTTTTCACATCTTCCCAGTGCGTCTATATGCCGTCGAGCAGCGCCAGTTCGACAGCAGACTCAGCCCTCCCAACGTCACACTCAGTGAAGACGCCGGTCTCCTACGCACAATCGATGCCCACGAGTCCTGCTCAGAATGAGTCTCGCACAGCAGTGGGTGAAATTGGACGACAAGAGGACTCCGGATCTTCCAGTCCCGCTCCTAAGTTGCCAGTCAAGAGGAATATTTTCTACAATTCCCCTGTGCCCTTTGCGGAGGCCGAGACCCACATGCCCGTCCCAAGCAGCAGCAGCTCCCCAACCATCTCCTGGAACCCTCAGTCATCCTCGCCGTTCTTCACGAGCGAGAGGTTGCAGACTTCCGTAGTCCAGTCTCCGGTTACCTCGAGGAAACCGGAAAAGCCTCCCTCGCCAGGAAGTCCCTTTGGCTTCATGTTAGGGGGACGTTCGGATGCTGGCAGAGTGGCGGCCGGAGCTCTTAGTCTCTTTGGCTCGCCAGAGAACACGGATGGTTTGTAGACTGACTTTGTGAAAATAGGGTGAATTTTAGTCATGTATTAAGATAAAAGTATCTCAACTACAGGTGTTTCTTCATATTGGTGAACCCTTTTTCCATTTGTTATCATTGTGTGTAATATTATGGGCTGCATTTATGCACCATCAAGTCTTCAATGCTATACTTAGGATTGCTTTGCTCAGACTCGTCGTTCAATGCGCCTTATTTTTTCCACACATCCTGCCATTTTGCCACTTTTTTAGGTCTTGACGCCAGTCAGCAAAGTTCCGGTGTAAACTTCTCTCTGTTCGGCGACTCCCAGCCATCTCAAGAAAGGGACAGTGGAGGAGACTTCTTTAACTTCAGCTTCGGCGGGACACATGGTTCTCCAAGCACGAACTTCTCTCCCGGCAACT
>NC_051405.1:30805286-30805625 GCF_015228065.2 Penaeus monodon
GGAGTTCCGAGAGGGAGGGCGGCGGGGCAGGATTCAAGCTTTTCTGAGTGAAGAAATTTCTGCAAGAAGTGTTGCTGTGGGAGGAGGGGTTTGTTAGGCTTTGGAGATAGGAAGTTTTTTCTTTTTCTCTCTTTAATTTTCGGTTTTAGACACGACAAAATGTTTTGTATTTACTGGATATCGAAGAATTCGATTTGTTTGTTACCAGTATATTAGGAAATGAAATTTTGGTCATATGAATTAATGTGCTAAAAACATGTCTGAAGGAATTAAACTGACGAACGCAGTTAACCTGTTTAAAAGGAATGGAGTCTGTGGTTGAAAAAAATGTATCGAAAA
>NC_051405.1:30805670-30806190 GCF_015228065.2 Penaeus monodon
CCTCTGGCTTAATAGAAAGTGAGGGTTGTCATTTATCATTATTATTTACATTTACCTCAACAAGTAAATATTTTTTAAACTTTATTTCATCTAATTTCCTTACAGTTCAGCTTACAGTTAGATTTTTTTTCTAAACGAAGTGGTCAAAGACAGTTTCGTAAATAGAGAAAACTAATGATTAACGTATTAGGTTATGGTTTCTTGCATTTTATTTTGTAGCATCAGAGTGGATTCAGTTTTCATATAAATTCAGTAAAATATAATTACGATTAAGTATTTGTCATGATTTTCATTTTTTACTTTTTTCAAGCACCTTGCCGTATCCCTTTTCTATAGATTAATAGCCATGATGGTAGATTAGAATATAATTCAGCCTAAAATATAATGTATAAAATCTCACTGCAATGTTCTCCCTTTCCTTCTGCAATAAAGTCTTCTACATAAAGTCTTCCTCTTCCATATCTGTAAAGGAAGTCGAATTTTCGCATCCTTGAGCTGGCCCAAGGTTGGCGCTGAGAGG
>NC_051405.1:30806852-30807443 GCF_015228065.2 Penaeus monodon
CGATGGGCTTTCAGAGCAAACTACACTGCTCTTTTCACCATAAAATCCCCCCTCTCCTTTCGCTTAAACACCACAGATTCTAGATGCGCCACGAAGACATGCCAATTAGGCGCTCTTCCTAGTAAAGGTTTCCTCTCTACACTGGAAGACATTTTGTTTGAAATAGTCGGGGATGCACGCAAATGTTTTAGGCAACACATTTACTCAGGATCGCCTTACGTTAATGCAAATCTCAAAAATAGAAAAAGATATCAAACTAGGTAAATTTCTTCCAACGCGAATACCTTTATATGGCAGACAACAATATGTCTTTAATTGACAGTTGTTGTTTTTCGTAATTTGACTTAAATTTATCGGGCGCACCAATGTTAATCACTGTTATTTGTTAGTCTGGTCACGAATCGTTTCTTTTATCATTTCATGTTTAAAGTATCAGCAGCTGAGATTTTTTGGTCGTCTTTTATGTTGCAAATTTTTCAAACAACCATTTTAACCATAATTTTCCCAAACAATTTGTTTGACTATGGGGAATCTGAATATCTGAACACCTGAAATGAGACTGATGAAGGTTTTCACTACATGTCTAATATG
>NC_051405.1:30807832-30809561 GCF_015228065.2 Penaeus monodon
ACTATAAAAAAGGCTGCTTCAGAATTTTAATGTTTTCTTCATTATACTCAGTTTATGCACCAAAATACAAGAAAGACACTGAAAATCAACACATATTTTTATTTCTGTTTAGAATAAGTGTTTTCCCAACTTTTAACACATTTTATACTGAAATGAAGACCCAAAAATTGTGTTGAGGCGAGCCACTCTCTCAAGACATAAGAAAGCTTTGTTAACTATTCTTGATTTTCCTGGGCAACTTCTACAATACCTTCCAGAGCATCCAATTAGTATGCACTGACATTAAAATGCAGTTTCATGATAGTGAGGAGCAAAAATCTAGGGGTTTCCCATTATTATTATATTTTTTCTACCAAAAGGATTTACTTCCATGAACAGTAATAACACACTAGAGTGGAAAATAATTTTGACTTTGTTTCTTTTCTCTAAAGGCTTAATTACCAAACAATCATGTTACTTTGCTGAAAAATATAATATTTTTGGGTGTTAAAATAATTACAAAGTATTTTGATTAATTCTACATCATTAAAGACAAGCTTTTTTACAACTCAATTTTTGCCATTAACTTACTAATGAAAAAATAAATCTGGACTACCTTTTTTTCCAAAAACTTCAAATAGCTGTATATTGTGGAACAATTAGTATTTTTGATATATTTGGTACTCAATATTTTTTTTACTATTATAGAAAGACCATTTTATATTTAAGCGAATGATGCTCAGCAATCATCCACAGAAATAAATTAAATCAAGCAAACATACATATAAACATATTTTCAATAAACTTTTACGAAACTACATCACAGACATAAGTGAAACATATTTTTCAAAGTAGACCTTGATTAATAACTTTAAATTACCCATAATATGACATCTAGGAACATTCCATTCCACACTAGCAATAACTTTAATGCAGGTAAAATGTACATTATTCTGATTGCTTTGAAAGATACAAACTAATATCTACTTCAATAAGATATTTAAACAAATGCTAATAAAACAAATGAGGTAAAAATTTGATCACAATAAAGTTGACTGTACCAAATATAGCATATAGTACTGAAAACAATTCAAATTCAACAATCACTCACAGAAACTAATCTCCTGAGTATATTAATGTAAGTAAAAAAAAAAGATCACAGATGAACTGCCCTGTGCCCCTAATTATCAGGCAAAACTTTATAGGGGTTGAGTATTCCATTTGGATCCATGATCTTCTTCATCTGCTTCATGAGGCCTATTGCGCCATCTGACTTTGAGAAATGGATGTAGTTCCTCTTCTTGAAGCCCAGTCCATGCTCAGCACTGATGCTTCCCTTAACTCTCGCGGTCCACTCAAATATCGTCGGTTCAATTCGGTTGAGGATCTCCTGTTGAGAGTGAATGTTAGTGATACAGGTAAAAGACCAACAAAACATGATTCACATAGTATACCCCATTAATAAAATCAATTTTGTTGTTATTGGTCTGGAAATGATAGCAAGAAAGGAATATTTACTATAGTTTAACATCTTCTAAACACATATTTCATACCTTTTCATATTCTTTGCTGGTAATATTTAGGTGAAGGTTTCCATCACCTATATGTCCATATCCACAACAACGAATAATGCTGGAGCCCAGATGTTCCCTCATGTCTTCTACCATCTTATAGAAGTGAGGTAAGGGGAGAGAAATATCGTATCTGTAGGGACAATAGAAACAAAGCAATTAGAAAGTGGGGGGGAGGA
>NC_051405.1:30809658-30810229 GCF_015228065.2 Penaeus monodon
AAAGAGAAAAGAAAAAAAAAAACATCATTGCTGAAGGCTAAATTTTATACAAATCAAGCCAGTGAAACTAAAAATATTTCTTTTTAGCTACTTGTTAAACTAGTTGCTAAAGACAAACTGACATGATTGTTTGAGATTATGACATAACATGCAAATATACTTTGTTTTACCATACTGCAATAAGACAATATATTTTATTCTGTAGTCTTGCAGGAAACTTAATGTCCTGTATGCAGTTTCATTATATACAAAAGTTAAAAGTTGTTTAGAGTGTAGACCATACTAATCGCTGGAAAATTCAGATTTACAACCACTGTACAACTGTAATCCACATTCCACCAAGGAGTTCTTATCAGTCTCTATTATATTTGGGATTTGAAGTAGCAAAAGAAGATTTACACATTTCCTTATTTCTAGGATTGGATAAATGGGAATAACTCTATTTCTAAATAACTAGACAGGGCAATATTCTCTGGTGAAAACTCCTGCCTTTTGTACTAACAAAATATTTGTTCATTATTCCTCTTGATAAAAGTGCACATGCATCCATGCATATTAATTCTTATGAAGC
>NC_051405.1:30810280-30811023 GCF_015228065.2 Penaeus monodon
GGAAGTATGTTTTTCAATATATTTCTATACAGAGAAAATCCCAGAACATAAACCAAACCAATTTTCTACCCAAAGAAGCACAAACTTAGTGTAAACACCACTGTTTTCCAAGCCATCATTAATGATACATGACCAACCCACATACAAGCAAGCACATGACATACACAACTACTGACTTATATGTGTAACCATCAGCGATCAGGGACTCAGCTATTCTTTCTCTAAGACTCCAAATGTGCTGAATTCTTGAAGGTTCAGTTGCCACAGTGCCATCCGTCACCTGTCCGGAGCTCATTACATATTCCAAAAAAGTGTTCAGCTTTTCTTCATCATGGTCCCCATTAGATCCTGAAATTTATTTTCATTTTCAGTGTTAACTACAGCAATGAATCTGTACATAAGAATACAGAAATATCATTTACTAGCAGGTAGTCATACAAGGAAAAGTTTCTGGCTCTCTTTAGACAATTAATAAAAGTATTAAAAATACATATACCTACAAGAGGCACTTATTTCATGAAGGTGGTAAGCACCACCCTGCCAAAACTGAGTTATGCATACCACTGTATTCCCCGATCATCCCTCTATCTTAGAAACACATAAGAACACTCCTCTGGAAGAGTTTGAAATTCTGTCCATAGACAAGACATGGTCTTTCAAGCATTTCAAAGATAAAACTCTGAATGTCATTTTCTCAGTTTTTTATATGTGGCACTTCTTGAATTTAGCACCTCACGTATACA
>NC_051405.1:30811134-30812305 GCF_015228065.2 Penaeus monodon
AACAAACAATCATATAATACCTGATGTTTCAATGAGCATATAATAAGGATGTGGCTCAATTGGTGACTTTAACTTTAAGTTCTCTTCCACACACTCCAGAGAACTTCTGTCAATAAACTCACAGGAACTTAATATCTCTCCCAGCTTTGACTTTGCATCTCTGAATGTTTGGAGAACATCATCAAAACTCTGGAGGCCTAGGAAAGCTAGATTCACAGCATTAGGTCTTGGAGGACAATTGATGGCAAGCTGAAAATTTTGTCAGGTGTGAATCATTTAAATCTGCTGTAATACAATGACAAGTACAGATGTTCAAATAAGATACGATGAGAGATTCATTGCACTGACTCAAATTCACATTAATTCCATAAAATATCTTCCATTAACCTTGGTAACTATTCCTAATGTTCCTTCAGAACCAATAAAAAGATGTTTGAGGTCGTATCCTGTGTTGTCTTTCTTCATGGTGGACAAGCAATCAATGATTTCTCCTGACGCTAGCACTGCTTCCACTCCCAGGACAGATCCATGAAGGCTTCCATATCGCAGCAACCGGAGTCCACCTGCACAGTACTATTCATTAAATGATGAAGGCTGTATTAATTGATGATGGATATGAATCAGTAAATTAAATAACAATCAAAATGAAGATTGTCCTGTACATGATTTGATTTCTTTGGCTAGCCTCATGGTATTCCAGTTCTTATAAATATAATAATTAGCACCAAATATCCACTTCATACAAGAAGAAATTCTGTGCAGCATGAGGAACAGGACACACCAGCATTAGTGGAGACATTCCCACCGATATGGCAACTCCCTTTGGCACCCAGGTCGAGAGGAACCATCAAGCCATGCTCTGCTACATGCTGGTCTAAAGCCTCCAGCACACACCCAGACTGACACACTACAACACCAGACCAGCTGTCTACACTTTCCACTTGGTTCATTAAGGCCATTGAGATGATCACTTCGTCAAAAACAGGTACACTTCCTCCTACAAGGCCTGTGTTCCCACCTGCAAAGAATCATCACAGTTTCCATTGAATTAGGTAATACAACGTCTCATTCTCTTCCATGTAATGATGGCCTAAAAATGGTATCAAGATGACCATTATATTTCTTTGTTGAATACAAATGACAGGATAAGTCTGAATTCTGAAAGGAAGGG
>NC_051405.1:30812412-30814471 GCF_015228065.2 Penaeus monodon
AAAAACTGAATATATCTATACCTTGAGGGCAGACTGCAAGCTTATGTTGATTACAGTATCTAAGAATGACTGATACTTCCTCTGTGGTCTTGGGCTTCAGAAGAACAGAGGAAGCTCCACGTACCATTCCTAGCCAGTCAGTGTTATGGCCCTCAAGTTCTGATTCCTCTGTTATGATTCTATGTGGACTAAGAAGCTCAGTGAAGAACTGGATATCTTCAGGTGTTATTTGGGAAAATGGACCTCTTTCAACAGGATATCTGCCAAATTGAATAACTTACTGTCTACCTTTACTGAAGATAGTGTTATTTTTGGTCTTGTCTACCCAAAATAACTTTTGTACTGAACTTCCTCTTTGTTTTAATCTCTTCACCTATTTGACCTTTGGTTACTGTAAATATTGAGGTACTCAAAAACTTGTCTAATTCAAAAAATCAAAACAAATAAACCCAGCAAGTATGCAATATTACTAGTGTGGTGAGGCTTCCATATCTAACACAACATAGTGATCTTATAGGCAAAGGCCAGCAAACATGAAACATGTACATAAGGCAAGAGAGAGCTCTAATTAACTCCTTATTTGACAATGAAATTGCCAAAATTTGCTAACAGGATCAGGTACCTGTGTCACTGCAGTTTGTGGCATTTAGGAGCACATAACTCAAATGAAATGAAGCAGGCATGTTAGTTGGCTGGTAATATGGAACATGACTGAAGATTGGTTTGTTACATATAACAATAAATATTTCCTTTATTCATGTGCTAGATAGGTCATAGATGAAACAAGACTTAGGACCTAGCTGTCAATCAAATGACAGAACGTTTATTTAGAAAATCTGAGGTTGTCCAAGAGTAAAATAATACCTGTTGACTTACCTTTTTGATGTTAATTCACACTTTGGGAAATATGCAACAGGTGCTGTGTGAACTTGTTTCTTTCCAGTGCATACTTTGGGGCCCAGGACAGACACAGCCCTTGTTAAAGGTCTAAGGCTTGACGATCCAAACCTCGCAATTCTCGCTGCCATTATCTCACTGAAGGAAAAATTGAGATTCTAAATGGAAATGTAATAGAATTTGATTAAATAATAAAATGTAATACTTTATTATTATCTACAAATAACATGCACAAACTAATTACATTCTTTACTCTTTGTATCACAGTTTATCAAACATGTACTTAACCTTGTTGGTCTGAATTTCAAAACACTATTTACACATGTGACACTATATCAGTATTTCTTGCACTTCAGTCGATTATGCACCTCTCAAAACTCCGAAATCAACCCAATGCCCTTTGGAAGTTTTACACCCACCTGGTCACCACAGCCCTCACGCCACCACAAACTACCTAACATTAACCCTTACCAACCATACCATTACCCACTCCACCATGACCATCACCCCCCCCCCCCATGTCATGCCAGCCACCATGGCACTCACCACTGAGGCACATCCGAACAAATGCCATAGTATGTCCTTTAGCGTTTGTGTTCCCACATCTGGGAACCTCTGAAGTGTATGATCTAGATATGATCTGTATATTGTGTAACCTGTTTGTATATAGTATGTATTACATCCTCATAATCATATTTTATGTAACTTATATGGAAATAAGACACACACAGAGGCCTGAGCTTCATAATCAGGTTCAAAATATTGAATAAAGAATTGTTATCTTGAGAATGGCAGTTCATATAGAAACATACAATAAACCTCAATCTTTTCTTCCAAATCTATATAAAAAGTAAAAAAAAAAAATCATTAGCCTTATGAGATTTATTATCATTTCTTAATAAATTTACAAATAACTTAAAAATAAAGGATATAATGATTCAGTGATTCACCATGACTTTGCAGTAATAAGTTAAATACTATGTATGTAATTCGTAAAATTCTCTTAAATTACCTAATTTTGTTTTCTACAAATTAAGGTCTTAGTTTAAAAAATTTAAATCAAGAAGGAAATAAAATAAAGTGTATGTCAGTTAAGATTCACGAACTGAAATTCTACATGACTGATGTACAGATATATTCACAATTCTTAAGAGATAATATA
>NC_051405.1:30814524-30815195 GCF_015228065.2 Penaeus monodon
CCGAGTTCTTTCATTAACAATCTGGACTTTTCCCCGTGTTAAAAACGGAATAATGATTATATTACCGGCTTATCTAAAACTACACATAGACCAATATCAACACGTCCTTTTCATAACACAAGATCCGCAAATCAAAACAAAATAAGATTTTTTAAAAGGGAATTAATTTGAAAAGAAAAAATTCACACACCTTTTAGTACCCTTAGTAATGGCAAAAAGGATACAAATCTCGCTCTCTATCACTAAGAAGGCCTACGAGAGTGCATTACGTAATCCCAGACGTGACCTTGACTTTATCAGTTTAATAGGGGCGTATAAATAAATTCAATTTTCGGCGAAATCACTTCTTCACTCTCCCCCTTAAGGTCGAGCGCTGTTCGATTCCCGGTTACTTTGACTTCGGTTTGGTGTTTGGTTTAACTCGGTTTCTCGATGCGACGACCTTTTTATTAATAAATAGGTAAGTGATTGATTTTTATTTTTAAAAAAATCTACCATTATTTCTGGCATCTTTAACGTCTCTGCATTTTTAAGGCAATGTAAGAGGAATAGTCATACCCGGATCAACCAGGACTACACAAGTCCGAACGATAATTGTCAATGGCAAGATATCACGGATCTTCATAGAAAGAAATCAGTAGATAATTTACAAAGTGAATTCTAATATTTGC
>NC_051405.1:30815419-30815838 GCF_015228065.2 Penaeus monodon
AACATTCTAAAATCTTTACCTTAAAAAAAGTAAATAACCCTTCTTTGTTCATAGAAGGAAAAAAAAATGGACAGAAGATAATGACAAATTAAATAGCGAGCAGAACAAAACCGAAAAAATCCCAATTGCAACCGTGATGAAAAAGGTAAATATTTTAGGCAGTTTGTTTACACCGAGCGCCCAGTGGCACCCTCGCCGCCTCCACCTGCTGGCACTCTCCCCTCGCCTGTGCCACGGTGCCACGAGGATGAGCTAGCCACGTTCAGGGAGAATGGATCAGGTAATGGACGGAGAGATAAAGGACGGGAGGGGGGGTGAAAGGAAACAAAGAGGGACAAGGAAAGGAAAGGAGAGAAAGGGGTAGTAACGTACGGGGGAGGAAGGAGGGTGGGTGGAGAAGGGATAAAGGTGGGAGAGGG
>NC_051405.1:30815976-30816334 GCF_015228065.2 Penaeus monodon
GAAGGGTTCAGGGGAGGATTATGAATGGACAATGTTTATGCCCTGTCATGTGCCCACAAGTAATTTGTTTTAGCCCAGTCATGATCTTCATAACGTCTGCTTTTAGCTCCATTGTGTGTATGAGTTGAGTTGTTCTTGTATGTAGTGTAATGGAGTGCCAGTTTTTGGTTTTAATGTGGTTTTGATTCAGACTGGGTTGTGCAGTGGCAGTTTATTGCATTCAAAGCCCTTCATAAGCAGCGTGACTGTATTTGGTGTATTCTTATTGGGTTTCATGGATCTTCTTATATTTTTGGTCATTAGTTAGTGTATTAGCACCATTTTCTTAATGTAAGAAGGGCTGGTATGTACCAAACTG
>NC_051405.1:30816459-30816561 GCF_015228065.2 Penaeus monodon
GCCAAACCAGACCAGACCAAACCTGCCATTTAACCACACCTAACCAACCTAACCAAACCTGATCTACTGAACCTGATCGAAGCCCAACTTCAACCCAATTTC
>NC_051405.1:30816855-30816987 GCF_015228065.2 Penaeus monodon
TAACTTTACTACATCTATTTCTGTATTCCCTGTCACAGGCATGCAAACCTCTTGCTGGCAGAGGCTAGGTTTTGAAGGATTTTTAGTATACCCATATTTATGTTTTTCTGTTAAATTACAGGCAGATTCTTA
>NC_051405.1:30817028-30818187 GCF_015228065.2 Penaeus monodon
AGTAATAACTTTGTATATGAATAATATGGAGCAAAACCATAATGGTACATTCAATTTAGAAGTAAGTAGAAATTGCATAGTGAATATAATAACTTATATATGTTACAAGTTAAAAGTAAGGTTAAGATTTTACTTTAGCGTTTCCTTGTATGGGAACCTGACTTTGAATGCATTGTTGTTAGATGCATAAAAAAATTCCTCAATCTCTTTTATTTCTTTGTGAAGGATAATGATAAAGGACATGAAGGGAAGGCAAGCATTACTATTTGATTTGTGTCTTTATGCATGGAAAAGATTATCAGATGATTAAGAGCTTCTCTGAATTAGTATGTGTTATGACCTCCTTCTGTCAAAGATAAGAGAGTGAAACTATTGCTCTGCTTTTAGGCTTATCTGCAGACTAATAGCATGAGGAAAGCATGATTTGATGGGCCAAGATGGTTAGTGATTATCTAGAAAGGATACTTTTATTTTATTTTGATAGAAAAGTGCATATTTGGAGAATAAATATTTGAGTGTGTGACTGACTCATCTTCTGTGTGGTTCAGGCACCTGGATAATTCTGCAGTAGTGGGTCTGGGTAGATGATGTGTTTAGGAATTCTTAGAGGAAAGGAAAACAATTATAATTCTTAGAATGAATACTGATACAAATGATTAGTTAAGTAAATAATGTGTTTAGGAAACCCGTCATCTGACTATATAGTTTTTCTATGCTGCCATGCAGTGAGTATATAAGAATGAATAATGGCATTTTTTTGTGCAATTTATGCTAGTTTACTTTTATTTTGTTCAAAGAGAATTCACATTTCGCATTTACTCACACAATGTGTAAATTTGAAAATTACTTGAAAAGGAAAAGTTATACTTTTAGTGCATACTAGCTGAGCCTCCCATATAGTTCCCCAAGCTAAATTGATCCTGATTCTAATTTAAACTGTCCATCTTGTACAGGTGCTCTGGCTGTGATGCGTGGAGGGTGGGCGAGGGCAACCAGGGTCGTAGGTGTTGTAGTCGTGCTAAGTGTAGCATGGCTCCAGCTCGCGCTCCCTCCTTTACCTCATGACCCTCAGGCTGCTCTTGGGGCTGGTGCTCGTGAAACCCCAGAGCTTGACCCAGCAATCATCATCCACCACAGCCCAGCTTCAAAGTTCCTACAG
>NC_051405.1:30819433-30819925 GCF_015228065.2 Penaeus monodon
GCTTACAATACCCATAGTACTTTTTGTAATGTCTACTATTTCCTTAAGTAATTTAAGTAATTTACTTAAGTATATGTTCCAAATCAGTCTTAAATAAATATTGACAGTTCATTTCAAGAGTGATATTGTAAATTTTATTTTCTCTCATTAGGCCAAAGGAAAATCTTCAAGCTCCTCAGAGGGGTCAAAACTTACAGCAGAACAGATTCAGGAGATTCGTGAGCAAATTCAACTTCGCAGTGGGAATGAGACAGTTTTGAATGAGGAGTTATTTGGTCCTGTTCAGCCTGATACTATTGTCATAGCAGTCCAGGTTCGTTCTTACCATATGCTCATCCAGATCAGGGTTTCACCACCTTTTTGTTTCTTTGCACCCCTTGAATGTTGGGATTCGTTTCCTTGTATTCTTGAAGCCATGGCAAAAAAATTGATGATATTACATCAACTCATTATTTTTTCTTTGTGAACTTTACACATTTTGACACTTGAATA
>NC_051405.1:30820337-30820688 GCF_015228065.2 Penaeus monodon
GGATCTAGGTCAATGATGTTATGATTGAAGAATAAATAATATTTAGATACCACCATATATCACTGTATGTTATTAATTTTACATATGTTACTAAATAATTTTTTTTTTTACTCCATTTTGATTTTTCTTAAACAGTGACTCTGTTTTCAGGTGCACAATCGGTTAGAGTACTTAAGACATTTAATTGTGTCTTTAGCACAAGCAAGAGACATAGACTCTGTATTGCTTATATTTTCTCATGATAATTTTGATGAAGACATCAACCAGCTAGTCACAACGATTGACTTTTGTAAGGTAAGAATCTTATACTAAAGGCTTGCATGAGTATTGGAGATTAACTCCTTGGATCTG
>NC_051405.1:30821468-30821821 GCF_015228065.2 Penaeus monodon
AATTCTTTTGACATTCCTGATCTTTCAAGGGGAAAAAAGCTTATATAGGATGAAACCAAAGGAAATATTGACTTTATTAATTTATATAGGATTTGCACTCTCTGTTTCAGGTGATGCAGATCTTCTATCCACACTCTTTGCAGACCCATCCTGACAGCTTCCCTGGAGAGTCTCCTGGTGACTGCCCAAGAAACACAAAGCCAGAAGAGTCAGTATTTTGGCATTTTCAGTTAACCTTTGTAAAGTTGTTTGACAATGATATATAGTATCTTTGTAAGAAATTACTTGGGGAGGTAGTATATTGATTTAAACATCCACCTGTGAAAGGGGATATAGGGATATAATTATGTTAA
>NC_051405.1:30821840-30822417 GCF_015228065.2 Penaeus monodon
GGGGGGGGGGATATTTAATTTTATGTATAATATGCATAATATAAAAATCTTTATAAGTAATGTAAGCTTTTTATGGAAGATGACACAAAATTTTTATTTTTGCATTGACTGGCTTGTGTTTTTCATTTTAATGTTACAGAGAAAGCTGAATTTTCTCTCTTAAATGTAAACACAAACTATTTCACACAGAGCTGCAAAACTTAACTGCATAGGTAGCCCAGACCTCTACAACCACTACCGAGAAGCTCGTTTCACGCAAACTAAACATCATTGGTGGTGGAAAGCAAATAAGTAAGTATGTCCTTTTTAATTTCTAAATGATATTCTTCTGGAAAAAATAGTGCATAAAAATCTTGTTTATTAGAACTTTGTTTGATATAGAAATGATTAACTGTAGTTTAGTTTTTACATATTATTTAGTACATGTAGAATAACTGGATTTATTTTGTAATACTTAGAGTTTTTTCTAAACATTATAATTGATTGTGTATATCTGTTCTTTTAGTCCTTTAAGTGTTCATTTTAAATTTGTTTTTGTGTTTGTGTACTTATGTAAGGTGATATCAACTTATGTATA
>NC_051405.1:30822565-30823227 GCF_015228065.2 Penaeus monodon
ACATCAAAAGGTAAGTAAGCAATGTGAAAAATTCATAACTTAATGCTGTTCCTTTTTTGAACAGAATATTTGATGATGTGTGGGTCCTGAGAAACCACACAGGGTTGGTGCTCTTCCTGGAGGAGGACCATTATGTCGCTGAGGACTTCCTGCACATGCTTCGACTCCTCTCAGCGGCCATCCCTCGAGCCTGTCCCAAATGTTCACTCATAACATTAGGGAACTATTTGAAAAATTATAATTTCCAAATAGATGGAAGAAAGGTATGGAAATAATTTTAAAAAGGGGAGAATGTACTATGGAAACACAGATTTTATTTTTGTTTTGATGGTAGTATGATAGCTTTTCTGTATGTTTGTGCTTAATTTATATGATTATTCTCATGCTTTTTGAGTCAGGTGGTTACTTCTCTTTGATGTCTTAATGAAGGCATCAGCTATGCCATGTAATAAGTTGCTACAAAGTTCACACAAATTTCTGATTTACTTAGAGGTGGGAGTGGTTTTTGTATAGCAGAATAGTATTCTTATTTAAAGTCTTTCAGGAACTGTTCTGATATTACTTTAGATTTTCATTTCCATTTCAAAGCACAAGCAATAGTATGCATCATTCTTATCATGAATTCCGTAAGTGTGAGTGTGTGAGAAGGAATTTTGAGTGTC
>NC_051405.1:30823246-30824988 GCF_015228065.2 Penaeus monodon
GCATGCAGTCACATATAACTTTGCACCTTTGCTTTTTCTTTTTTCTTGAAGGTGGAGGTTACTCAGTGGGTTTCTTCAAAGCACAACATGGGTTTTGCTTTTAATCACAGTGTGTGGCAACAGATAAAGGCATGTAGCTCACAGTTTTGTGATCATGATGACTACAACTGGGACTGGTCGCTACTTCATGTGAGCTCCACCTGCCTTCCGCAGAAATTGCACACACTTGTTCTCCGTGCCCCGAGGGTCTTCCACATTGGAGAATGGTAAGTAGGACTGCCTAATTTATTCATGATTTTTTCCTCGCAGTATTGAATGAATCACTATGAAATCTTATGGGGCTGAATGTGTCACTGAATTTCTTCTTTCCTATTTTTTTGTGGATTTTGTCAATACATCTGTAGACTGCTTGTAAATTCTGCTGTTTTTGTTTTTTTGACAGTGGTGTCCACCATAAAAAGAAAGACTGCAGCTCGCGCACTGTCTTACACAAAGTGCATCGAGCTATACAAGTCGGGCAACATACCTTATTTCCACGACAACTGGTTGTTGTTCACACACCTCCAAAAAAGGTTTGTTTATTGCATCTTGTCATTTTGTTACCTTCAACAAGTGCATACAATTAAGCTTTCTTTCCTGTTTACTAGATGTTTAAACTTGGGCCAGATTATTATCATGCGACTCCTTTTTATTACAAGATTTCAGACAAAATCAGGAAGAATATCCAAATTATGTGTGAATGAGAATGAATGCCTAATTAATATTTCCATAATATGATTTTATGAATATGATTTTATTGAAAGGGTAATTATTCATCTTGTTTTTATAATGATTCATTCACACATCTGTCAACATTTGTCACAGTGCAATCAGTTAACAAACATCTGGCCAAAAAAATGTCAGAGAAAATCTGAAAGATTGCAATAACTCTGCCAGTAAATAGGCCACAATTAAAGCTGACTGACACATCGAATTTCCAGGTGAAAAAGCACAAGGGCAATGGAGGCTGGGGAGACAGAAGGGATCATGCCCTTTGTCGTTCATTTAGTGTGAGCACAGCCCCTGATTCTGTGATGGTCAACAGCTCTGTATTGTCGACACAAGTGGTTGGTAACAGTTCAGTCAATGGGAGTGCGATAGTCCGCAGTGGCTCTTGATCATGGTACTGCAATTTTCTTATTACTGATGTATATAGGGTGAGATTTACAATGTGATGATTTTTTTGCATCAAGGAAAGAAATATAGTCGTAAGTGAATGAGGTTCTTATTAATGCTGAGATGTTTACATTACTGCAAATTGATTAATTGTTCAGAAAATGGATAATCTTTGCACAATAAAGTAAATGGATGCCATTTAAAGCAAGTACTATTATTTGTTATTAGTTGCTTTTGTTACCATGCCTTCATTTTACATATAAGTAGATCTGTGGAAATTGAAAAGAACAAAAGCAAAAGTATAAACATGTTGCAAAGCTAGTTTCCTTGATTTTATGGAGAGTTCATAATCAGTAAGCAGAGTTTGATACCTCTGTATCAAGCACAACAAGGCATAGTATTTTATCAGAGTTACATATATGAGATTATTCTCAGTAAGTATGACAATCAGTTTGTATTTAACCCACTATGAATGGGTATATGAATATTATTGTATGTTTGGAAAGGCTTATATTGTTGAAGTCTTTTTAGTTAGTGCTTTGAAAGACATTTTTTCAGTATTTGAATTATATTCTATTTTTTGTGCT
>NC_051405.1:30825079-30825157 GCF_015228065.2 Penaeus monodon
ACCCATTGCTGCTGGGTCCATGTACTGTCCACTGTGGATTTTGTATTATTAGTTTTGATTAGTAATAAACTCACCAAG
>NC_051405.1:30825521-30825893 GCF_015228065.2 Penaeus monodon
CACTCCTGGCGTCTACAGATTGAGAGACCTATCTATACGTAAAGATGTATTGATTATTTGTTGGCAGGTGTAAAATACCTCATTCTTTTAAATTATATGTTTTTGTTATAATAGTACAATTTTTATCTTACATTATTAGAGAGTCTTACTGCTTTTTGTCACATGCTACAGTATTAGTCTTATTGTTACTGCTGTACCAAACCTTTACTTGTGCATTGTCGTAGCTTGTACTATGTTATGGAGTGGCTTTAATGTTAAAGTACTGTATGCTTTGCTGGTTACATTTACAGATAAGGAAACTTGATTACTGTCCTAGGGATTGTGGTCTGTATGAAGAGAATTTTTGTGTATACTTATCAGTTTTGCTGATAC
>NC_051405.1:30825930-30827194 GCF_015228065.2 Penaeus monodon
GTGTGTCAGGGCTTCTTGCAGGAAAAATTATAGCCCTGAGTGCTTATATACTGTTTATGATAATGAAATTTCAGAACTCTTTTATATTTGTCATAAATTCTGTGGCTCCTTTTATACGAATCACATCCATGATAAAAGGTTGTGCTCTATAGTATGTCGATGGGTGCTCTTCTTATTGCTAAGCTGTTATTCCCCAACTTCAATGCTTTGTACCCGATAAAACGATACTCTTCAGCATTTCTTAATTATTATTTTATATTTTCAATAGTTTTTTGGTTTATTTGTTGATGTATGTTCTTTTTTATCTCAGCCATTTTTTTGTTGATGAAATTTTAATAGCACAAAAGATATATTACCATTTTTATATATAAACTTTTTCTTCAATATTTCTTCTTGTTCCTCTAGAGTTGTAAGTTCTCGAGGCGCTTATCCAAGTGAAAGGTGCAGTTTATTGCTGTGGTCTTTGATAAGTAAACAAATTATGCGTAAATCATGCTAGTCACTTAATAGTCGTAAATTATGTCCTGGAAGTTCATGAAATGTCAAAAATTTGGCAAGAGTTATGGCTTGTGACACCAGTCAGATGGTAAAGGTAAATGAATGAAGTAGATAGTCGTAAGGATGCATGTTTCATATTATATGATGACTGCCCATGAAGGTTGATGCATAAATTAGAAATTTGAAGAAACAAAACAAAATGAAAAAAGTGCAAAATTTTGTCCTGTTTACATACTTAATTACAGTTGTAGGGCATATTTTTTTCCTTGTGCTAGATGTATTTATGAATGTGATCACTAGAAACAGGGCAGGCCATCATGATAACTGAACTAAAGGAAGGTATTTAACAATATCCAGGGGCTTTACACCTAGTTTCTCTACAGTATTGCTTATAACTGCTCTCATGTAATTGAAAAGCTGTCATATGAGCTAGGAAGTTGTTTAAAAATATGCTTATCATCTATTTTCTCATCAGTATACTGTATCAGTGGGAATGAGATATTTTCTTGAAGCCACCCATGCCTTTTGTGCCAAAGAGGCACATTTACAAATTGGAAGAATAATTGCACTATGGTGTTATTTTCACACAAAGCCTCTTTTTATGCTAGTGTAGCCTTAATCTGTCAATGTGCCAGAAAACTTGATTGTGGGCAGACTAATGTAGCAGAGTAGTTAGAGAATATTTGTATATTTGGTATTGTATGTAATGCAGTGTTTTGTGGAAAGATGCTATAAGAAAAGGCATATTTATAATGAAGAAGGTATT
>NC_051405.1:30827243-30827482 GCF_015228065.2 Penaeus monodon
TCTGCACAGAATTTATAATACAGAATTATAGTTTGCACATATGTAGTCTGTGCTAGAATACCTTTGCCAGGGTTTATCACATGTGGGAAATTTGTACATATTTAAAAATGAACTGTATTTTTGGGGCTATAAGCCTGTACTAGTCATACTCAGTATTTATTTAGGTACTGTACAGAGGGCCATTCATATATTGATCTATTTATGCTTGCAGTGCTGTACCCTAGGCATAAGTCGGTATA
>NC_051405.1:30827505-30829563 GCF_015228065.2 Penaeus monodon
AACACATTCTTCACCATCTTCACGTCCATTGATTCGCATTCCCCTACCCACTGGAATGATACTAAAATTACTCTGATCAGTATGCAAGTGGCCCCAAATCATCAAGGATACATTATAATTTTGTGAGTTCATATTGTCCCCATATAATCACAGTATGCTAAAATGTCCTATGATGTCCATGCGGACTTTGTTTCAATTCTTTTTGTGTCAAATTTTTGCAAACTTATTGGTGTTTTAGTTGGTCGTAATTAATAAGATATTGTTTACTCTGGTTATATATGCTATGGAGAGGAATTTTGATACTGGTCTAGTTTACAAAATATAGTTTACATGAGTTAGATATCCTATTTATTAATACCACAATCAGTGTGTTAATAAAGGTCAATATTTGGATAAGTAGCAATATTCTCTTTATTTTCTGTTTTGGTATAGACCACATTGCTTGTTTTATGCCTTTTAAAGATATTGATTGTTTTAATGATCATATTTGTTCTGCAGCTAATTTTCCAGCAAGTAGGGCATTGGAGTTTGTTAGTTTGTCATGAATGAAAGGAAAAGGAAAAATAATAAGAGAGGGTTTAGACAGGAGAGAGACAGTGAGTGTTTGCATATTATTTCTAATCTTTCAAATGTTTTGGTTTTCATGTTGTTACTTCTTTAAAAGGGGGAGGGAAAGGAAAACTAATCAGGGAGAGGAAAAGATATAGATTCTCAAGGAACAGCATTCTTTTGCTTGCAGCTTTAGAATTTGAAGCACTTGTTACTTAGCAGAAATTGCCATGCATGTCTGTAGCACAAAAAGCTTTTACTTTTATGTTCTCCATTGTATTCTCATTCTTTTTAAGAGATTCTTATGCTTAAATTTTGAGGAATGATTTATTTATTTATGTGTTATGGTATTGACGCTTCTTGAATGCTTTTACTGAGTATTTCAGATATGTGTATCAGTGAAATTCTGAATTTAAACATGCTTAGAAAAATAGCATAAAGAAGAGAAAAAAGTCAGTGAGTGTAACAGTTTAATTTGACCATTTAATTTTACTTAAAAATGGTTGAATTTGATTTGTAAAGTGCAAAAGCTGCTTTATTAGACATACTATACTGGGACTAAGATGTATAACCTTACTTCCAAATTTCCCAGTGTCTCAAGAATATTTAGTAAACTACCTAATGTTTTTCAGGACTGTGTTTTAGAGTATGGAGACACATTTTTTCATAAACAAGGGCATAAGTACATGCTTAGCAGAATGTAATGTATGAAGTACACAAGGGTTCTAGATGAAAGTAGATGGAAATGAAAATATCTCATAACATTTTGTTATGTTTGTCCCCAATATCTAGATTCTGTTGCTAATATGTGTGATATTAATACTTCTGTATATTTTTCAGTAATTCAAGGCAAATATTTGTTATTGCTTCCATTCATATGGTGTTTCTTCTTATGAATAAAAACTGTATATTAGTTCTTTGAAAGTGAGTGTCCCAAATTTACAAGAGAATAATTATAATTACTTCTACCATCATGACATTTTAGGGGAGAGCTTAATACAAGGGATAGCTGCTATATGGAAAAGTCTTCAATCAGCAGAGTATTTATAGAGATATGCCAGCCTAAAATGAATATGTAAGAATATCATTATTAGAGTGTTTTTATGGACAAGCTAAAGGCATGGATATTGCAGGTGAGAAAAAAATGGTAGAGAATTTTCATGTACACTATATGGTAAACTACAAGTACATACCAATATTTCATATAAGAACTAGATATTTTATTCTTAAAATTAACCTGAAAGTGAGTTGATATATTGTGTTGATTTTTGTGTGTGAAGTTGTTACTAGCTGTTTATGTATGTTATGCCTTTAAATTAACGAATTATTTATACATTTATTTACTTGTCAAATTTTTTGAGCAAGGATGTTTGACTTTGGCTGTTCTTACATTCCATATAAAGCATGTTGTGTTATTTATGAATGTGCCATGATTTGATTTCTTGTGTTTATTAGTCCAAGTCAAAGTAGCGATTACTCTCTTGGTCAGTGAAATCCGTGGTTAAGAGG
>NC_051405.1:30829598-30829792 GCF_015228065.2 Penaeus monodon
GGAGTGCGGCAGTTTGCTTTTATGAAATTGAAAACTGTGTTGCTTATTGTATGATTTGATTGTATAGCTTGTTATTCAGTTTATAAATTTATCAGTAGCTCTAAGTTTGCACACACTTCTACATCAACATCCAAATACATACATGCCTTCACACATGCAAATGAAAATATGTACAGAAATTTGAAAATCCGCTT
>NC_051405.1:30829945-30830158 GCF_015228065.2 Penaeus monodon
AGTTGTTAACAAAAGACCAACTTATTTAATAGGTATTCCACACTGCCAAAGATCTCATAAATTAATGTAAAGTGTTTAGCAGTAAACAGCTGGTACTTATGTGTCTGTTGTGTAACGGTATTAATGTTTATAGGTGGGACTTTGTGTATATATCAACGAGATATTTATCAATATATATATATACACACTCATTCACATATGCCCTCAAGCATA
>NC_051405.1:30830769-30830966 GCF_015228065.2 Penaeus monodon
ATTATTTTTCACATTAGTCCTTCAGTTTAAAACCTAATTATATTCCTGTATATTTTTTGCCTTACATTGTAAGTGCTAGGGCCATAAGGCTCCAATTTTTTAAATACTTTACCAGTTCAAAATATATTTAGTGTACTGTTATTATTATTATTTTACAGGATTATGTTTGTGTAATTTATTGTAAACTCTATACCTCT
>NC_051405.1:30833324-30833706 GCF_015228065.2 Penaeus monodon
ATAATTGTCTTATTTAAATGTACTAAAGACGGAATAAAACATGGAATTTGGGTGTAATGATGAAATGGTAGCTGAGATATTCATGCTGACTATAGCAGTCTGATGTCACTTGAGTTTTATTTATACATTGATAACCATTCCTCTTCTGAGTGTATCTTCACTTGTTTTTATATATATACATATAATTTACGTGTGCTGTTATGGTTGTCGTGTATGACTGTGTATTTCCATGAATATGGAATGAGAAATAAAAAAAAAAAGACAAAATAATAATACTTTTTTCTCTCCTTATGAATGGTGTTGTCTGTTAGATAGTGTGAAATGCTTTTTGTGAATGGGTTAAAAATTCCATATTTTTATATTTTATTTTTAATGTCTTATA
>NC_051405.1:30834363-30834602 GCF_015228065.2 Penaeus monodon
CTTCTATTTTCTGCTATCCTCTCATCTTCTATCTTTTTCTATCCTCTTCTATCCTCTCATCTTCTATCTTCTATCCACATCTATCCTCTTATCTTCTATCCTATCCTCTTCTATCTTTTTCTATCCTCTTCTATCATCCTCTTCTATCCTCTCATCTTCTATCTTCTATCCACATCTATCCTCTTATCTTCTATCCTATCCTCTTCTATCTTTTTCTATCCTCTTCTATCATCTCATCT
>NC_051405.1:30834739-30834832 GCF_015228065.2 Penaeus monodon
AGGTGCAGTCAGGTAAGACATGTGTGCAACAAATTGCCTTACAGTGGCCTTTACATATACCCAAAATGTAATGGTTATATGGGGTCTTGTGAT
>NC_051405.1:30834867-30835541 GCF_015228065.2 Penaeus monodon
TTGATGTGTGAAATCAATTGAATGTGTTTCGTCTCTTAACTTAATGTAATCCATTTGCTCTTAAACATGATGCGTTTGTGTCTGTAATCGTATATGAATAGATGTACATTTATTGCTACTAATATCAAGTCATAAATACAAAATGTATGGGTGTGTGTTATGAGTATGGCATTTATTATTATAATAGATTTGTCAATTTTCTCATTAGGAAGATGCTGTGGCTCCTAAAGGAGCCGATGTTGAGATGGGACAACCAAGAAAAATGTTTATTTCTTCTCGGTCTTCTTGGGGAGGAGCACAGCCTGGATGTTAGGCAGAACACCACCCTGGGCAATGGTGACGCCAGACAGCAGCTTGTTGAGCTCTTCATCGTTACGGATGGCAAGCTGCAAGTGACGGGGGATGATACGGGTCTTCTTGTTGTCACGAGCGGCGTTACCTGCCAATTCCAGGACCTCAGCGGCCAGGTATTCCATGACGGCAGCCAGGTACACGGGGGCACCAGCTCCCACACGCTCGGCGTAGTTGCCCTTACGCAGAAGGCGGTGAATTCTGCCAACAGGGAACTGAAGGCCGGCCCTGCTGGAGCGGGACTTTGACTTGCCCTTTACCTTACCACCCTTACCACGACCAGACATGATGTTTGCTTGTTAGGTACTTTATAAACCTTATCG
>NC_051405.1:30836249-30836378 GCF_015228065.2 Penaeus monodon
AGGTAAATTAGTTTTTTATAAAAAGAGGATTTTTTTATTACTTTATTCAGTGAGTCTACTTGAAGTAGTTCGTATATCTTGTTTTCTCACTTTACAATTACATTTGGTGCTCATTAAATTCTGGAGAAA
>NC_051405.1:30836793-30837177 GCF_015228065.2 Penaeus monodon
ATATACATGTGCAGCATGCATGAACCAAGAGTAGTTTATATTTTATCCTAATGTGTTCTAAGATGGATTTGCAAATTCAAATTTGAAATCTTAAACATATTTCAATTTCCAGTGTTTTTATAGAGTGAAAATTGTTATAGAAAATGAGAAAAAAAGAAATACATCTGGAAAATCATAAGAGCTATGTGATTATTTGTTTATATAATATAGTGACTATTTTTTACCATAATAAACATAGTTTGTGATTTATTTTTGTATGTAAAATTTACAAGGGAATAAAGACTTAAATCATTGATACTGTTATTTTTTTTGGTTTTCTAAAACAGGCCCTTTTTTGACAACTATTTCCCCATGATCTCTATTCTCTTTTAACCCAATACTGCT
>NC_051405.1:30839602-30839899 GCF_015228065.2 Penaeus monodon
ACAGTATCAATGATTTAAGTCTTTATTCCCTTGTAATTATACAATACAAAAAATAAATCACAATCTATGTTTATTATGGTAATGAAATAGTCACTATATTATATAAACAAATAATCACATAGCTCTTATGATTTCCAGATGTATTTCTTTTTTTCTCATTTTCTATAAACAATTTTCACTCTATAAAAACACTGGAAATTGAAATATAGTTATAGATTTCAATTAGAAGTAGCAACTCCATCTTAGAACACATTAGGATAAAATATAAACTACATCTTGGTTCATGCATGCTGCACA
>NC_051405.1:30840246-30840520 GCF_015228065.2 Penaeus monodon
TTCTCCAGAATTTAATGAGCACCAAATGTAATTGTAAAGTGAGAAAACAAGATATACGAACTACTTCAAGTAGACTCACTGAAATAATAGTAATAAAAAAAATCCTCTTTATATCTATCACCTAAGAAAAATACAAACAAGAAAATAATTCTCAAGCCGGAAAGACTAAAAAGTACGACTAGATTCTTAAAAAGAAAGGCTAGAAAACATGGTAAGTAAGAAGCAAGAAAAGTTTTATCTTCATTGTGCTTTAAGAAAGTTTTTTCTGCATCTA
>NC_051405.1:30841079-30841160 GCF_015228065.2 Penaeus monodon
TGTGAAAGCAAATGAATGCCCAAATAACATCAAATATATCTGGTATCAATAATAATCACATCTTAATTCTTGTGATCATCC
>NC_051405.1:30842663-30842995 GCF_015228065.2 Penaeus monodon
TAATCCTCTTTAATTATCCAAAGATCAGGAAAAGCATAATGGGGAAACTCAGCACACTGATTTCAGCAATACCACTGATAACGTGATACAGAAGCCCTGCTCTGCCTACGTTTTAAAACTCATCATCTGCGACAAGGTCTAAGTAGACATCAAATGACTCCCGGTTACAGCATCCATCTGCCTTGAACACATACTTGTGAAATGTTCCATCCACACATATTGCTGAAATAAGGGAAGAGGAGCATTAGTAAGCTTGTTTTATATACAAGAAACTAACAACTTTCATGGACATAGAAAACAATAGATTTTTTTCTTTTTAAATCAGAGCTCAG
>NC_051405.1:30843046-30843380 GCF_015228065.2 Penaeus monodon
TACAGGCAAGAAAGTCTTACAAAACAAAATATTTCCGTGTCAACTTGTATATATTTCATATAAACTTTTCTGTTTCCTACTACCTGTAGTTTTTTAATGAAAAGGATGCCAATATAGATATATTCCATGTGTTCATAAATACAAACTGTCATGAGGAAAAAACTCTAAATATTACAGAAAAAAAGAAAACAGAGAAAAATTACCATAAACAGTGGAACTAGTCCCAAAGGCACAGACACAGGCACACTCAGGAGGGACGGTGAAATTTGCAAGTGCCCACTGGGATTCCATATACCCGCCGAGGAATCCCATTCGTGAGAATCTAGAAACCATG
>NC_051405.1:30843409-30843611 GCF_015228065.2 Penaeus monodon
GATTAATGAGAGTACTTGCTGAGGGGAAGAAAAAAATGTATCCTCTAATACAGGAGTTTATAAAGATAAATGTCCAAGCAACTGGGCCAAAGGCTTACGTTGAGCGGCGGTTCAGTTTTGTGTCCTTGAGTGCAAAGATGTGGATTGTTCCCTTGTCACTGGAGCAGCACAAAAACTCGCTATCACCACTAAAGTTAATGCT
>NC_051405.1:30843666-30844150 GCF_015228065.2 Penaeus monodon
TCAAGGATGCTACCTCTCACTACCTGGATGTTAAACAATTGAATATAAATGTCAAATATCAATAGACCACAATACTGTTGAGATTATTAATAACTATGGAAACTTGATACAAATATCACACATCAATATTACTATCAAAAGACAAGCCAAGAAAATATGGAGTACTTACCAATATAATGTTGCAGGGTCTGAACCCCTCCGTAATTCTGCCAGCAAAACACGCCTGGCAGTGTCCCACACCCTAATAAGCGTGCCCTTGTGTGATGCTGTCGCAAGCAGGGTCCCTTCTCTGTTCACACTGAGGCATGCTAACTCACTCTTGTGTGCCTGTACTGTGAGAGGTGCTTGGGACACAGTTGACTCTGTTGTAAGAAGGTCCTGGAAGAGTTGCATTTATACATTTATGAACTTCCTTTTATATTAATCTTATTTAACTTCTTCTTTCATTCCCTCTGTTACACCTGACTACTAAACAAGATGCAAC
>NC_051405.1:30847713-30848542 GCF_015228065.2 Penaeus monodon
TAAAAAACAAGACCCCTTGCTATAAAATTGCTTTAAATAAACTCACCACTAACTGGACAGCTCCAACTTTATGTGCTGGGAAACAGAGAATGTGTCTGTCAGCAGAGGGTAGAGGAGACACTTCACAAAGACCTAGGGGGTTGTCACGAGTCTCGCAGGTGAAAAGTCTCCGTGGGGAATGAGGGAATGAAAAGACATGAATCTGACGGCAGCATACAACAACTAGCCTGAAATGCAAATGGCCATGTCTATAAACTATCTATGGCATCACCTGTAGCAAGGAAATAATATTTTTTGCATTTTCATTTATGCTTCCAATCTGTTAGATATGCACAAAATCTAAAAAGTGGAGGTATAAGGGTATTACCTATCTTTACGCAGTCTAACAGACAAAACTGGAGCAGAGAAGGTAAACTCAAGGACGAATCTTGATGTTCTGTCATCATAGATTAGGACTGTATTGTCAGCATACTTAGGTACTGCTCCTCCTCCTACTATTGCCAGTAAATTTGTCCTGTGCAACATTTCTCCATGTGCAACACTTCCGGCTAAGCTTTCTTCTACAATGTTAATAAGAATGAAAAATCATAATACAGAAAGAAAAGGGCTAACATCCATATATATATAGACAATATCAAAGGCTACAACACAATTTAAAAATTGAGTTATAATATAACCATCCCATGAACCAAGAGTACATTAGGAAATAATGTAACCAAATGAAAACAAGCATCAGTGCAAAATAAAGACTTACTCAAATGTAATTTTTCTGCAAGAGGCTCCACATTGTATATACGAACACCATTGTCCATACAGCATATGAAACACC
>NC_051405.1:30848793-30849167 GCF_015228065.2 Penaeus monodon
AATAATAATATATTAATATAATATTAATAATATATCATATTATTTTAATATTTTAATATTTTTTTTTATAAAAAAAAAAAGAATAAAATTAGATTATATTATATTATATTATATTATATATAATAATTATATTTTTATATATTATATTATATATTTTATTAAAATTTATTATTTTTAAATTTTTTATTATATATTTTTTATATTTTAAAAATATTTATTATTTTTTATTTTATATATTATTTAAAAATATATATATATTATATATTTAATATAATATATTTTTAAATTATATTATTTTATATTATAATATATTATTTAATTATAATTTAAAAAATATTTTTTATAAAAATTATTATAAAAATATAATTTTTTTT
>NC_051405.1:30850905-30851236 GCF_015228065.2 Penaeus monodon
AGAATAAGCATGATATGACAAAAAATATAAACACATATGCTACACATAAATGAAAAACTACATGCAAATGACATCTATATAGAAAACATAAAATTGTATAAAATAATCCTGGATGTATCAAGTTAAAAACTTGTTCACAGACTTTTCATGTGTCTACCTATTGCTCAAAAAACCAAAAAATTTGATGTGTGTATACAATATTTTTTTCAAATTTCTTTTGGGAACTTGAGGGAAAATTACTGGCGGATAGGGTAAAATATAACCATAGTTTTCAGGTATACAAGCGTCAAACCAGTATAATATTGTATAAGGTAATTTTGGGAAAAGCCGA
>NC_051405.1:30851852-30852120 GCF_015228065.2 Penaeus monodon
CAGAAAACTACCTCAAATGGAAGTTTAACGTTTTACTGTTACAGGTAACATTCCAGACAGTGGTGGTGTCAGCAGCCTCCATGTCTTTTTCAAAAGTGGCCTTCTCTAATGATACCTATTATCATTCTGGAGAGCAAAAACCATTCCAAAGAAAACTTATTTGATGTGCAAGATTTCCAGGCTGGGACCATCATATCAACAGCAATATATATTTCTTAGCCAATACTCACAAATCCTTGAATATACAGGAATAAAATCTATTCTCTTT
>NC_051405.1:30852660-30852870 GCF_015228065.2 Penaeus monodon
TTTGTGATATGGTTGCCGTGACAGAACTGGATGCAATGGGTTGATAGATATATGACAGATAACCAATTCTAATAAGAATCGCTTTTCACTTCAGTAATAACCACAAAACAATGAAACTCACCTTGGTCTTGGTTGAATCGCAAGCTGTGAACCTTCTCTCTCTGCGCCATTGTCTCTTTAAGTTGCATGGACGTCTGCAAGAGTTTCCTG
>NC_051405.1:30852925-30853492 GCF_015228065.2 Penaeus monodon
GTTTTGCTAGTAGATATATCAAAAGGCCTGCAAACTTGAGAAGAAGGGAAAAAGAAAAAGGAAATAAACCTTAAATTGCGTGCGTTTCAGGAACTTCGTCTCAACTGCGTGTGTTTGTTGACTTTGTTCGGATGTTCGAAAACTAGCTTAACTTCTCTATTTTTTCTATACTTAAAATTATTTTGGAAGCTAAGAAAGTTCTATTCTATTCTGAATATTTGAGTGTTACAAATATGTTTGTAAAAATTTGCTTCATGTATAGGTAAAGCCTTGTTTAGACAGTAATCAATCGCCAATCAGACATACGAACAAGCAGAACAATCAGCTGTTGTATCAAAACAATCATAATGTCGACATCTAATTAATAGCGATAATAAAATAGTTTTAGATTTGACAGTACATCACTAATTATGAATATGACCAAAGATAAATGAATGATATTGTAGCTTTCAAAAAAAAGTGAAATCATGTGTTTACCTGTCTGTATCTAGCTTATATACGTTCACAGATTTACACGATGCAATTCATATTTTATTGATGCAAGTTCCATGCAAGGCAAATCTTCAC
>NC_051405.1:30853697-30853889 GCF_015228065.2 Penaeus monodon
ATCACTGCATCATTACATCATATCCGGCAAAAGGATGGGAATTCCTAGATGCAGTCTCATTTTCAGGCTGGAAGGCACATGATATGAATGATTGCGTTATCTTATGAAACCTCGCTGTTTTTTTTAATGACTACACCAAGTAGTTATTTTTTGCCGTGTTGTCCCTTTCACGCATTAAAAAAGAAAAAAAAG
>NC_051405.1:30853915-30854306 GCF_015228065.2 Penaeus monodon
TTTTGTTATAGAATTCTGTACACCTAAAACAACCGCCCGTATACCTTGTAAAGTTTGCCAAGGAAATTAGAAATCAGAAATTCCAGTCTCTTTTCCCCATGTTCAAGCTTTTCTCGGCTCAGTGAATAGTATCATACCCGGTACGTTTACGCAGCGGGGGAACATCCCTAGTTCTCGCAACTTTACTTCGGCGACTGAAGTATACTTCACATGTGCATTATAGTTAATAATTTGCTTGATGTACAGGAGACAAGTGTGAAATTCGCGTGGAAAGAAATATTTTAGATTTAAGGAACTATGGTATCACAGTACTTGTTTTATTATTATTGTTCACAAAACTCATGTTGTCGAAATATAGTTTTGACGTGAGATTTTTTTTTTCAAGAAGAGA
>NC_051405.1:30856234-30856439 GCF_015228065.2 Penaeus monodon
TTCGAAAGACTTGGAGCAATTGCTGAAGCGGTGACTAGGGGAAGGTCTTGGTCAGATAAGGTCGATCTTAATCGTCATCTTGGTGTCCCGCTCGGGCGCTGGTGTCGAAACTCATGCAGGCAAACGCACGGATCACGTGGAGCTTGATTTAGCTTGGGGTGGTATGGCTGACAGTTTATGTTTATATGCTTATTGATCCGCCACA
>NC_051405.1:30856517-30857274 GCF_015228065.2 Penaeus monodon
GTACAAAAGCAGTGTTCTTTTGTTATGGATTTTGTGACAAGATTTTGCTTTCCTGAATGTGAATGCGTATGTGTAAGCCACCAAAAGCTTGGTGCCTTTGGCATTTGCTGCATCTGCTATATCGTAAACTCAGCACTAATAGAGATAAAACAGAAGTTGTTTACATATTTTCTAATATATTCTTGTCCTCCAGTTATTATGTACAGTATGGTGGCTGCAACCCTTTTCTGCAACACGAGGTGCAATAGGAACATGGCAAAGCCTTCTAGCTGCACATTAGTGTACAGAACAACATGAGCAAATGCCCATACTTGGTCTCTAAAAGCTGTATTAACGAATTTTCCTGATGCTATTATGTATGTGCTGGAGGATATTGAACTCCACACCCTTTAATACAAGTTTTGATGTATATTCATCATATACTTATCACAGCCTTCGGGAACAAAGATGATATGTTATCAGTACAGACATCATATCCACTTTTGCCACGTTGTATGAACGTCCTTGACAGGTTTCTTGGGGAATATGCAGTAATTCACCGCCTGATCAGATAATCATATTGTTCGTGTAGATTACAGTAAGAGTCAGTCTTCTGACTATGGCGTTTATTTCCTGTACCTGGTGACAGCTAGATATTTGGGATATAATAAAAAAAATACTCTGATCGGGCAATTAATTATTTGCTAGAAAGTACCTAAAATTCTTTGCACGAGTAAACTGCGCAGTGTTCTTCGGCTGTACTATCTCGGGGTTTATC
>NC_051405.1:30857315-30857483 GCF_015228065.2 Penaeus monodon
AACCAGAAGGCGCTTGTTTATGAATGCATGATAAAGAAATAACATATATTGGGTTCTCTGCTAGTAGTGAAGTACAGTAATGTCCAGTACTAAATCAATGGTGTACAGAAATGATTCCATGGTTGCTGATCTAAAACTTTATTTTGACCACCACTGGGCTGTCAGTCG
>NC_051405.1:30857730-30858184 GCF_015228065.2 Penaeus monodon
CGGATTGCACAGTTATCATCAGATGTTGAGACAAAACAGAGAAAGAGAAAAAAAAAGAGAAAACCTTAACCTAAATAAGTAATCATAGGGTGAAGTGATGGCGATCCATTATACTTATCCGTCAGGATCATACACGAAATCGAAAAGAAAGGCGTCAAGAAAATAAAAATATCGTGCAGTAAATAAAATTCAATGACTATGCAAACTTTTTTCTCTAAATAACACGGGGTATATGAAACGATAAAAAAGGGCATATTAAAGAACCAAGGGAGAAAAAACCTGAAAGATGACACATATACACAAAAGTCCTTCCTCTAAACACGTCGTTTTCGAATACAACGCTTCCGGCGTTACAATCTCCAGAGAGACACGATAAATGGAATTAGAAAGGACTGAATATAAGACAGAAAGAAAAGAGAAAAATGGTGTTTATTAATGTAGATGTCTTCTTTGA
>NC_051405.1:30859088-30859587 GCF_015228065.2 Penaeus monodon
GAACAAGGAAAATTTTTGCGTCTCGGAGGTGGCGGTCTGTCATACTAGCAAGGAAGTGTTCGTTCCTAAGATATTTTCACCGTTTCGGAAGATTCTGCGACCAAAATCACATCCAGCAACAGAGGGAATATGTGCTAAGTCGCTTTAGTAAATCAGATAAGCACAGCGCATTTGGATCACTCCTTATCGGTCTTCGGAAACGTCTGTGATAAATTCGCTAGTGTTGCGCTGAAAGCTAGGCTTACCTCGACTCAAGCCGCCAGTCTGGTATACGAGTGCTCAAGGGGAAGACGTTCCAAGCGCACGTCCCGAATTTGTGACTGGTTTTCGACGCTGCCAAGGTCTGCAACTGTGGTAAGACTGTGTAATTGTTACTGATAATGTACCCTGTCAGTGTAGAAACGAGACAAGACGATAAATCAGTGTATAGTATACTGTGGCTCTTTGTGATCAGTCTTCGCGAACACTTGATTTTACAGCCAAACTGTAAGATTAGATA
>NC_051405.1:30859637-30859703 GCF_015228065.2 Penaeus monodon
ATTCCTTCCTCAAGGGCAGATATTTTCCGATGTAAAAGATTAACAAGGAATGTAAACTAGATATCT
>NC_051405.1:30859743-30860192 GCF_015228065.2 Penaeus monodon
AAAACGTAACTTTTCATATTACAGGAAACATGAGTTCTTGTGTGCTTAATGTGTGCAAGTGGAGTGTCTCTTTATCTGTGGGGTTTTCTAATGTCATTGATGGGGGGGTTAAAGGAGTGTGTAGCCGCCGTGCATTTTAAATCACGCCTATACTGTAAATGGAAGCTATTCATTACACTTTGTAAATATGTTTTTTTTTTATTATGGTATTCGATGTCTGTCTGCCTTTCTCTCCAATTTTTACCCTCGAAATACGAAAAGAATTGTTATTTGATTTGTGAATAATGAAAATTTTGAGAGGATATTTATCACTGATTTCCCCCTAGGCATAGAATCTTATGTGCAACTTATCATTTGCACCCTAAGTTCTGGTTTAGCTTGGGCTGTGGTTTATCTAAGTAAAATTGGCTTAAGTTACGTTATGCTAAACAGTGTTAGGGTTGTTAAGT
>NC_051405.1:30860443-30860674 GCF_015228065.2 Penaeus monodon
CTTCCCCGATTATATATATTTTTTTTTTTTTTACTATTACGTCGACTTCTATCCTCCTTTCCCGCCATACCTGTGCGCTACAATTTTCCTGTTACTTATGAAGTTCCAGCTGATAGTTAATGCGTCACAGGTTACGTCACTGTTTCGGTGCTGCCACCTGCCATCCGGTTGTCGCACTTTTCCTTGTTCTACGCCTCTGCTATTGGTTCCATGTCTAATAATGGTTATTTT
>NC_051405.1:30860756-30860869 GCF_015228065.2 Penaeus monodon
TACAATATGTCATCGCTTCCGCCGTTTATAAATCATTGTGGAAGCAAATTGACGTCAGCAAACTTCTCGGAAAAAAAAATGAAAAAGAGACTTTCAATTAGCAACACGCCTAT
>NC_051405.1:30861990-30862322 GCF_015228065.2 Penaeus monodon
TTATGATAGCGATGCATATATAACAACAGTAAAATACAAAAATCTTGAGCGAGTTGGTGAGTAGACAGTAATTTTCATAAATATTTTATTCACTTTTAGATAGGTTTAATGCAATTCTGCCGATACCTACGTTGTTGATTTGTTTCATTATATCATTCATTCATCTTTCTTACTATCGCTGCGGACGGGGGCGGGGAACCCACCTGACCCTCCTTGGAAACCCCGTGCGCTTGTGTGAGGCGATGTCTGGGTCGGTACGAGGGGTGGAGCTCAACCCTAGTGACCACCTGGGGTTTAGAAGTTAGATCGGGAGGCGTAGAACACCCGCTGTG
>NC_051405.1:30863505-30863900 GCF_015228065.2 Penaeus monodon
GGCGATTAGTATAAATACAATTAGCTGTTTGTAGAAAAAATGGAAATATCAATATGGAACTTAACACAATGCTCTATAATTATAAGGTAACACTAGTTATATTATAATACGAAGACCTACCTTTCCGAAGCCATTGTAATATAAACATATAGCCGTCAACAGGATCATTAGTAAATGCTCGTATCTCTGCTGCAGCCTGCTGGAATCTGAGGCTTACTGGGGCCCCTGCTGGTCGTTACCCGTACCTTTCACGCCCAGTACGTGCGGATTGCCAGCTGCTCGATGCTCACCCATTTTCACAAAATCGCCCCTCCAGAGTGAGACTATCAGGGCTAACGAAGTGCTTTTAAGCCTTCAGCACTCCTTATAAGATGATGAATGGTATAAAAAGTATC
>NC_051405.1:30863945-30864082 GCF_015228065.2 Penaeus monodon
AGAGACAGAAAGTACCCACTTTTGGTCCACTCATGCAATTTTGTACCACTTTTTCTCAGCATCGTAAAATTGTACCACTAGCATCAAAATGTACCCAAATGATACTTTGTATTCATACTGGGAACCCTGCTAGTGCA
>NC_051405.1:30864385-30864945 GCF_015228065.2 Penaeus monodon
GGGGAGCGAATAACCTGACAGCTTCAGCATCAAAGCTCAACAACGTTCCTCTTGATGAAGCAGTCTGAGCTACTAGATTGACCGTAGGATCACAGGAAGAATGAATGAGAACCAGCTCCCGCTACGAAGTGACGACTAGGACGCCCTCATCTACCTTCTTGTGGAGTATAGATATGGGTTATGGGGATAATGATGTGCAAATTTAGGAACTTATTATAGGCTCTTCAGTCTTGACGGTCTGCGACCAGCTTTTCGCTTTTTCACGTCAAAGGAAATAATGCAGTGTGGCCATGCTATGTGGACGACCTCTTCCTGGTCTACACGAAGATAGACTCACAGATACCTCTGTCAAAGGCTGCCCTGTGGTATACACAACGGTACAATTCACCTTGGAAAAGAAGCGATACAACCAACTTCTATTTCCTCAATTCCTTGATCCTCAGGAGCCCTGATGACCCATTATGTACGTGTGTGTGTGTATTTTACATATTCTAATAAAGATAACCATGTTCAAAGAAAGTATGGGTGTGGAACGTAGGATTACTGGGTTGGAAAGTTTC
>NC_051405.1:30865070-30865342 GCF_015228065.2 Penaeus monodon
TTAATGCAGAGAAATATTATACATGTTCATTACTAACAAATACTTAACACTCATTATCAAGAAATTTAGTATTACAATAGCATCAGATCATACAGTAATTATTTCAACTCGTGCCCCAGCGCTCATTACCCTTGTGGCACGCTTCACCCTCTACGAGAGAGGATAATTCAAGGATAACCCAGAAACTACTTATTCTCCTCACAGACGTGGTTGGAGAGAGAGGCGAGATCGCCATCGCATCGGAAACTCTCAGCTAGGTATGTATTTCTAAT
>NC_051405.1:30866192-30866540 GCF_015228065.2 Penaeus monodon
TCGGCACTTCAGCACTCTCTGGGGCCATGACACCGACGTCCCCCTCCTTTGTATGTTCCAAGTTTCCATTACCATGACTCCTCGACAGTGGAAGATCTACTCTAATAATATTAACTATAAATCGTCTAAATTTGTTCTAATCGACGACACAACATGGCAGATATAGTGACTATGTATTTCTCGTAAAATTAACCCTCAAGACTCAAGATAGTATAAGCCTTGTGTTTTCCGTCATTTGGCTTGCCGGCCGGGACTCTCGTAGTTGGATACAGAGAGCGATGCGGAAATGTCCCCTCCTCGACGTTAGTTGAATTCTCTGTATCCTGACTTAATATTGCATCATCATTC
>NC_051405.1:30866641-30866957 GCF_015228065.2 Penaeus monodon
TGCCGATTAGATTACTGATAATTATAGAAATAACAGTAACACTTAACAAAACCAACCGAGAGCAACAAACCAGCCAACGAAATATATGTTCGTTCATCCATACCCTTCATGGAAATGATCTGACTCAAAAAATGACACAACTGTCAAAAAAAGAAACACAAAAAAAATGCTTTGACTCCCAAACGTTTAGGTTAAACAAAGCTCGTTATTTCCCGGGTAAGCATTCTGTTTATCTACCTATTTTCATTTTTTGAGATAGAGTAATTGTAATTGAGTTATTGTGTAGAGTGTTTTTGATCAATATTAACATGTTAAT
>NC_051405.1:30867082-30867253 GCF_015228065.2 Penaeus monodon
AAATATATATGTAGCGTATTTTCTCAGAACAAACAAAAGCAAATGTTTACAAAAATCTATGCATTTTTTTTAGCTGTTTAAGAAATTTTATGTATATTTCCCATGTAAATATGTGATGATTTTTTTTTCTTCAATGAAATATCCCCCAAACTTTACTCTCCAAAAAAGAGC
>NC_051405.1:30867436-30868370 GCF_015228065.2 Penaeus monodon
GACGCCAGGATTACCAAGCTGAGAGAAAAAATACTGCTAATTTTCTTTCGCATTTTCTTCTCGAAATGAATTTTTATTTCACTTGTTTGTTTGCACAGCTATCGAGTTTGAGAGATCACCAAACAGTAATGGTTATAACTAGAGTTTTAATTACACAGACTTTACTGAATCGTATTCCTCCGAAGCCAGATCACTGGGTAAACACGAACTACACAAACAACTTGCTACTGACGTCATTTTCAAACTCATTGCACCACAAAAAAAAAGAGTGCGTGCAGACTTGCTTTTATATCTTTCTCCTTTTGAGGTTATTTATTCAGATGAATTTGTGAGGGAAATTTTACATTTCGGGAATTTTCTTTGAAGGAAAACTTAGAACAATGGGATGTATTTCATCAGCAATTTTACTTAAGAATATGAGTATATATTTAGAATGCAAATTTAGGTTTTCCATACTTAAGTGAAAGGTAAATACCCCCCCCCCCTCCTCCACGTATATATGAGAATCTTACAGAAGTTTGGTATGAACAGACATGTAGTTTTCATAAAAAAAGGCCTAATGGAACCTCTTCATTACAGAGAATTATTCTTACTCACCTCCCCCCCCCCAACACTCACACAGGAGACCAAACCTTTCAGAAAAAATGTCTCACTGGTAGAATCCCCTAAAGAGTTATAAGAAAAGCAGAAAGAAAGAAAAAGGTTCCGATCTTACTTAGAACTGGCCTCATTTCATTCAAAAAGATAATAAGTGGAACGGATACATTACATTTCTTATACCAAGAAAAAGATGACTGTTTATTTATCGATTTATTTGTTTTGCAAAAATGTAGCTTTTTGGAAAGCTGTAATATATGACTGAAACAAAAACAAAAAAAATGCGTTAAGAATATTAGGACTAGTCTTGTCTTCATCCGTCAATAAGCAAAGTCAA
>NC_051405.1:30868437-30868668 GCF_015228065.2 Penaeus monodon
TTTTTACTTTTCCATTTTTTTCGATTTTTCACACAGACGATATTTTTTAGTATTACTTTTTTCACTTTTGCCTCCAAAAGAAAGCAAATATGATTCAAGCAAATGTCGGAAAACTACAACGTAAGCACGAGGTCAGATCTGCGACATCCTGCTCCATGTGTTTATTTAATTATCTAAGTCACATCTTCCTGTCAAAAATGCATCCGGAGGAAGGCCTGCTTCAATCCAAAA
>NC_051405.1:30868894-30868979 GCF_015228065.2 Penaeus monodon
GGTATTTCCTTTCATGAGTGCATGATCGCATGTCGCTAAAATTTTGCAGTGGTGGCTTAACGACTTTAATCAGGGAGTTCCTATT
>NC_051405.1:30869020-30869806 GCF_015228065.2 Penaeus monodon
TCCTGCGCTTAAATTTATTTCTTGTCATACAGTAAAGATCTCTCTTGCACATTGCAAACGTCTGTCATGAATCAATATCCACATGCGGCTGAATTTCTTTCGAAGTTGTCATGCACAGAAGGGGAATTCCCTTAAATTTCACAGTGAGTAAATTTCCGTATGCGTCGAAATTTCTTTTGAAGCTGTCTTGCCATGCACAGAAGGGCCATTTCACATTGCGACGTTCTCCTTGCAGCAGTGCGAGTTCCCCGTCAGATTCCCGAGGCGATGGCGGATGTGGATACGAGCATCTTCGACCTCAGCACCGACCTCGACCTCCTCGTGCCGACCCAGGACCAAATCCAGCGCAACTACCTAGAATGCCTGGACGGGGAGGCAACCGACGTGCAGAAGTACAGCGACGATGGGGAAAGAGCCTTACCTTGCTTCCAGTACGGCGTGCAAACCCCGAAATACTACCCAGACACCTCCGTTAGCAACTTCGAAGACTCCGACAGCTCGCTCTTCGGTTGCCAACACTACGGGGGTTCTCTGCAAAGCTTCCGGGAGTATGTTGGCACGCCGCCTCTCGCTCAAGGAGAAGGGACCACCGTACCTTCTTTTCTGACCTCTGCTCCAGGTAAGATATCTACAAGAGGGGCATAACTTGCAGTCCAAGTGCAATTCTTTACACACAAGAGAGAAAAAAAGACAGCTATGCAAGACAAACATGATTTGCAGTCTAAGTGCAGTTCCTTTCAAACAAGAACGACACTGACGTCTATTCTCTCTAGTAATCTAGTCTAG
>NC_051405.1:30870352-30870568 GCF_015228065.2 Penaeus monodon
ACAAAATCAGTTCACCTGCATAATTTGTTCTCCTTCAATAAAGACTCTGCAACTAGGAACCTCCGCAGTCTTTTTCTTGTTGATCTCTGCACTTTTCCTCACCACCACATCTAAAAAATGCTGGTTTTTCACTCGAGTCAGCTAAAATGACCTTTACATCTTCCTCACTCCCCAGGTGCCGCATTATCATCTCTGTATACAATCCAAACAGGTCTG
>NC_051405.1:30870771-30871285 GCF_015228065.2 Penaeus monodon
AGGTCTGATGATGCCACACATCCTTGTCTAACTCCTCGGTGTATCTCAACATATTTGCTCTAGGTATTATCTAGTCTGATCGCTGCAGTTTTGTCCCAGTACAGGTTCTTCAGTATCTCAATATCCTTTGTGTTAACATCTAACCCTTCAGCATCTGGAAGGGTTAGCTGTTAGTACTAAGCTTTAAAAAAAAAAATCCAATACCAAAATACGATAGCACTCATTTCCACTCATGTGACTATTATAACCGACGTAAACACATCACCCCAGGCCTTGTTCCCGCCATGTCCGCCGTCTCTATCAAACCCGAAATAAGCTTCGTGCACGAACCTATTCAGAAATATAGATTCAGATACCTTTCCGAAGAGGGTTCACACGGTCATCTCACAGCATCGAACTCTACAGCGAATCGACACAGCGCTCCTACTATAGAGGTAAGAAATAGAGGAAAGATTTTTTTTGCGAGGATGAAAGGAGAGGGAAGTCGGGGCGGGGGGAGGGGGGGGGTGATGGC
>NC_051405.1:30871694-30871825 GCF_015228065.2 Penaeus monodon
CTTCGTCACCAACAAGCCTCATCACCTACCCACCCTCCTTTCACTCCAGGATGTGCCTCTCAGCTGAAGATCACGAGGCGCTCCGTGCTGACGACTTCAGCGGAGGGAGGCCAGGAAATGTGGTTGCTCAC
>NC_051405.1:30872176-30872332 GCF_015228065.2 Penaeus monodon
GATTAGCAGTTGTATTCTCTCTTCTTGCCGCCCCATCTCTCCCTCCGTTCCCGCAGGAGACATCGAAGTAAGGATTAGCGACGGCGAAGGATGGGATGACAAGTGCACGGGTCTCGAGATTTTCCATCAGTTTATCATTATCTGCAGGCGAGTAAC
>NC_051405.1:30872362-30872610 GCF_015228065.2 Penaeus monodon
GGGTGGAGGGGGATCTTCTCTCTCTTTTTTTTGTCCTATACTTTTCATGACATTGTTGCTGTTAGTAGAGGTATATAAATAGGATGAAATAGCCGTTGTTGTTAACTCCAGCGATGCGTTTTACTTCTGCTTCTTTCCATCACTACTGCTCCTACCACTACCGCTTCTCCTTCGAGTGATACTGTTGCTAATGCCACTTAATTAATCCCTATTGCTACTAGTAACACCTTTCGCGCTTCTAGACCTTC
>NC_051405.1:30872634-30873918 GCF_015228065.2 Penaeus monodon
GGTACGGCAATTCTCCCAATACGAACATTGCATCTAATTCTACTTCCGTCGCAGCTAATACTACGGGCGTGGAAACCCTTTTCTTCCAGACGTAGGATACGATATTGACTAATCTGATTCATGAACAGTGGCAGCTTCCATAAGTACATAGTATGAGATTATGCGATGTTGACTAAGCTAATTCCCAACCCCGTGGTATCCTCCGCAGGACCCCGGCGTATCCTGGCAAGCTGGAGGCGTCGGGTCGCACGATGCAGCTGTACTTGTATCGGAAGTCGGACCAGGAGTCCAGCGATTCGTACGACATAAAATACGCGCCAGGCAGGGTCGCCGGCGAGTCGTCCCTGGTCACGCAGGTGCTGAACGGTGTGTGATCCGTGCTCTTATTTCTAGCTTGGTTTTGTTCTTGTTTTTGTAGAGTGGATTTCAGTTTTCCAAATGAATGGCGACTGTTCCTCAATTGCAGCGAAGAAAAGGAAAATCGTGGATGCGGATTTCGACCTGCTGATGCCACATCTGGAGCAGATGCGAGCGCTTCATCAGAACGACGTGGCAGGCGAGACGCAGCCTCTGTTCGTCCCCCAAAGACTTGCTTTACCGCAGGAGTTTAATCGGTCTTCAGCTACTCCGCCGACACGCCAGGAGGACAGTTCACTGGGGCATCCGTCTCTAGTACGTCCGTCTTCCACTCATTCAGTTGCTTCTCAGCCACCTTTCCTGACAACTTTCCAGGCTTCTCACTTAACACCCGCCACGCCAAGTTATTCCTTAGACGCCAATTGGCCATCGACGCAACCAAACTTGCAGGTGCACAGTCCCAGTGGCGCACCATCAACCATGCCACCGTCCTCGCAATTATCCTACGGCCCACACGACCCCAAACCTTTCCAAACGCCCTCCGGGACACGCCACGTCACCAATCAGTCGCCGACGCCCTACGTCAGAAGTCCCCAGCCGCCGACGACCTACGCAGGCCACGCACCACCGAGAACTTCGCCCCTTGACATGCAGTCCAGCGCCCTCTTCAACGGGGCACCCTCTCGCCAGGAAGACCGGCTCTCACGCAACCCGAATGCCACGGAGGCCTTTGCATCGCCCGCGTCGCCCTTCCGCCAGGGGCACGAGAGAATGCAGGAGACAAATGCAACAGGGGAAAGTCTAACCACCTCCTTGCTTTCTCTCCTCGATTTCGCCTCGGACTTCGACCTGGACACGCCTTGTCCCCCGGGTAAGAAGAGCCGAATGCTGGTCCGATTTTCGACGCTATGGCGGTTTAGTGTGTCT
>NC_051405.1:30875084-30875861 GCF_015228065.2 Penaeus monodon
AAATTTTTTTTTTTTTTGGGAAATTTTAAGAAAGTAATAAATGGATTTAAAAGGAAAGGGGGAAAAAAAAGAAAAACAAAGTGGTCCCCTTTTTTTTTTCTTTTTGGTTTTAAAATGATTTAAAACTAAAAATTTAAAAAATGCCTAAGATAAAATTTGGAATCTTATATTTGGAGGCAAAGGAGTAATGGGGGTTCAATTTTAGTAACCAAAAGGGGTTTAAAAAGGGGCACCGGTTTGAATTGTGGGAAAAAATATTTAGGATATGTTTCATATAAGGGAAAATGTAAAGTAGCCAGGGAAAAACTAGTAAAATAGAGATTTTTAAGGAATATTGATTAAAAAATTTTTAAGATAAGCGGCCAGATAAAAGGAGAGGAGTGGGAAAGAGTAGGATGGAGGGAGGAAAGATTTTAAGTGAGAATGACTATTAGTGAAAGGGAGAGTAAGAATGTGAAAAGGGAATTGATGAATGAGGAAGGGAAAAGGGGAGGATGAAGGGGAGTGGGATGGGGTGGAGCGAGAAAGATGGGGAAGTGGAGAAAAGAGGTGGTGAGGGTGTTGTGATTGATGGTGTGGTGGTATGGGATGGTGAGTGGAGTGAGAATGGAGTTGAGGTGGTGATTGAAGGGGAGTGGGTGGGGTGTGTGGTGGGTGGGTGTGGGGGTGGTGTTGGGGGGATTTTGGGTGGTGGGGGGTTGTGTGTAATGGGTGTGTGGATGTGGTGGGGTGGTGGTTTTGTGGTGGTGGTTGGGGGTGTGGGTGGGTGGTGTGGGA
>NC_051405.1:30875934-30876022 GCF_015228065.2 Penaeus monodon
TTGGTGGGGAAGGGGTTGTGGGTGGGTGTGGGGGGTGGGTGGAGGGTGTGGGTGGGGGTGGCGGGGGTGGGGGGGTGGGGTGGTGGAG
>NC_051405.1:30878064-30878132 GCF_015228065.2 Penaeus monodon
GTCGCATCCTAACTATTACTCGCAGAAATTCGTGCAATGTAAAAAAAAAAACTTTATTGTCAGTTCAA
>NC_051405.1:30878164-30878908 GCF_015228065.2 Penaeus monodon
CTCGAACTACCCTTTATCTTCATGTCATTGTCCACAGGTCGGGTGGGTACATCTCCGTCGTGGCCTTTGGTTACAGACTCCGTTGGTAAGCTTTTCCGTGCTTTTCCGTTTGTCCTGTTATTCTCTCTCCTGTTATCTCCGTTACTTCCCATTTGTTTTCTTGTTCTTCTGTTGGCGAATTATCTCGCCCACCATCTCCGCCTTTTCATTTTCATTTATTTTATGATTTTTTCTTTCGTTCTTTATATTTTTTCTTGTTAATCTGTCTTTGGAATCTCTCGCCCAGCACCGTAGCCTTTTTCACTTTTTTTATTTGTTTGTTTATCTCTTGTTATTCTGTCTACGAAATCTCTCTCCCATAACCCGTCTTTTTTTCTTAATATTCTGCACGTTAATCGATAATACTGACAACAACAACAACAATTAAAGAGTCGCAAATAGTAATGATAATGCAAAACAAAACAAAACGCAAATTATATTTGTTTCATATTTTTTATTTGCCTTTAGATGCCTCTTTTCCATGTACTGAATTAAGTTCAAATAAATTAACAGAACGAGAATAGAGGAAATGTGATACGTATATAAAGTAAGTGGAGCAAGTAAAGAAAATGAAGAAGGCAAGGAAGCAAAGACAGAAAAAGCGAGCGAAGCAAATACTAAAAAATTAATATTTACGATAATGTTCCAGGTTCGTCCGATCATCGTAACACCAAGAAAATGACAAGAGAAAGTAAATACGACTGG
>NC_051405.1:30878982-30879294 GCF_015228065.2 Penaeus monodon
GGGAGTGGCAGCGAAAAAGTGGGAACAGATGATATTCAGAAAGGAGAAAGAGTACCCAGCGAAAGAGAGAAGAGGGGAAAACGAAGGAAATCGGAAGTCACCGTTCGAATCTCCTTCCTCCTTTAAAGGGGGGGTTAGCCCAAGCGGAGAGGGAGGAAGAACAAATGTAATAAACAGGGGAGATGGCAGGGAATGCAAGAATAGGACGTTGAGGGAATTCATTGACGTGAATACAAGAGATAGATACGGTAAGGATTTTTTATTTTATTTTATTTAGTTGTTAGTCCATAATTAAACACCTACTCGGTGATG
>NC_051405.1:30879344-30880246 GCF_015228065.2 Penaeus monodon
ATCCAGTCACCGAACAAATACTCAAATTCATCTAGAACAATTAAGAAAATTATGTAAATTCAGGAAGACAATGAACTTCAGATACTTCTCGTCAATTTCTCATTATTGATTAAATTATCCATTGCCATCAATACTTTCTTCGTTATTTGCCACAACTGACCGTAAATGAACCGAAATGAATGAATTGTAATGAACTCCGGGCGAAAAACTGATCGTCATTGTAGTTGAGCATTAGACCAGTTGCATAATCTCCCGAGACAGTGATTCATCCATTTTTCTCCATCCCTCCGCTTCTACAGGAGACACGCTACTTCACTACGCCGTTCGGAAAGGCGATTCCATAGCCGTGGCGTGGCTCATTTCCCAGGGCGCTGACGTCAACCAGCAAGCACAGCTGAGTGGCGACACCCCCCTCCATCTCGCCGTGAAGTATGACGTGCGCGTGGTCCTCAGAGTGCTTCTAGATATGGTGAGTTTCTTAGGCTTATATCTGTGGGGTGTTGGTTGCTATTCTTTGCATGTTTTGTCATTCTTGGGCTGCGAGGGGAAGGAGGGTTGTTCAGTGTGAAGGGGAAGGGGAAAGAACAGATTAAATCTTACACGGGGAAATTTGATATATTCGTGTCTCACTGTTGTCCAGGCATCATCTGCTGTTTAGGTCTCGGGCTTTTTTGGGGACAGCTAGAAATATCGTGATTTCTGGTTCCTAATCACTCTTTGATATTTACAATGTTTTTTTTTTGCGTATCATATATTGTATGGATAGTCTATATTGTCTTTTGCTTATCTGTCTTTGGTTGCTAAGGTGAAAAGTGTGAAACGTCAAAACGTGTAATCAGTAAAGCGTCTAATTATTAATCAAATGTACTAATATCTGCCGTTATTGACCCATTTGTTTCGAA
>NC_051405.1:30880269-30880854 GCF_015228065.2 Penaeus monodon
GGAAAACCTTGACCTGCACGTAAAGAATGACGCAGGTCAGACCTTTCTTGACGTCCTGCAGCCTGACTCCTCTGTGTTACAGGACGTGATGCAGCACGCGGTGAGTCGTGTTCAGTCTCTTTCTTACTTTTGAGTTGTCTTATCTGTCAAATTTCATTAGTTTGTTACTTGTGATTTAGACTACACTTTGCGCAGTTGAATTGTACTATTGTCATGAAAATAAAAAAGGAATAGTCCTTTTCATTATATGCTCTGCGTGACGGCCTTTTCTCCCAATTGAACAGAGAACGCGCGAAATGAGTCTGCAAGTCTGTTTTTCGAACGCTTCCCCCGAGGACACGCCTGCGCCTGGTGGTCATCTTCAACAGCAACGCGGCGACATCAGCCACACAAAATCGGACTCGACAGAGGGGCCAAAAGACGGGGCGGGAGGCGAAGAGAAGGACGAGAAGGCGCGGGAGGAGAGGGAATCGAGGGAAAAGCAGGGAGACACGCCTCAAATCAACCTTTGGTACTACATGTTTCTCCCGATTTTCCTCGCTTACTGCTATTCCGTGGTGTCGTATTGGTCTAAGGAGGACTTGG
>NC_051405.1:30880914-30881106 GCF_015228065.2 Penaeus monodon
ATATTGAATATATCAGAACTTATACAGTTTTCCAAACAAAATGTTGTAGTTACCCCTACTTTTATTCCGTTTTCCTTTATGGAGTCGTGTTCATTTTCTATGTCTGAGGAAGACGCAGGTATGCAGTTGTGAGTAAATAATGAACTAAACATGAGGAAAGAGTGTGAAGAAAAATACTAATGCTAAAATATT
>NC_051405.1:30884875-30885874 GCF_015228065.2 Penaeus monodon
TCCATCACCCCGCCGCCTCCTTCCGAGCGCTAAAGACATTCCAATCATCTGTATGCGCCGCAGAGCACGATTCCGGCGTCAGGTAGACATCTCCTGGCAACGAAATCTCTCGCTGTTTTTCTCTCTCTTTCCTTCCTTTATTTTAAATCTCTCTTTTATTCTCATCCCTCCCTCCCATCCCTCCTCTCTCTATAGTTCTCGCGTCGTCGCTTTTTGATTGGAGTATCTTGCAAGTTAAATGATTGGTAAGATGACGGCGTAGCACTATACCAGAGCACTAGAACTCTCTTGCGGTTGAAATGTTCACCGATACTGACCAATTGCGGCCGATCACAGACTTTGGTTATGTTATATGCGCCTAGTTTTCATTTTTCATCATCCACCTGTATTGCGTAATTTGCATCATAGGATATATATATGTGATGTCATCAAATGTGGCGTTCTGCAGTCCCTGACGAGTTTTTTTTTCTCAGTGTAAATATGTAGCTTTATTACGAAACTCAGGTTGGAAGGATAGTGACTACAGAACCTTCAAGTGATGGAAATGTTCTACTTGAGACTTATGTGTTATTACTAATATCTTTTGTTAAATTAGAAAGACGACATCGAAATTAATTGCCGAGTGGCTAGAGTGGTATAGACTTCCCTGCATCTTTTTATGACAGGATCTCTAGTTAACGAAAAAACAGAATGAAACCCTCGTTCTTTGTATTGAAAAATCTTCGGTTAACGAAAAACATTTTTTTCATCATAGGATTTATGGTTAATTAAAGGAATGCGAACGAAAATCTTTTTTCATATTATAAGATCTCTGGTTAACGAAAAGAGAAACGAAAGCGTCTTTTTTGTTAATGTAAATCGAAACCAAAACGCCGTTCATGCAAATTCTAAAGAAAGTTAATATACGGAGTTGGATTATGGAAAAATGGAAAAAAAACGAGCAATATTTGCGATCTAAGGCGAAAGACACGGTACCTGCCCCATACGAAATGCACATTT
>NC_051405.1:30887959-30888070 GCF_015228065.2 Penaeus monodon
GCCGCATCAGAGATTGTAGTTATTTCCCTTTTATTTTCACGTTGGTGATTCTTTTCTTTCACTTACCTTTAGCGTGTCTGTCCGTGTCATTGGTTCTTGCTATTTTTTAGG
>NC_051405.1:30888114-30888539 GCF_015228065.2 Penaeus monodon
CCGACCCTTTTGTTCCTGGGCGCTCGCGCGGCGGGGTACCACCTAGGTCATAATGGACGCGAATACCTTACCGTAGCGAGAATTTCGACCCCGCGCGTTATCCTACGGGGGGCGTAAGGACCCAAGCCGGGACGTGGTAGTAGGGGTGTCTTTTGGCCCTTCGGGAAGGAAAGCAGAAGTGCGGAAGTCGCGCAGAGGGATGGCGTTGAGGGATAGGTCCCTACAGCGGGGTGTTGGCCGGCCGAAGTTCATCAAAGGGCAGAGACATTGTCGCGGATAGGAAGCGGAGTGGCGGGATGCTTCATTCCTCGCCGGCGTGTGTGTGCGCGACCGACACCAGCTCCAATCTCGGCCTTATTACAGCCCTCAAAGGAAAGCTGTTGATTAATTTTTGTGTATACCTCGAGGTCATTCTCTTTCCTCTT
>NC_051405.1:30888662-30888787 GCF_015228065.2 Penaeus monodon
TAATCTCCGTCTCTTTGTTCTTCCATCTTTATTCTGGTTTTGTATTGCAACTATCGTTCGTCACTTTCTTTCGTTTTCTTCCCCCCCTCCCCCTCTTTCTCTCTGCTCCTTTCCTTCCCCCCCTC
>NC_051405.1:30888848-30888961 GCF_015228065.2 Penaeus monodon
CCTCCTTCCGCCCCCATCTCTCTTTCTCTCTCTTTTCCCCTCTTTCCCCTCTCTCCATATGTCCCTCTCACTCCACTTCCCGCAAGCCTGACAATCCTCCTCCCCCCCCCCCC
>NC_051405.1:30888985-30889174 GCF_015228065.2 Penaeus monodon
TCAACGGAACTGGATGCTTTTGCTCAGCGCTTTTTCCGCACCAACGCTACAGCCACTGCATCATCAACAAAATCTTGCAACAGTTCTGCACCTGTTCTTACGATTACGAACAGTTCAGAAATCAAGTCAGGCATCATTAGTGTTTCTGAAGAGGCACAAGAAATGAAAAAGATGTGAACAAAACTACGT
>NC_051405.1:30889226-30889506 GCF_015228065.2 Penaeus monodon
TGCATATTACGTTCGCATTTCGTGCAGATATCATGTTTCCTTACCATGTTCTTGCTGTTTTTGCTACGATTTGTTAATGAAGAAGAAAGTATAATAATTCGTAGAGCATTTGATAATGAAGAGTTTGTTAGAGAAAAGAACAGGTCTGGCATAGTTTGTTAGAGATCAAGAATATTTTGGTGTACTTTGTTAGTGAAAAGGAAGTTTGGCGGAGTTTGTTAGAAAAAAAAGAACAGGTTTGATAGAATGTGTGAGAGATGAAGAAGACTGGAGTTTGTTA
>NC_051405.1:30889587-30890563 GCF_015228065.2 Penaeus monodon
AGTGATACCTTGCCTTTCAAGGTCTTATAACCCTGAATTTACCTTTAATTATGCCTGGGTAGTGCTTAGCGAGTCATTTACCTGCACGAGGGTAGGCTGCCACTATCCGAATGAAGGGCCGGAACCCGCGTGCATGAGAGACAGTTATCTTGTGTAAGAGTATGTGCGAGTGTCAGTCTGTGAGTAAAAGAGAAGTTACACCCCTGCAGGACTGACCGAGCGGGTCAAACGGTCCTTCATTTAAGATGTGTTACCTGATCATGGTTAGAGGTTGCTTCCAGAGCCAACTCTCATAGATATATAGTTCAAAGATTAATTCATTCGGTTTACCTTAAAATTATGTTCTTGTATCTTCAGAAGTGTTTAATATAACCCATTCTTTAGTGTAAAAGACTTATTAAATCAGTACAAACTTTCCTAATGCTGTTCATATTTTTCGCAATAAAAGAAGTTATTCATGTTCGTCTTTTTTTTGTTCCTATCCCTCCATCCTTCAGATTATTCCTCTAAAAAAGATTCATTTAAGATGAAAGATAAAAGAAAGCCATTACATTTATTAATTCGTTAACGAGATGTCTCGCCCGTTGTAATAATACCCACAGAACCCAAAAGATCGTTAAAGAGGGCTCGTAAAAGCATAAAATGCAAATGCAAATAAGAGATCGGAGCTCGTTGGGTGCCGTGTGCTGCCTTCCGCCGGGCTAACGGGATAGTTCTTCCCCGCCATGGAAGCTGCATCCTGGTCCTTCCAAGAGCAGCGAGCACTGCCCTCTCTTGACGTTTCCCCTTCGTCGAGGGGAGGGTCCTCGTTTCTGTGGACTCGAAGGCGTTTGGCGTTTGGCGCCGAGGGCGGGATTCGCGGGCCAAGCGAAATCACGACATTCGGACATAGGGAAGGTGAAGAATAAGAAGGTTCATCAGTCTATATGTATATGCATGTGGGTCAGGGAAGGGGAAGAGTGAGGTGGAGGGGGAC
>NC_051405.1:30890796-30890974 GCF_015228065.2 Penaeus monodon
AGAAGTAGAATCTCCTCAGCGCTGGCCTCCTACGTTCATTGGCATAACCACATTACGGCGACAATGATTGCCCCACGAACCGACACACTCGCCTCAACGCAATTAGGCAAATCGGGACCTAACGCGTTTAACCGTCTCGAAGCAAGTGACGGGCAATTAGCGGAGGAAATTGGCGTCG
>NC_051405.1:30891609-30892102 GCF_015228065.2 Penaeus monodon
GAGTGAACGGGGAGGAGGTAAAAGTGAAGGGGAGATGGTAGGTAGAGGTAGCGAATGGGGTGAATGGGGGGAGGGGGAAGAGGGGAAAAAGAGGAGGAAGGGAGTGTGATAATAGGGAGGAGGCAGTAGGGGGTGGAAGGAGAAATGAGGAAGGAAGAAGGAGACAGATACTAAGACGAAAAAGAGGAGAAAAAGGAGAAGGAGGAGAAGGAGGGGGAAGAGGAAGGGGTAAGGAAGTAAGAGGAGGTGGAAAAAAACAAAGAAAGAGGTGGAGGAAGATTGATAAAACAGGTAGCGGAGAAGGAAGAAGAGGGAAAGGAATGGAAAGACGAATAGACGGATAAGAAGAAACTGAAGAAGGAGAAACAATAGAGGATGAGGATGAAGAGGAAAAGATGAAGAAGAAAGAGGAAAAGAAAAAAAGAGGGAGAAGAAGAGGAAGAAGCAGAATAGTAGGGATAGGAAGAGGAGTAGGAAGAAGAAGACACAGGAG
>NC_051405.1:30892110-30892207 GCF_015228065.2 Penaeus monodon
TCTTCGTACGACCCAATAAGTGTATCTAAGAGGGGGGGGGGGACGTCAAGGCTTCAAAGGGGAAAAGGGAAATAGACGTTGAGGTGAAGGAAAGGCG
>NC_051405.1:30892468-30892590 GCF_015228065.2 Penaeus monodon
AGGAGACGCCCGAAAGATGCCTGAGGCTATGTGCAGTTTCCCCATCATCGCCACCTTATTGGGAATACATTACTTTCGAATTCGATAAACAAACTCGCCTCCCGCCTTACACCCACTCAGCC
>NC_051405.1:30893007-30893171 GCF_015228065.2 Penaeus monodon
CCAAGCCTGCAAAAATCAATCACTAGAGGGCGGATCAAGAGGAATCTGCGGCGGTCGCATCCATCCACACAGTTTCGGTGTCGTCAATATCAATTGGCGACTTCCCCCCGGGGGCTTGTGTCTTACAATAAACTCATTCTTTCCCGCAGATGAGAATGGACGCG
>NC_051405.1:30893198-30893509 GCF_015228065.2 Penaeus monodon
TGCCGCCGTGCCAGTTTCGCCCTCGTACTCAGAAGGCTTAAGGATCAATTTCCCTCGCGGCGCCAGGGAGAGAGCCTCTGGTTTCGCCCCTACGCGTGTGACACAGAAAGCACATTTCGTCTCGTTCCTTCGCGATATATATATTGTCTCTGGCCGCTTCTTCCCGAGCTGCCCGGACTTTCCCTTGTCTAGCGGACGTATTTCACAAGGAGGAGGCGGAGGAGAAACCAAGACGATCCATCCATTCTCCTTTTTTTTTCCTTCCTTTTCTTTCGTGGAAAAGGAAGGATCTCCCGTCACTTTCGAGGGAT
>NC_051405.1:30893642-30893742 GCF_015228065.2 Penaeus monodon
GAAGGAGCAGACTCACCTCCCCGTGACCAGAAGGAAAAGGAACTACGAAGACAGAAGAGAGAGAAAATGAGTGATTATCTCTTATCGGATCCTGGGGCGA
>NC_051405.1:30893786-30893951 GCF_015228065.2 Penaeus monodon
GACGAAGTGAACGAAAACTGCTCAGAACGAACGAGACGCCGTGAGCCTGAAAAGGTCTGGATTATAGGATTATGTTTCCAACTTGTCTTTGACGAGATGAAGGCCCCCGACAAGATCTTCCAGGGATGATGCAGCTTCTCCAGCATCGCGGTATCATATTTCAAC
>NC_051405.1:30894138-30894215 GCF_015228065.2 Penaeus monodon
AGTTCCCTGTCACATTAAATCTTCCATTTCCCTTTCTTTTCACATCGCTTCTCTGTTCCTCTTTCCAAATTCCCATC
>NC_051405.1:30894372-30894486 GCF_015228065.2 Penaeus monodon
GGCAAAATATAACTATTATTAAGTTAAAACATTTTGATGGATATAAGTAAATGGCTCTGCGATTAAATTATTTAATGCTACACCATCTTTAGTCGTAGTAAAGGCCTATTAGAT
>NC_051405.1:30895635-30895839 GCF_015228065.2 Penaeus monodon
CCCTTAACAAGTACTCCATTATGCTGGTTCTTCCACACTCCTGCCCTTTGGCTCATCGGAAAGCAGCACTTAGACCGTGGGAGCTGAGCTAAAGTGCGTAGGGCTCGTCCGCTTTCGGTGCTAGGGTTTTTCGCGATTTTGGCTCTGTATGATAGATCGTTCAACTTGTGTGTGTCTTTTTGTGTATGTGTCTCTACCAATCCT
>NC_051405.1:30896484-30896789 GCF_015228065.2 Penaeus monodon
TTAAAAAGCATTGCAATTAAACGATTGCAAATGACCGCTCGCTCAGCACGGCGGCGCACACCTCTCGTCGTGTATATGCAAGATGATCCACGTGTAAATCAACAGCTTTGGAGTTAGTTATGTCATAGAACACATTTTTCAATTTCCAAAAAGCTTTCACACGCAATGTTCAGAGTCCCTGTCCTCTTCGGAAATCATATGAATTGAAAAATGTGAATAAATGATCACGTTTTACATCTGAATTTCTGAAATAGATGAATCCGTTGTTTGTTCGAATAAAAAAAAAATGTCCCTCCTTCATTCGT
>NC_051405.1:30897100-30897775 GCF_015228065.2 Penaeus monodon
ACGTAGGCTCAATTGTTTCATGCACACTGATTGCCGCGCATAATATCTACTCAAATATACCAAATTTCGAAAAAAGATCCAAAAAGTGTTGTGTAAGTGTTATCAACATACTCCTGAATATCTAACCACAGCAACATTTGGATGGAGCGTATTTGTTTTATAATTAATGGAAATCAAAGGGGATGGACATGTAGCTTTTACAAATGGTTATATCGTTACAAAGTCACAAAGAAACAGCATCACAAATCCTGTAACCTGATCTTTCTAAATTTTCTCACACCAATGACCTTTTTATTTATATAAAATCAATTTCCCGGGGATCACAAAACTCTGATATTGTCTGCTCAACAAACGGTGTCCTGCCAGTCATATCTCTCAACTGCCAGACACGCAACTGATTAAGCATTTTATAGAAGTCTCTATGTCAAGATAAAAATATGAATATATATAACAAACGCTGAGAGTATATTCACTCAAACAGACAGAGATAAATCATAGACTCTGAAGGTATATCAAAACAAAAAGACAGAGATGAGAAACTTTGAAAGTATGCCAAGACAATAAGATAAATAGAAATAAAAAAACTTTGTAAGTATCAAGACAAACAGACAAATAAGATAGACTGAAAGTATATCGAAACAAATAGACGACAGAGAGAAAAAACTTCGAGAATAT
>NC_051405.1:30897847-30898088 GCF_015228065.2 Penaeus monodon
CTGAAAGTATATCATTTACAAATCTTATGAATTTCTTAATGTTTTGAAGCTAATTAATACAACCATTGCAGCCTTCACTAATAACTGAATTCCTCCGACCTGAAGGAACACACGAAGCGAGAAGAGGTAACCGGGTTAAGGAGAACAAACAGCAGGCGTTACCTCACCTGCCTTCTCCTTTTCAGCATCTTTCTCTTGCATCTTGCCTTTTACTTCCTTACTCTTGTCTACTGCATTTTAT
>NC_051405.1:30898222-30898364 GCF_015228065.2 Penaeus monodon
CTGATTTTTTTATCTACTCTTCTTTTCCCTTCCATTCTTACCCTTTTCTCCATTTTTTAACTATTCATCATTTCTTTCTCTATTCTCTGGTTATTGCCTTTCTACATGGATTCAGTAGTACTCACTTCCCCCCATTTCATTC
>NC_051405.1:30898509-30898581 GCF_015228065.2 Penaeus monodon
TGTTGTTCTCCAGCTTTCTTTTCTATGCCCTTCCTGCTTGCAATAACTTCCATCACGATGCCTCTTGCACTG
>NC_051405.1:30898939-30899185 GCF_015228065.2 Penaeus monodon
TGTGCTTTGTATGCCGAACGTTTCCCCTAATTTATGCCGCGCTGTTCCTTCATTGGCCGAAAGTAACCCTGTTTTATGTCGCGCAGGCAGATTTCCTCCGCCGAAAGTACCCCCCTGCTTTATGTCACGCTGTTCTTGCTTTTCTACGTCCATTCTGCCTACAGTATATAATGATTGATGCTTTTTGCACTGGTATTATGCTAATTCGATTACGACTTGGGGATTGGGCAGCTGGAGAGAAACACT
>NC_051405.1:30899652-30899726 GCF_015228065.2 Penaeus monodon
CGAACAGGAAGGAAATGAGAAAAGGGGAAGAACGAAAGGAAAAAGAAGAGGAAGTGTCCTCTATTATTGCATTT
>NC_051405.1:30900045-30900510 GCF_015228065.2 Penaeus monodon
GACGCCAAACTGTCTTCATCATCATCATCCTCGCGGCAAAAGGCGTCAGAAGTCTAACTTGATCCAGCTTGAATTTTGCATAACTTAACCAAGCCTAATCTTGTTCTCGTCCCATATTCCACCACTGTAGCTTGAAATTAGGTTAAGCTGAGATCGGATTTGTTGCAAAATTGCACGGGTTAGGACAATACTGCAGAGTGAAGAGATTTTCCACATTGTTTCTTGTGCGATGGGCAATATCGACATATTTGTTTTGTTAAATTTGAATCTATGACACTGGAAGGATTAAAAAATAAGTAAGGTGAAGCTTAGGTGCATTTAACACATGACTGGTTGTTGTTTTACTGAAATAACAACACGTCAGAGCATATCACAACAGTTCATATCATTATATGATTATTTCATTTCACTGTATCAACCTCTACCCCTTCCCCTCAATTTGTCTCACTTCATCCTTCTTCCATA
>NC_051405.1:30900838-30900939 GCF_015228065.2 Penaeus monodon
TCCTGTGGAATCATGATCACCATGAAAGAAAGTATAAATAATTCACAGACAGAGCATTCATAAATAACCTTTATCTCATAATAGCTATTTGATATTTGCTA
>NC_051405.1:30901124-30901572 GCF_015228065.2 Penaeus monodon
AGATATTCGCTAGCAGCAGTAAGGAAGGTGCAATAGCATTTGTCTTGCCTGTGCATGATCTCATGAAAGTACAGATCTCTCGTGATTAAAACCTAAAATAAAATTGCACGATAAACTGCAGCAGCCGACTTCACACTTTTTCTACCGTTAATATCACCGTTTAGGGTTGAAAAAACGAAAATATACGTACAGTCATTAATAAGGGAATCCCGGTAAGGAAAGTAGCTAAAGTACCTTTATTGGTTCCCCAAGATGGCCGCTGAAGTGAAAATTGGCCCTCCAATGGCTTTGGGTCTGATACCTCTGCTTCCATATTCATACATCTATCGCTCGTTACCTTTTTCCCTCCCCATCTCCCTTTCCTTACCTTTTAAAGAATCTCAATTCAGGAATACCTCAATCCTTCTGAAAACCTGGAATCAATCTTTGCCACATTCCCGGAGTCGAG
>NC_051405.1:30901700-30901772 GCF_015228065.2 Penaeus monodon
TGGTTTCCATTAGAAGGCAACGGCCGACATTAAAAGCCTAAATGAAAAGGTATTTCTGGAGAGGGATAGACG
>NC_051405.1:30904455-30904529 GCF_015228065.2 Penaeus monodon
TATTACGGCGGCTCCTCAAAAGCAAGGATATGTGTCTGTGGCGTAATATCAAGCCGGGATGAGGACGCGTCTGG
>NC_051405.1:30909182-30909268 GCF_015228065.2 Penaeus monodon
CTTTCTTACAAAGATTTAATTCTTTGAAATGCACTGAGTAATAGTATTAATATTGTCACTTTGAAATCATTGATCATTTAAAGTTA
>NC_051405.1:30909698-30909842 GCF_015228065.2 Penaeus monodon
ACAAAATCAACAAAATTCAAAACTAGCCATATCTTAATGGCTCAAATATTATAAAACCAAATAGTGATCATTATAAAAGCAATTCATTATTCAATATTTCAAAGTTAATAAATGAATTAGATATTACAAAAAAGAATAATGATC
>NC_051405.1:30910766-30910835 GCF_015228065.2 Penaeus monodon
GGAATCTGTTTCGAATCTTCGCGATGGTATTCTATATTTCGTGTCTCGTCCCATTTCGTATCCGCAATA
>NC_051405.1:30911354-30911538 GCF_015228065.2 Penaeus monodon
TCGCTGAGGTATTTTAGGCAAATGACAAATTATACGAGATAAGCAAAATCACGATTTACATTAAGGCTCTTCCTTTCTTTCTGCGTCCATTCTGCCTGAAAATAATATGTGGTACACGATACAACTTCGAGCATTCGAGTAAGGGAGTAAAATTCTCGACAGAAAAAAAATTGTAAAGTGGTTT
>NC_051405.1:30911829-30912183 GCF_015228065.2 Penaeus monodon
TCCTCTCAGATGTGTCGGCCGTCTTGTCTCTCCTTTCCGTATCCTTAAATATATTTATTTTCTTTGAACTAAGGTTGAAACTGTTTATGTTCAAAAGGTGCTATTCCAGGTCGTGTTTTGTTATATAAAAAATAGAAAATAAGAAATCCGTTCCTAGTTCAGTGTATTGGAATAAAAAGAAATAAGATTAATAAAAGATAAGCCGACTTAGGATTTATGTTTGTAAAAATAATAGTAAAGAAAAAAAAGTAAAATGTACAAATATAGCAAGCCAAAGGTTTTGTCGCAAGTGATTCGAACCAGTATTGTGAGAAAGATTCGAAACAACCTATTCGTGCCATTTCTTTAAGGGCA
>NC_051405.1:30912205-30912742 GCF_015228065.2 Penaeus monodon
GCTGCTTCTTGGTTTTCTTGTATAAGAAGGCAATTGGAGAAGAGAAATGGATATTTTACACCATTTTACTCCCGATGACACAGGTGACTGGCGGTTTCCTTGAAACGAATTTCGGTAATTTGGCAACTTTGATTTCCCATCAGGTGTGCAATTTCACCTGCGGCAAGAACCGCTACCGTCATTCCTGCGCATACGGATGTGTCTTACTTCTCGATGTTAAAATGTCACTCTTGGATTATTTGTAGACAGGTTCACAATGCAGCTGCCAAGTTAGATGACGTTCCCTGCGCAGGTGCTTCGTGTGGCAAAAGTTCCCTTGTTTTATGTCACGCTGTTGCTCTCTACCCTTCTTTTCTGCGTCCTTTTTGACTGTAATGACTAGAGAGGTACACAAGATCTGTTCAAGTGTCGTGTAACGCAGTAAATTTCTAAGCAGGGGTATTATTTAATAAAATATTCTCGACAGAAAGAAAGAAAAAGTCCCTCCTGTTTATGTTCAGTATGGCAGTAAATTAAATTTCTAGGTTGGGGTTATTA
>NC_051405.1:30912821-30912968 GCF_015228065.2 Penaeus monodon
AAATTTTTCGTTTTTCCTTTATCCACACACACAATAAAGACACTGGACGGGCTGCAATATTTCAACGTCAGTTTAATAGCCGCTTTCTACTGACTACAGTGACTGAATGTTTTATTTTCTTCAAGTATGTATTATGCTTATTTAACA
>NC_051405.1:30913216-30913750 GCF_015228065.2 Penaeus monodon
TACGGTGATGGTGGCTGAAGTGGTGAATTATATAAGAAAAAAAAACTGGAAAGTATTATTTATTTATTTGTTTTTACTATCTTCATCTTCCTTCCCCTTCCCCTGGCCGTCTTATAAGGAATTACAAGGCAAATATAAGACCTGTTTTGAGTTTTGAGACAGACAACTCGTCAAGATTTCGAAATCTTGACTCTTAATCATCATAATATAAATCCAGAGAAAATAAGACACGGATGCTAAATCACGATATATTTTATTTATCCGATAGATCATAATGGCGAACAGGATATGGAAAGATACAAGCTTAGCGTGAATTAAGGAATTACTTTAGGCCAGTAACGGTTGTTTATGGAATCCAAATGGAGTGGTAAGATTGGGTATTCATAACGCGTTTGGTTTATTTTGTTAAAGTACATGCATGGTGACTCTTAGCTGTTTGTCGTGTTGCGTTAGATGTCGTCCTGTGGCATTTCTATTATTAGGGAGATTAAGAAATTAAATTTTAATAAAAGTTTATTTTCCTCTGGATGGTTA
>NC_051405.1:30914065-30914205 GCF_015228065.2 Penaeus monodon
AGGAGGAAAAGAAGACGCGCGCGCGCGCTTGGCCACCATCTTTTGATCCTGGAATTAAAAACTAACAAGCAATTTCGTGTAAGAGGCTCTCATATCTCCCCCCGATGTCTTGGTCTTCATCTTCGTGGACTGAGGTTAGC
>NC_051405.1:30914290-30914533 GCF_015228065.2 Penaeus monodon
CGCGCGCGTGTGTGACTCTGCGTATATTTTTTTTGCACAACTGGTATCTTTATCAATTATCTCATTAATGAATTAATTATGTATTTGGTTTATTAACGAATGATAATCCACATAATACCTCTATGAAGTACATATCTATCGCTCTTTTTGTCTTTCTTTTACCTTTTTAATCAATTTTCTTTTACTCAGATTCAATAAATTTTGAACTAATCATCTTGCAAAGAAAAAAAAATCTATATATCC
>NC_051405.1:30914976-30915202 GCF_015228065.2 Penaeus monodon
GTCATCAAACGGTAAACTAAAGACGCCGCGCCCACCACGACGGACGCAGAAGCTATCGCTGAAGATATCAAATTAAAAACCAACAATTTGCCTTCAGATCTCCTTCCTCTTCTTCCCCTTCTGAAGAGGCCGGCGAAACGAGGGGCAGATTGTGCCGCCGAATGCTCAGATTCAAATCTCTCGACAGCTAAATGGGAAATCGCGGGACAAATTAAAAGCCAGCATA
>NC_051405.1:30917569-30917745 GCF_015228065.2 Penaeus monodon
GAATTTCTGAATCACTTTCGCCGAGAACTCAGGGGAAATGTCTATGAAACCGCAGTCAAAGTCTTGTGTGAGTCCGTACAAGGAATATGCAACTCAAAGTCCCTATGAACTTATTGTAGATGTTAGATAGACATTTTTTTTCAAAGACTGGAGTGTGAGTTAGTTGTTCCGTTCTG
>NC_051405.1:30918083-30918194 GCF_015228065.2 Penaeus monodon
TTCTGCACACACAAATTTCTTCCTGTCTGCACCTATGAAAACAACAAAACACATTAGCCAAACGACAAGTATCTAATCGAAGCCTCCAACTAATCCTCGCTCTCAGTAATT
>NC_051405.1:30918229-30918428 GCF_015228065.2 Penaeus monodon
CTCGTCATGCACAAGCGAGATGGCGGCGAGAGAAGAAGGCGACACAGTGCATTACGTAATAAGCCCCGGGGCATTTTAGTCGCTCTGAGAACGTATTATATATTCCCCCCCCACTCTTTTTTTATTACCTTTCGAGAACCGATCGAGCTGGAGTTTCCTAAGCTAATGATTCTCCTTCCTGGCTCGCGGCTCTGAATTT
>NC_051405.1:30918723-30918885 GCF_015228065.2 Penaeus monodon
TTAATCTGAGCAAGCAACACCTTACCTAAATCCTCAAGCACGAAAAGTAAAGAAAAGCGAAGAGAAATGAGACGCCATATTCATGTCCACGCACAGATCACGCGCGCCCTCGCACACCTGAGCGGCCAATGGCGTCGAAAGTAAACAAACAAGTGACGATCG
>NC_051405.1:30919567-30919769 GCF_015228065.2 Penaeus monodon
TCTATTTGATCGTCTTCGGGCGTCTCATAATTCATCGGAACGGCTGTAGGATTCTCGGGCGCTAGATCTCTAAGCTGCGTCTGTGGCAACTGAATCCTCGCTGAAGCCTTACTGAAGCCTCGCTGTTTGCTTGCAGATGCGGCGGAATATATAGATGCTGAGGTTGTGTCGGGAGATTTTGTTGTTGTAGGTTTATGACCGT
>NC_051405.1:30920964-30921106 GCF_015228065.2 Penaeus monodon
GCCGTAATCCCAGTGAGCTTGCACGGGCCGTGGCTTCTCAATTGGGAATTAAGGCTGGATCCTCCTGCAATTTGGCCGCCGTGCACAACAGAGGCGATCGCGACCATGCCGTAATCTCTCTCCCTCGGACCGAGTGCTTGAG
>NC_051405.1:30922793-30923094 GCF_015228065.2 Penaeus monodon
TCCTCATCCCTTCACCTGCTTCAAGCATAAAAATCCCCGGCGGCAGAGCACAAAGGATGGCACTCGGCCGCTCAGCACAGTGCCAGTGCCTCGCTTTTGCTGGCACTCAGGTATCGCCACTTCCAGCTATTCTTCCTCTTCGTCTAAATTTGTTTTGACGTCTTTCTCTCTTTCATTCATTATTCAGTATGTCACAAGTTTTGTTATTTCTTTTATTTATCTATCGCCGTCTTTTTTTTCTTCTTTTGCATCGTCATTTTTTTCCTTTTTTTGTCTGTCTGCTTCTCCCTTTCTTTCCTTT
>NC_051405.1:30923260-30923394 GCF_015228065.2 Penaeus monodon
CATATTTTCACTAGTTATAATATAAATCCAATGTTCTTATATTAGCGCAGCCTTGATAGTACCTTCATTTGCATACTATAAAGCTGTTTTAATCTACCCGATTTAGTGCCACGGAAGAGAGGTTGCCAGATTAC
>NC_051405.1:30924199-30924292 GCF_015228065.2 Penaeus monodon
AGCTATCTTAATATTACTTCAATGTTATACGCAATAACACAGTTTCCACGGCAGAGTGATATTATGAAGAGAGACAATTAAGGCCGACAGTGG
>NC_051405.1:30925450-30925567 GCF_015228065.2 Penaeus monodon
TGATTTTTTTTTATTCCTATTTGAATGCCATTTAATCTGGATCGTATGCTAGATGGTTCAATTTGCAACTCATGAAATATTCTGCGCAGTTTATGGCAAATAGCTTTATGTGCAATG
>NC_051405.1:30925614-30925707 GCF_015228065.2 Penaeus monodon
ATAACATCAAATTTTGAAGATTGCGGTTAAAAGCATAAATGACGAAGCTCTTGTGAAAAAAAGCCTATTGGAATTTTAACTAATGTCCGGCCA
>NC_051405.1:30925732-30925820 GCF_015228065.2 Penaeus monodon
GCTTCTTGCGCGCTTGGTTGTTGTGGGAACATTGTTAATGTTTATTTGCATTATAGATTTCTGTTTTGATAAACAACGAAAATGAGAA
>NC_051405.1:30925937-30926004 GCF_015228065.2 Penaeus monodon
GCCTCTCATTTTGGGATGTTTATCAATACAGAAATCTATTATGCAATTAAACATTAATAATGTTCCC
>NC_051405.1:30927841-30928261 GCF_015228065.2 Penaeus monodon
TTCCCATCCGTCGCTGGTCCATTAGCTTCCCCGCGATTTCGCTCGTCGGGCGGCGAACCTGGCTGGCGACCGGCAGCGATTTCCCGAAACCGAAACAATATGGGAAAACGACCGGGCAGCTTGGGAAAAAAGACCAGGGTTTTTTACCCATTACACAAATTTTAACCCGGGGAGTTTTAATGTGCGGGTATTTTTGGCCCCCAACTTTGCCTGTAAGAGGATATACTCGGTCAGCGAAGGATGTAGGCGGAGAGATACTGCGAAGGGAAGAAAAGGGAGGAAGAGATGCTGGAAAAGGAAGGAAATGGTTGATTGGAAATGATGTGGAAAGTTTTGGAACAACCTGCATGTTTTACAAAATGTCGGGGAATGGCAAAACGTGGCAAAACTACAGACTTATGAAGGGATGTGTAGTAAGAT
>NC_051405.1:30929071-30929191 GCF_015228065.2 Penaeus monodon
TGGTCGCAATACACATGCTAAGTCTCATCCACTACCTCCAGAACTGTATCACTTTTAAAAAGAAGAGTGAGTCCTTACTACGTCAGGGAATTATCCGTGCAAGCTCCAGCAACTGGTCAT
>NC_051405.1:30932247-30932744 GCF_015228065.2 Penaeus monodon
AACAAGACAACAGATGTACTTCAGTCTAGATCTCCCCTGATGTGAAAATCAGAAAGAAAATCTGTTCTCTTATTCTGTAAGAAAATAAGGCCAGTGTTTTCATATTGTTTAAATTTCCAAACAGAACACTTCTGGTTATATTGGGCAATTACTTGTCATTTGATTATCTCCAAGATAATTTTCTGATTATCCAACCTAGTCAGTTAGAAAATCTATTAACCTATTCTATATAAAAAAAAATCACAAGCTCAGTGTTTCTCCATACTGTTTAAGTTCCAAGTAAGACACTTTAAGTTATTTTGGGCAGTCAGTTGTCAGCTGATTACTTGCGAGGGGAACAGGCGAGGGGAGAAGGATGAGTTAAGAGAAGAGGAGGTAGAATGATGTGGGAAGTGGGTTGAGGGAAATGTGTAAATTGACAAGTAATTCTTGTTCTGTTTAGAATTTGTACCCTTTTAAGCCTAGTCTTTGATAAACATGATGGAATTCAATCGAAC
>NC_051405.1:30937303-30937554 GCF_015228065.2 Penaeus monodon
CCTGCTTTAAGTTATAATCTTATTCTTATCTACGCATTCGTCATCTTAGCGGTTTCCGGTAATAATTCCGTAGCAACATTTTCCAGGTAATCGGGCGCGTGATAGCAAGAGAAATCAGCTATCAGTAATTGTTCGGTTTTGTACATTACGATAACGCGGACAAAAAAAACAAACGAAAGGTGATGCGGCGATTTCATTGTTTTGAGATACGGTGGATAAAAAGAAAGACACAAGGGGTGGGGAATATTAAA
>NC_051405.1:30937597-30937971 GCF_015228065.2 Penaeus monodon
AACAAACAAATACACACATACAAAATGGGATAAAACAAAAAAAACTTGGCAAAATAATTACAGGCAATATGACAGAACACACAATTCACGTGTATTTAGTTAGGGACCGCAGTTGCTGCCGAAATCACTCAACGTTTTACATGCTATCAAAAATGGATGTAATGCCCTTACATACATTTTCAAAATACTTTTCGGGATTGAATGTTCACATCAACAGGCGGTCGAAACGAAGCGGCAAACTATAAGAATAGAAAATCACATTTCCATTAAACATTGTGGTGATATTTCATTGCGATACCAAAGGGAAATGGACAATTTATATCTCGCCACCCATAACTGTGCAAATGTGTAATACTCAGTGTAATGAAATAACG
>NC_051405.1:30940221-30940647 GCF_015228065.2 Penaeus monodon
TACCATATCTCTGCAGCATATAGGATGCAACCTATATTTAGCAAGAAATAATATACTGGAAAATTTAGAGGTCCATCTCGTATAGCTATGCTCATTAATGTCAACCAGATCTAGCCTACTATACACATCCTGTCCATTCATTCATTTTGTTCCTGTCATATGCGGTGATACACAAGGCAAAAATGACTATCGGGTGTTTTGTGGGAAAGTAAGTGTTCGCTTACTTAAAAATTCTTATTACTATTCGTTTATTTTATATTCTTTTTAACAAACGCATAATTTAATTAAAGTTTATATTTTACTTACCTGATATCTCTGGGTTTGTTGCAAATGTGATAACCATGACTACAACAACAAACAATGTATTCACTTGGTTAAATATAATAATTCCATTGGCATGTCTTAGTTATTCATTCCAATGTTGCC
>NC_051405.1:30941276-30942285 GCF_015228065.2 Penaeus monodon
CAGAAGGGCGGAGTTTAATTCCGATTGCCCCTACCTCCTAGCTACAGCACCGCCGCCGTCCCCCTACCCGCCCTCTTATCAGCGAAGGGCACTATAAAGGGGCGTCAGCGTCGCTCGGCCGCCACATCTCGCAGGCGACGCGGTCTCGGAGCCTCGAGTCGACGACGATGGCGAATCCAGTAAGGCTTCTGCTGCTGGCCCTCGTGCTGCTGACGGCGCTCACAGGTTCGTCAGAGAGGGAGCCCCAGAGGCAGTTGTTTTGTCAAACATTTTTTTTTTGTCTAGAGGCCGGATTACACTGCCCATAGAATCGTTATCTATTTTTTTTTTCGCTGGGGCTTGTATGCCCCCGCCGTTCATTTCACAAAGGTATCGAATCGGTGGACATCCATTCATTTATCAAGTCAGGGTCATGTCGTTGAGAATTTATGAAATGTTATGAACTTATTTAATCTTTACTATTACTATCGTTAACATTTAATTAACGACATTTAAACATGTTTTGCACTTACGATTTGTACATATACATAGATCTGTAAGCACTTCTAATGACATTTCAAAAAGTTTATATAAATACAACTAAAACATAGATCCTCGGTATAAACAAACGTTTGGGAGGTGTATGACATGTTACACATGGATGGTAGAGTTTAAAACTTCTTTTGCTCCGGCGATTTGACTGGACTTTAGTTGTATATGTTGTTGTCATGGCGACGCCGTAATAACCATGATCATCTCTGCATTCCAACGAAATCTATAGGCAGTGTGATCGCGCCAAAACTACCAAAACACATCACAGAAATCCGGCATTCTCATCGCATTCGGGCACATCACTAAATAACTATTTCCCTACCCCCCTCCTCCAGATGGCGCCGTGATAAAAAAAGAGAGCGAGCGGGCTTCGAACTGCGCTTCGGGGTATCACGAGTGTATCAATGGAAACTGTATTCCGAACTTGTGGGTTTGTGATGGTTATCCGGATTGCTCTCACGGCGAGGACGAGGATAAC
>NC_051405.1:30942490-30942629 GCF_015228065.2 Penaeus monodon
GGAAGTTTAAGGAGGAAGTGTATGGAAGTGGGAGGGAGCAGACGTCGGGCCAGAAGAGGGGGGGAGGATGAATATAAGGAAGACCTGTGTGAGATAGGGGTGTGCAGAGAGGGAAGTTGGGTAGAAATACGTATAACTT
>NC_051405.1:30943172-30943463 GCF_015228065.2 Penaeus monodon
TCATGTTTGCAATCCCATTTTCCCATCTCATTTAGGGCCTTCCTCTGCCTGTGATTACCTAACGACACTTCTCAATTCCTTCAGGTATATATTCAACTTCATCGTGGCCCACAGACACCAGCTCAGCCTGTAGTGGCTTCGTCTGCTACAACGGCGACTGTATTTCCCAAAGCCAAGTGTGTAACGGCTATTCCAACTGCCCTTGGGGGGAGGACGAGGAGCAGTGCGGTAAAGCGAGATTTCTTTTTTTTTTCTTGAGATTTTTTGTAGACTGATTTGAAATCGAGAGCG
>NC_051405.1:30943837-30944075 GCF_015228065.2 Penaeus monodon
AGTCCAGCTTCTGTTGACTCTTCTCCTTTTGCTACAGGAGTTTCCACGACGGGATGTGAATTCTCATGCTGGAACGGCATATGTATCCCCGGCTCCTGGGTATGTGATGGGTATGCCGACTGCCCAGGAGGCGAGGACGAATACTGCGGTAAGAAACTGACCTTTGGTTGGGGGGGGGGAGACAGTGGTAAAAGTAAGTAGATCTTTATGTATATATGTGTGTGATTATATATATAAG
>NC_051405.1:30944273-30945024 GCF_015228065.2 Penaeus monodon
GGAACGACTCTAGCATTTCCTTCATTTTGCAACAGCAAGCACCGACTCATCGTACTCCCCGACCACCGACTTCCCCCAGACCACCCCCTCCTTCCCGACCACCGACTTCCCCCAGACCACCCCCTCCCCCCCGGCCGAATGCCCCTCCCCATTCGACGCGGTGGGCGGCAAGTGCATCCTGGTGGACATCTTCGAGTCGGTGACGTGGGCGGAGGCCAGGTACCTGTGCGAGAAGTTCGAGGCCGACCTGGTCACGCTCGAGTCGCTGGGTTTCTACGCGGAGCTGCTGGACTTCTTGAACTTTAAAGGTCAGGGTTCGTGGAAGGTCAATGAAGATGCAGCGGAGTGACACAAGAGGCCGGGGAAACATCTTTTGATTACTCTGAAGGGCCTCGGGAATCAAGCGTGCTTGCTGGGATGGTTCAGGGAGCATGGTGGAGGGAGCTTGGAATGAGAAAGGAATATAAAAAGGGGGAGACAAAATGAGAGGAAGAAGAAAGACGAAGATAATTAAACACTTTCACAACAGGTCTGGCTGGACACGATTACTGGGTGGGCGCCAACGACACCGAGACGGAGGGAGAATGGGCGTGGCTGAATGGGACGCCCGTGAGAATGGGCACGCCTCTGTGGGCGCTGTACCGTTACAGTAGCAATGACTATGAGCAGGTAAGATAGTATTAATGATGGCATGAAGAGAACTATGAGACATGGCGGATATAAATAAAATATCCTGCTGTTCCTTATGTAA
>NC_051405.1:30945080-30946498 GCF_015228065.2 Penaeus monodon
AGGAGCCGACCTCTAGCGGCAGCGACAGCGGCGACTGCGCCTTCATGGACAAGTCCCGCTTCCTGTACCTGGACGACGGCGAATGCGGGAGCACGAAGGCCGCCATCTGCCAGAAGCCGGAAAGCCTGAGCCATTACCCAAGAGGAAACCTAGACGCCGTCACTGATACCCCTTCGCCGAGAAACCCTGCGTTAGCCGACGGCGACGCTAAGCACTCGTAAACGGGATATCAGAAAGACATTCATGCTTAATCCTCACAGAAAGCCCCTTAGATATAGAATCCTTTGGCTTGATTTGACTTCTTGTTATTGTTGTTGTTAATGGAATGTGACTCACGGGTATCTCTCATTCCGCCCCGGCGCCGTTAGAGGACTGGGAACGCGAAGCAACAGACTCTGTTAACCAATAAATGATGCACCAGGGGAAAAAAAAAACCTTTCACTGCCAACTGTTAACAAAAATTCTACGTAAGATTATCTGATATTGGAGGAAATATACAGAGAAGAGACTCACATGCAAATGTACACATAGGCATACACAATACGTAATATAATATATAGTATAATCTAATGAAATGAAATCATAAAGATGAGATAAAGCTATGATAGAATGTAATAATAAGATAATAAAATGAAATGATAAAGACATTTAGATAATAATAGGAAACAACAACGACCATAAGAAAAAACGGAAAAAATAAGATGAAACAGTAAAGACTGAAAAATAATAATAAGTTAAAAGATCACAATAAGATGATTATAAGATAAATGTTCATAAGAAGATGATAACAAGCTAAAATATCATAATAAGATAATAATAAGCTAAAATATCATAATAAGATGATAAGATAAAAGATCATAATAAGATAGAATACCATAATAAAAGGATGATAAGATAAAATATTATAATAAGATGACAATATAAAATTTCATAAAAGATCATAATAAGAGAAAATATAATAAGATAAAATAAAAATAAGATAAAAGATCATAAAATAGAAAAATCGTAATAAGATAATAAGATAAAAAATCATAAAAAGATAATGATAAGATAAAAGATCATAATAAAATCATAATAAGATAATAATAAGATAAATATAATATATTTTTTCCTTGAATTTTGAACATTTGAGAAAGGTTTAGAATTCTTTAAAGCATATTTTTTCACTTGAATTTTGAACATTTGTACCCGATTATTTTCAGTGAGAAAGGTTTAAAATTCTTTAAAGTATATATATGCATAATTTGTTTTTCTTCTTGAACTTTGAACATATTTACCCGATTATTTTTAGTGAGATTTTAAAAATTCGATTCCTTGAAGGTTATCTTTTGAAGACAGTATAATTTTTTTTTTTCACTTGGATTTTGATCATTTGTACCCGATTACTCTCAGTGAGAAAGGTTTAGAATTCTTTGAAG
>NC_051405.1:30946602-30946715 GCF_015228065.2 Penaeus monodon
ATCCTCTTGAACTTTGAACATATGTACACGATTATTTTAGTAAGATTTTAAAAAATATATTCTGGTGTCCCTCTTGAATATAAACATGCAAGCTTTTTATGTATTTTCTCTCC
>NC_051405.1:30948296-30949582 GCF_015228065.2 Penaeus monodon
CCATACATAATTTTGTCAGAAGAGAAGTTCAAATCTTATTCTATGTTATTTCCTGTGCAAAAAGGAGTCTGTTCCTTCGATATGGCTTCTGTGAGAGATGTAGCGTTTCTCATAATAACATCTTATCGAAAAAAATTGCCTTAAGTGTTGATATCACGTCCATTTGTTTCGAAACGGCTTTGCTTGCATTGGTGACAATGCAATGCAATCACCTGCAATCTTGTCATGCACTGACAGGTTGCACACAACAATCAACTGATAGCAATACAGATTGCCAACGAGGGGCGGAAGGAGGAAGGAGAAAGACAGTGACAGCCACTCGGCAGGAGAGAGAAGACACGACCCGGCTGTTCCGTCCCTTTCTCTGGCGAAGATGGAGACGAGGATCGCGGGTGCCGGGCTGCTCTGGCTTGCGGCGCTTGTCGGTAGGCAGGGGGGTGGCATTGCCTTTTATTGAAGTGAGTGACGTGATGGAGAGGCTATCGTGGATACTTACGGCCAGTCCGAGATGAGTAGAAGTCTGACTCGTGAAAAGGTCCCTCTGAATATTCGCAAGGAAGGATCGACGGACCAAACCTACTTCCTGGCGTATCCTTTTCGCAGTTATCACTGGAGGATCCTCCACCCCCCCGACGTGGGACTACGGTCGCAGCTTCTGCCTCGCGCCCTTCGACCCGGTGGGCGGCAAATGCATCCTGGTAGACATCTTCGAGTCGGTGACGTGGGCGGAGGCCAGGTACCTGTGCGAGAAGTTCGAGGCCGACCTGGTCACGCTCGAGTCGCTGGGTTTCTACGCGGAGCTGCTGGACTTCTTGAACTTTAAAGGTCAGGGTTCGTGGAAGGTCAATGAAGATGCGGCGGAGTGACACAAGAGGCCGGGGAAACATCTTTTGATTACTCTGAAGGGCCTCGGGAATCAAGCGTGCTTGCTGGGATGGTTCAGGGAGCATGGTGGAGGGAGCTTGGAATGAGAAAGGAATATAAAAAGGGGGAGACAAAATGAGAGGAAGAAGAAAGAGGAAGATAATTAAACACTTTCACAACAGGTCTGGATGGACACGATTACTGGGTGGGCGCCAACGACACCGAGACGGAGGGAGAGTGGGCGTGGCTGAATGGGACGCCCGTGAGAATGGGCACGCCTATGTGGGCGCTGTACCGTTACAGTAGCAGTGACTATGAGCAGGTAAGATTATAGCAGTGGCTCGTGATGTCATAAGTGAAATCGTGAGACATGGCTCACATGAATGCACTGTATTCTGCTGCTCCTTTTGTAACCGTTTCTT
>NC_051405.1:30949648-30949877 GCF_015228065.2 Penaeus monodon
AGGAGCCGACCTCGAGCAGCAGCAGCGGCGGCGACTGCGCCTTCATGGACAAGTCCCGCTTCCTGTACCTGGACGACGACGACTGCGAGAGCACGAAGGCCGCCATCTGCCAGCTGCCTGCCGGGGCCTCCGCGCCCGCCGGGAAGCCTCGGCGTCTGCCCGAGAGGAAGGCTGAGCAGCCCTGAACAGCGTCCATTTTCTTGTTTGTCGGTGGCTGACTTCGAAAAGC
>NC_051405.1:30951707-30951954 GCF_015228065.2 Penaeus monodon
TTACATGCACTCCTGCCTATGAACACTTCTTTATAAACATATGTTCCATATATATCGATCTATAACTCAAAGATATACATGTATCAGATAGGCAATGATAAACAGACGCCCACTTTTTTTCTCCATAGTAACCACTTAACCACTTTAACAGACCGGATTACATCACTCTGACGTTCGTGGAAAATTACCTTACGGAAAGATATAAGTTGTCATTGCGTATATATATATGTGAATAAAATCTTGATTT
>NC_051405.1:30952019-30952362 GCF_015228065.2 Penaeus monodon
GCTGTGATCGACTGTTTTTTTCCTATTGGTCCATTCATTAAAAGAAAATGAAAATAGATAGTAAAAAAAAAAAAGTAATATCAAATAGTAAAAATAATAGTAATACCAGAGTGGCAGTTAGAAAACCCCTTCACCCTCTCACAATCTCCGTCGTGTCAACTTGTCCGAAACTTGGAGCTTTACTGCTATTATTTTTGAATGTTGTTTCTAAAAGGAGGGAGAGCACCAGGGACTGCATATTGCCACAGGGGATTCGGACTCGCTACATGTACAAAGAGTGTGATTGGGCGAGGTTCAGATTCGTCGTGATTCGTTAATATTCGTGGCAGGTGGATTCGGTTAG
>NC_051405.1:30954470-30954711 GCF_015228065.2 Penaeus monodon
CTTTAATCGGCCAGATAAAGTCGAATCGACGGGCCGGCTGGAGATCCCTCGTTGGTTTCATTGTTTTGGAAATCATGAGAAATAGGTCGGCGTCGCGATGATTCACGATTAGCAGCGCGCCACGCGGGACATGCCTGGGGCCTTTTGTTGGCGTTTTTATGTGAACTGTGGTCGGGATGAAAAAGGCATAATGACGAGAGCAATTGAAGTTAACCACTATAAGAGTTAATGATGAAATATT
>NC_051405.1:30958127-30959566 GCF_015228065.2 Penaeus monodon
AATCTTAACAATTAACACGCGCGCTCGTGTTTGGCACCGCCTCCCCGCCCTCTTATCAGCGAAGGGCACTATAAAGGGGCGTCAGCGTCGCTCGGCCGCCACATCCCGCAGGCGACGCGGTCTCGGAGCCTCGAGTCGACGACGATGGCGAACGCGAAGCTCCTGCCCCTTTGCCTCGCGCTGCTGGCGGCGCTGACAGGTGCGTCAGTTTTGACCGGCTAGATGTTGTCCGGAGAGATTATTTTGACTGACCAGATATTATTGAAATTCTGGTTGGCTAGATATTATTCAATGTTATCCAAGACCATGATGAGATCTCACTCGTCAGAGAGAAATCCACACGCTGGGTAGGTATCATCCAACAGATTACTTTCACTGGTCAGATATTAACTATTAGATTACTTTACTGTCCAGATTTCATTCAGAAGATTATTTTAACTGACCACATATCATTCAATACTATCCAGTGGCGATAATATTATATTCATCAGAGAGGAAGCCCAAAATCCAATATTTTGACTAGCCAGAATACTATTTTGACTGCCCAGATATCATCCATTTTCTTTGTTTTCTTTATCCGTTTTCTTTGTTTTCTCTGTCCGTTTTCTTCGTTTTCTTTATCCGTTTTCTTTTGAATTCATCTCCGCCCCCTGGACCGAATCGTCCACTCCTCCATTAAATTAAGATCATGTCCTTAAGAATTTATTTCATATTAATAAATGCACTTCACTTCTTATCGAATTAATGGTATGAAAACATACCACGCACTTTACATGCTTCAAATCAAATTTTTGTCGTTTGAAAGTCCATTACATTTCATAAATGCATTTCATTGCTCATCGAATTAACGGCATGGAAACATACCACGCACTTATCAGTTACAAATCATCAGACGTCAGAGGCCATCATAATGAGTTGACTTGGTGACTTGACTGTTCAATCGGTTGATTTCTCCGCTTGATTGATTCGTTAGTGTGATTAGCATCTTTTCAGCAAGGTGACTAAATTATAACTAAAGAATTTATGGGTGGATTGGCCATGGCAGAGGGAACTAGATATGGAGAAAAGTGGTTGTTTCGGCTTGTTGATGTTTTCATGGCAAAGAGACACCGAATTCTGGCTGTCATATTTCTTCTAGGCAGCTTAAGAGTAGATGATGTAGATAAGGGGAGGTTATTACGATACTGGTGGATTTTTTAAGAGTAGATTTCTCTAAATTGAGTTTATAAATCGATTTCTCTAAGTGGATTTTGTCAGATTTTTTAAAGTATAATTCTTTAAATAGATTTCTCTGAATAGAATTCACTAAGATGATTTTGTAAGTAGATTTCTTCAATCACATTTCTCTGAATAGATTTCTTTAAGTAGATTTTGTAAGTAGATTTCTCCAAATAGCTGAAAAATGAGAGATGATTTAAACTGAAGGCGAAAGTTTGCAT
>NC_051405.1:30960302-30960584 GCF_015228065.2 Penaeus monodon
CAACACCATCATTGAATGCCAGAATAATCCTGCAAGGAGCGCAATTTTCTCGCAGTTTCCTCAACGGAAGTTTCCTCTCCGACGGAAGCCTCTTCCTTTTGCTCCACGCCCTTCGACCCCGTGGGCGGCAAGTGCATCCTGGTGGACATCTTCGAGTCGGTGACGTGGATGGAGGCCGTGTACCTGTGCGAGAAGTTCGAGGCCGAGCTAGTCACACTTGAGAGTCCGAACTTCTTTGGGGAACTTCTGGATTATTTGTATTTCAAAGGTGATGGATTATGA
>NC_051405.1:30960879-30961052 GCF_015228065.2 Penaeus monodon
GTGTGTGTCTGCAACCACTTTTTTTGAGGGGTCGAGGACGGGATCTAAGTGTCATCTACAGTCCCTTGGAATGAAAGGAGAAAAGTGTAGGCGTTGTGAGAGGAGAGGCAGAGTGAAGAGAGTGGAAATGATGTGATTTAGATGAAGTGATATAGATCATTGCGAGGTAATGT
>NC_051405.1:30961171-30961426 GCF_015228065.2 Penaeus monodon
GTATGTATGTATTCCGACAGAACTGAGTGGCCATGACTACTGGGTGGGCGCCAACGACACCGAGACGGAGGGAGAGTGGGCGTGGCTGAATGGGACGCCCGTGAGAATGGGCACGCCTCTGTGGGCGCTGTACCGTTACAGTAGCAGTGACTATGAACAGGTAAGATTACAGAAGTGACCATGAGCGTGTGAAATCGTGAAACAAGGCAGCCATGAATTGTATTCTGTACTGTATTCTGTTGCCCTATATTCTCT
>NC_051405.1:30961543-30961854 GCF_015228065.2 Penaeus monodon
AGGAGCCGACCTCAAGCGGCAGCAGCGGCGGCGACTGCGCCTTCATGGACAAGTCCCGCTTCCTGTACCTGGACGACGGCGAATGCGAGAGCACGAAGGCCGCCATCTGCCAGCTGCCTGCCGGGGCCTCCGCGTCCGCCGGGAAGCCTCGGCGTCTGCCCGAGCCACTACCCAAGAGGAAACCCAGGCGCCGACCCTGATCAAGCCCCGCCAGGCTTTTCTGCGTCCGATGGCGGCAATCCTGGACTTTTATGGATTTGGAGATTTACATGATCCCTTGAGACTCGTTCCATCACTGTATATACATGCAT
>NC_051405.1:30962131-30962363 GCF_015228065.2 Penaeus monodon
CGAGTGGTGTTAAAACTCTAACTCCTTAACAAACAGTTTTCGGACGTTAACTTTCCATGGCCCCCCAAAAAAAAGAGTCAAAAAAGGTAATTATTCCCATAATATAATCATCACAAAGGGTCCCGTTCAGAAAAGATATTTAGCCACCCACGCCTTTGCAATTAAGGATAAGAATTAGATAGAAAACTCGGTAAACCCAACTTTATGATTTTGAACATATGGCCAGATGCTG
>NC_051405.1:30964407-30965068 GCF_015228065.2 Penaeus monodon
ATACCTGACTCCTCGTAGTGGACTTTCCCTGAGCTGACTTTGCCTGGGTATCGAGGAAGAGCAAAGCCCGCTGTTCATATTGTAGCGTGGCCGTAAGTAGCTTTTGGGAGGTCCTGGCGCCTGGACTTTCATGTATGATTTTCTTCAAGGATTTATACACGTTCCGGGATCAGAATGGCGGCCGAAGCTAGACTCCCGGTTCATTAGTCTGCGCGAGTGTGCGAGAACGGAGTGGAAGGGCTTTGGGGGCTCTGGGAAACCGGCGAGAGATTTTAGGGGGAGGATTTCAGACACATTTCTCTCCGGCGCATTTCTGGTGTGGTGGGTGTGGCATCTTTCGAATTTTTGGATATTAAATCAATTGCTTTTTTCTTGTCTTGTTAGTTTTATTCTGGTCTAGTTTAGATGCTTTGGATGCTTAAATATCTATCTATCTATATATATTTTTTTATTTGAATTATCTCCTTTCTTCTGTCTGTGTGTTTTGGAAACAGCGAAAGATTTTGGCGGGCTTTTCGACACATTTCTCTCCGCGCGTTTCTGTTGTGATGGGTGTGGCATCTTTCGAAAATTTAGTTTGTTAAATCAGTTACATTTTATCTGTATTGCTAGTTTCTTTTGGGTCTAGTTTACATGTAATTAGATACTTGAATATTTAGTA
>NC_051405.1:30965095-30965276 GCF_015228065.2 Penaeus monodon
AATTCAGTCTCTCTCCGTTTTTCTGTCTGCTTGTATTTCTCTTTGTTTGTCTTGCTCTGGGAAATGGCGGGCGATTTTGCCGGGCTTTTCGACACATTTCTCTCCACGCGTTTCTGGTGTGATGGGTGTGGCATCTTTCGAAAAGGCATATATTTCGTTTTAAAAATTTAATGGCTTTATT
>NC_051405.1:30965309-30965493 GCF_015228065.2 Penaeus monodon
GCGTGAGAACGTCTTTACTGTTCCGCGAAAGATAAAATTGTCTGTTAGCATTTCCTCTCTATTAGGAATTCATGCAACCTTTTTTCCATATGATAAGCACATTGGTTCTCTGTCACATATTAGGAATTTCTGTCCTGTTATTTGGGAATGACTATTGAAGACGCATAAGCATTAAGTAACGTAA
>NC_051405.1:30966133-30966274 GCF_015228065.2 Penaeus monodon
AAGCAAATAATGGATGCTTTGTGCCGTATTGTCAAGAGACAACAAACCTATTTTTTATGACTAGTAAGCTGCATAAATATAATATCTAGATCTATACTTCCTCTAATAGGAATATTCGATATTCGGAATCCAGTTAATACA
>NC_051405.1:30966382-30966544 GCF_015228065.2 Penaeus monodon
TAGCGATCGGTTATTCCTAAAATCCAAACTTCGCGCTAAGTCGGCGGCAGCTAAGAGGGTTTGGCACTCGTTGACCAGATGGGCAGAGGATTCTTACTTAAATACTACAAAGCATAAATCTGGAATCCGCATTTGCCGCAGAAAGTAGCTTATAGTAATGCC
>NC_051405.1:30966597-30966686 GCF_015228065.2 Penaeus monodon
GACTCCCAGGCCTCCTCCTCTCAGTGCCTTTTTGGAATTCCCGCGAGACGGTGCTCAGTCCGGCCTCTTTTGAGCGCTGTTTCGCTGTC
>NC_051405.1:30968472-30968554 GCF_015228065.2 Penaeus monodon
ATGATGAGCTCACGTCAGTTCTAGCATTCCGCGTTGTTAAACTAGCAAGCAGACTATCCATGCCTTTCTATGGTAAGCTTTG
>NC_051405.1:30968661-30968850 GCF_015228065.2 Penaeus monodon
ATTTACAAAAAAAAGAAAGAGATGTAACTAGTGTGTTTTGATGCCGACTTCTCATCAATATTACATGTAATATTGATGAAGAAACAACAGGATAATATCGATCACATCTATCACAACTGGATTCAAGTAGAAAGGAAGTAATCATTATTATCTGAATTGAAAAGTTGACCAGTGTGAAAGGGGAATACT
>NC_051405.1:30969085-30969558 GCF_015228065.2 Penaeus monodon
CTATAACGATGTGAAAGTTCCTTTGATATGTATTAAGAATTATTAAAGTTCGATTGAAATTTATTTAGAAATAGAGACAAAGTTGCATTCTAGTCAACGAAATTTTATTCTGGTGCTTTTGAACTTTTATATTGATATATATTCAGTCTTATTAATTTACTAAATCTCTGAAACAAACGTGTGCCACATTTCCCTTTGAAATCTAAATATACATAATTTTGATAATTCTGCTTGTAGGTTTTTATTTATATATATATATATTTTTTTTGATTTATGTTTATTTCATTCCATTTTATTATTATTTTTAGTACGAGTACAAAGTCTATGCAATTATATATATATATGTTTATATGAAAACATTTATGAGTTGTATATACGCGTGTACTGTGTTTTTATGGCATGTCGGAACTGCCAAGTTGCCGTGTTGTCAAAACAAAAAAATCAGCAAAAACATTACTACGAGGATCTTACAA
>NC_051405.1:30970429-30970506 GCF_015228065.2 Penaeus monodon
AAAAAATTTTCACAAATTTTTTCTTTCTGTTTAATATTCTATAATCATTAAGGCTTTAGTATCATTAAAAAAAAAAT
>NC_051405.1:30970544-30970630 GCF_015228065.2 Penaeus monodon
GAAATTGTGATAACCCATTCCTAACTTGCTGGTTTTTATATCATTATCTTTATTACTATTTTACCATCAGATTTCATCATTGAAAA
>NC_051405.1:30970752-30970983 GCF_015228065.2 Penaeus monodon
CTTCGAGGGAAGACACGCACGAAGTAGTTAGGGCCGTAGTTTATGCAAATCTATTATTACGGACTTCTGAATCGAATGGGGGACGCGGGGGAAGAGTAAATAGGAAGATGGGGGGAAGAGAAAAAAAAAAGGGTGAGAGGGGGGAAGGGGAAGAGATAAAGAACTTTAAAAGGGAAAAAGGGAGAAGGGGAATGGGGGAAACAGAGGGTTTTAAACGAGGAGGGAAATTTT
>NC_051405.1:30972958-30973076 GCF_015228065.2 Penaeus monodon
ATGTAGGCTCAAAGTAGGGAGAGGTGAATTTAAGGGAGATTTGGGAGTGAGAAAGGGTGGCAGAGCAGGAAAGTGAATTTCTACGGGTCTCGCGAATTATTATTATTACTGCTATTAA
>NC_051405.1:30974024-30974272 GCF_015228065.2 Penaeus monodon
ACAAAGGCAGGGCAATATCGGCAACAATTGTAAAAGCCATAATTATTACATCAGTAACACACAGAAAAATATATAATGACAACACTGATGACTTTAAGAGTTTGAAAAATAATCATATATTCTTTTTATTGAACAGTTTAATTAACTTTTCTGCCACAGTCTTCATAAAAAAGGTAAAAAAAGTGTTGTGTGTATACTGATTCAGTATTCAGTACTGATTTTTTTGTGTATATATGCGCGTGTATGTT
>NC_051405.1:30974754-30975911 GCF_015228065.2 Penaeus monodon
CACAGCTATCAACCGTCTCTTAGTCCGGCGCGAATCCACATTTAGGGCAGCAAGTCGGACAAAAGCCCAGTGATTGCCTAGTGCGAGAATGTGTAATTGGACGCTGGCAGACGGTGGGTGTTGGCAGGGATGGTGGTAAGGGTGGCAGGGGTATAGGGATGGGTGGCAGGGGGGTGGTAAGGGTGGCAGGGGTATAGGGATGGGTGGTAGGGGGGTGGTAAGGGTGGCAGGGGTATAGGGATGGGTGGCAGGGGGGTGGTAAGGGTGGCAGGGGTGTATTGGGATGAGTGCCAGGGGTGTTAGGATGGGTGGCAGGGGTGTATTGGGATGGGTGGCAAGTGTAGTAGTATGGTTGGCAGGGGGGGTATTGGGATGGGTGCCAGGGGTAGTAGTATGGTTGGCAGGGGATGGTGGTAAGGGATGAAGGCAGGGGTAGTAAGGGATGGTGGTAAGGCTGGAATGGTAAAGGTGCCGGCAGAGGAAGGTGCTAAGGGTGGCAGGGGTGGCAGAGGTATTGGCATGGGGGGCAGGGGGAGGGGGAGCAAAACTGCTACCTAGGGAGGACGAGGTTGGCAGGAGTGCCAGTGGAGATGTCAGGGGTGGCAGGGTTGTTGGAAGGGCTGGCTACGGTGGCAGGGTTGTTGGAAGGGCTGGCTACGGTGGCAGGGTTGTTGGAAGGGCTGGCTACGGTGGCAGGGTTGTTGGAAGGGCTGGCTACGGTGGCAGGGTTGTTGGAAGGGCTGGCTACGGTGGCAGGGTTGTTGGAAGGGCTGGCTACGGTGGCAGGGTTGTTGGAAGGGCTGGCTACGGTGGCAGGGTTGTTGGAAGGGCTGGCTACGGTGGCAGGGTTGTTGGAAGGGCTGGCTACGGTGGCAGGGTTGTTGGAAGGGCTGGCTACGGTGGCAGGGTTGTTGGAAGGGCTGGCTACGGTGGCAGGGTTGTTGGAAGGGCTGGCTACGGTGGCAGGGTTGTTAGTATAAGCAGTAGAAGGCCTGGTAGTTGGGTAGGGGTGTGGCGGCAGGGGTGGTGGGGGGGAAGGGTGGGAGGGTAGGAGAATAATAAACAAAGACGAGAGAGTGGAATGGGGTGATAAAAGACAGGGAATAAGGGATATGGGGAATTGGGGGGGGGGGGGTAGAAGGAGGGAGAGTTTCGAG
>NC_051405.1:30976077-30976316 GCF_015228065.2 Penaeus monodon
CGACGTACAGACGGGCATGGCAGTCTCCCCTTCTTGCACATCTGTTCTCCTGACGGGCGTGGGGGCTGCCGAGGGGGCTGGCGAAGGGGCGGGGGCGTGGGGGGGGGGGGCGACAGTGACAGCCATGAAATGAGTTGGATAATGAGGCGTGTGAATGAGGCTGCATAATGGGTGGTGATGGTGAAGGTATGGTCATGATCTTCACTTATAATGGTTATTATCTTTGTTATCAAAAGTAC
>NC_051405.1:30976510-30976925 GCF_015228065.2 Penaeus monodon
TACACACACACAGAACGTTTACAAGCCATTCCTGAAGATAAATTCCGTACATTTGTGTACATATTGATTGTCACATATTTTCGCTCATGGGGTATTCTGAAAGGCACCGCGTTTTTCCGCTGTGCTGTATCGACAACTATTTTACCAGCGGCGCTTTTATCTCTAACATACAATGCAGAAAGATTCTCCCCGTCCGTATATGAACTCTAGGGCGGAGAATAAGAAGGGCAAAGGCCACAAAAGTCAGTGTTGAGAAAAACGCCTTTGAAAGTTTGCGCCGTTAATTGGAATTCAGTAAATTATAATTTACGAAAGAAAGGTTCTTCTGCGACTAATCAAACTGTGTTGCTAATCCTTTTAAACACACTTTTTTGATATAACGAAAATAACGAATAATTTTCATAACGAAACATTT
>NC_051405.1:30977020-30977148 GCF_015228065.2 Penaeus monodon
ACTGTAGGGCCATTCCAAAACATTTTTTCTAAATGATTTAGTAAATTAAGATATTTACTGCTGTTGATGTTTATGATCATTCTATGGCTTGAAAATACAAAGAGATAAAATACTTTTTACAATATATA
>NC_051405.1:30977340-30977462 GCF_015228065.2 Penaeus monodon
CAGAAAAAAAAAAATTGCCAGTTCAGTTCAGCTTATTTCAAAATGGGCATTTTTGTACATTTGCCCTTCTAGCACGCGGCCCGAAAACCGTTCCGCACGCGGTATAAGTTTTGTAAGTGGCA
>NC_051405.1:30978671-30979122 GCF_015228065.2 Penaeus monodon
TGTCAGGAATTTAATATGTTAGATATTTTGTTTGGATTCCGATAGTTTATCTCTCAGTCATTGAGCCTCACCAGATTATCGGAAATTCCAGGAGGAAGGTGAGGGATATCTATTTTTTTCTCTTGATTTCTTTTTTTTCTCTTTTTCTTTTATCTTGCTCTTTCTACTCTTCATTTACCTTTGGTTTTTTTGTTTTGTATCTTTAGACTCTTCTTTATTAGAGAGGGAAAGAGAGACAAAGAGAGAGACAAAGAGAGAGAAGCAGACAAGCTGAGAGTAAGAAAGTGCGAGACGGGAGAGGAAACAGGTGAAGAGATAGTCTCATAAAACATTTAAGCACTAACCCTTTCTTCTCCTCTTGAGACTATATCATCGAAATAAAAGTCTCTATGATATTTTGTTCTTAAACGATCAAATAAGAGAATACATATTAGACGGGAACAGATTAGAC
>NC_051405.1:30979141-30979256 GCF_015228065.2 Penaeus monodon
CTGTCGTGACATCGGATTCCCTGCCATTTCCTTGGTATCAAGAGGAGAAAAAAAGGCATTCATTCGAACGCTTATGTGGCATTTCGCTTTGTTTCGGTACTTATACTATTCCTCT
>NC_051405.1:30979304-30979432 GCF_015228065.2 Penaeus monodon
AAAGACCTGTTAATTCACTGTTATTATGACTATTTAATATAAACGATTAGCTGCTTCATTATGGAGAGAAAATAATAAGATATTTTGTACTTTGGTAGGGTATTACGTCTGCAGATGCATCTGTTGAC
>NC_051405.1:30979451-30979827 GCF_015228065.2 Penaeus monodon
CTCACGATGGGAATCACACATACTCGCAAAAAACTCACACAGACTTATCAATAAACATGTACAGAAGAGCAAACACACAAACACACACGCATACACACCCGCACTTAAAAAGCACAAACTGACAACTCACGCAAGAGCACATAAGCAAGCACACACACACAAAAACAAACAAACAAACAAAACAAGAACAAATAACAAACACAAAGCAACACACACAAACACACGCTCTTTAACTTCCCTTTGAAACCTCAAACCCTTTTAGCTCATTCGGAACAAAGCAGCTTAAAGTTAGTTGTTTGTGTCGCTGTTTGTGCGGCGAAACGACGGTCGTTCGGTCATCGTGATAAGAAGCAGTTTCCTGCCATCTCGTTGGAAC
>NC_051405.1:30981027-30981137 GCF_015228065.2 Penaeus monodon
GTTTTGAGAGTTTTTTCGTAGGGCTACTTTTTTCCTCGGACAAGCACGAAACTCTAGTCCCCTTGCAAGTACTCCCCTCCAGCTGCAGTGCATCGTTCCAACAGCTTCTG
>NC_051405.1:30982174-30982758 GCF_015228065.2 Penaeus monodon
TATTTTGAATAAAATGGTGACGGTGTTTGCAATGTTTTTGATGTTCCATTAGGCCGTCCTGCACTTTACCCTAACGGTAGCATTTAGCTGAATTCTTTATTTATCAATTGGCGTCACCCCTAAAATTAAACTTGTTTCCCCTCCCTTCCTTTGAGATAATCCCTATATTTTCTGCATACAGTAATCACTTAATATTACCAAGTAATTTGGTTCGGAGTTAATCGAAAATTACATTAACACTATGTTAAAACTTGCTTTGAAATGACTAAAATGTTTAACATTCATTTTAGTAAAGTCTCCCCTAAAGTCAGTGGGGACTTGCCCCGTTTTCTTTTGAGAAATCTCGTGCGCATAAATTGTTTTACTTTATTACGTAATTTTCATCTATATAGCATACCCTACTTCTGTATCATTGGCATGATTATCATGAATATACTTCCTGATCAATATATAAGATATTACAACGTTGATATGGCTTACAATGTAGATTTATGGGTATATCTCGGTATATTATATCGGTCATGAACTATATTTGCTGTATCTGTATTCTTTATTTACTTCGAACTCGACATCTCTACAATATA
>NC_051405.1:30982785-30983074 GCF_015228065.2 Penaeus monodon
ACGACAACATTTCCATACGCTTGAATATGCTCAAAACCTATGTACTGCAGCAGAATCATTAATGCGATGATGTGCTTATTGTGTTAAGCAAATATAATATACTGTACTGCTGATTTCTGTTCGCGTGATGCACTTTGAAGTGTTGCTTTTAAAGAGAGATAAAGCGTATTGATTGGGAAGCATTTGCTAAGCTTTTATCCATTATCATTAGGTGGGAGATAAGATCAGGTCGCTTGGGAGATGCATGGAGATTTCCCCGCTTATGCCTACACGACACGCACATGCTCTC
>NC_051405.1:30984197-30984626 GCF_015228065.2 Penaeus monodon
ATCTAAATTACAAACCAAAATTCAATGCGAATAGTGAAGATAAGTTGATCTCTTCGTCAAAGAAAACAAAATGTGCCAGATCCGCTCCAGCGTCGCATGCACTGTTTGAGTGACTTCGCTACAAGATTGTGAGGGACTGAACCATCCACTGTTGACTCTCGACCAAGGATTATCCAGGGGAACCGAAGCTATCAACTTGATTGTAATCAACTTGATGGCACTGGACCCGGGATAGCGCATTAGATTTAAAAATGCCTTGAAAATAAGACTCTTTTTGGGGAGAGCAAAACCTTTGAGAATCTCCTTTCCACTTAGAGGCTCATCGCAAACTTGGACAGGCCGAAGAGGGTTGTGTGATAGCAAGAAATATGCAGTTCGCACTCTCTTCGTCCATTTCTGAATACTTGCTATTGTGTTACGTTTGTCTCG
>NC_051405.1:30986743-30987081 GCF_015228065.2 Penaeus monodon
CAGACGAGACACAGAACCCCACCCCCCTCAAAAAAGAAGCAGACGCGATGCCGAAAGAAGAAGAACATTAGCAGCGGAAAAGGGGAACTGATACACCGCTTACCTGCTGTAGGAAGCGCCATCTATAATTACGTCAGAAGCCCGAGGGGAGAGTAGATAAAGGGCGAGGGAGGGGGAGGGGAAACAACTCAAGGGGAAGGGGGGTTAGGGGATGAGGGGGGAGGAGGGATGGTGAGGGGGTGAGGGGAAGGGGGGAGGGATGGTGAGATGAGGTGAGGGAGGGAGGGAGGGACAGAGGGTGGTGAGGAAGGGTTAGAATGATGGAGAAGGATGGTGGT
>NC_051405.1:30987729-30988088 GCF_015228065.2 Penaeus monodon
AGCGAGAGGGAAAGGGTACATTGCTGACTCATAAGATTTTGACCTTAACGCTGTTGCAAGTTTCCCTCCCTCTTCCCTGTCCTGTCTCCTCTCCTCTTTTCCCCTTCTCCCTTCCTCCCCCTGTTCGGTCTCCTTTGCTACCCCTCTCTCGTTCTCTCCTTTATTCTCGCCTCCCTTCCTTTCCCCCTTTTCTTGATTTTCTTTTTACTCGTTTCTTCCCCTTTCCTCTTCCTTTCCCCTTCTCTCTTTTCTCCCTTTCTTGATTTCACTCCCTCTCGTTTCTTCCTCTGTCCCTCTCTTCCCCTTCCTTTACCCTTTTCTTTCACTTCGCATCTCTTCCCCTCGCTTCCCTTTTTCTA
>NC_051405.1:30988343-30988654 GCF_015228065.2 Penaeus monodon
CCTCCCTCAACCCTCTTTACTTCTTCCCTCTCTCTCTCTACCTTCTACCCTCCATCTATCTTCCTCCTTCTCTCTTTCTCTCCTCATCTCCCTCCTCCTTAACTCTCTCCTCCTTGAGTTGCATAATTGAACGCGATCCGAGGGAGCCTTTGCAACGATCTTCCCTTCCCCCCCCCTAACCCCCACCCCCCTGAACCCTATGACTCCCCCCCCCCCCACACACACTTCCACACAATCGAAAAGGTCACGTGGTACCTTTTTTCCGTCGGCGCCACGGAGTGGATAAAAACTGAAGTGAAAACGGAAGACCT
>NC_051405.1:30988880-30989199 GCF_015228065.2 Penaeus monodon
GACTAAAAGAAAGGAAAACAATTCTAAGCGACATGTTTATGATGTGTTTTACATAGCGATTTGAAACTTGGGTAAATCTTATAAATATAAACTTTTTAACAAATTCTATAATAAAACGGCCGAATTAACACACATTCCTTCGGTCAAACTGAACTTTAAAGTCACTTTCTTTCGTTATTTTAGTGTAACGGCGGTGTAGCGTAATGATTTGAAGAAATACATTTTACTTTAATAAGATAATCAAACTGTTTCACAAAGTTCGTAAACTGTTCATCTCACGGAAAGTTTAACATTTGCTAATGTGGATATATATGTATAA
>NC_051405.1:30989638-30989762 GCF_015228065.2 Penaeus monodon
TTATTTAGGCAAATGAAGCTTTCAGGTTTAACAAGACATCATGACGTTCATGAAGGACATGTAATTATGATTTGACTGATAATAATTCCAATCCTTAACATGGATGGTACTATTATGAGTGATG
>NC_051405.1:30989824-30990241 GCF_015228065.2 Penaeus monodon
AATAATAACAGAATCGGATACCATTTCAAGTCGTTTTTTGGGTATACTATTACATTTTTCTTAATTAGGAAAGCGTTTTGATCCTCAATACAGTATGAACTGTTTGTGAATAACCTTCAGAATATATTTTGCCAATTAGTAAGTAAAGTGATCGTATTTAATTATATGTTTTATCCATCTGAATGGTTTCCAAGAAGCACGAATGTAACGTTCCGATGCGAGGAGTGGCTATGGCTTCGGATTTACGGAAAGTGTGCATTCTGAAGTTCAGATATTGGCTTCGATTCGTATGCAAAGGTCAGATCGAATGCAGCTGTTCTGCACGAGGCGTTCCGATGCCTGCTGTGTGTTATTGATGTTACTATTAGAGTTGGAAATGAATTATTCTTGTACTTACACATATACAAATTACACTGG
>NC_051405.1:30990432-30990821 GCF_015228065.2 Penaeus monodon
TCATCTACACTTACACCTACTCTCGCAAGCAAGGGTATCAGCAAATCCAACTTACAAAGGAACAAATACCTGCAAGGGAGTGAATATTTCCTTTTCGGAATGATTTGTTATCAGATAAAAGAACAGACAGACGTAATTAATTCAATGGAGATTCAGAAAGTGAGGGGAAACTTGTGAAAAAGTCGAGGAAGTGATAATAATCTTGCGTAGTATGGTGTTTATGGTGAATGTGGTGATGGTGATCTGTATCTTCGTCACTATTAATATGATTGCCGCAAGTTTGTTGATAATGATGGCGATAGAGACGAGGAAACTCTGATACTGTTCTTGTGACAAACATATCTCCCCACTTGCATTTAGTAGCAAGTAGATATCGTTATCCATTGTCG
>NC_051405.1:30990965-30991179 GCF_015228065.2 Penaeus monodon
TCCACACACTCTCTCTCATATTCTATCGTTTCTTTGTTCCCCTTCATCACATTGTTACACTTCCCCTCTTCCGTACATTCTAGGTCACCCCTCTTGCATCTCCTCTTCTCCTCCTCCCCCTCTTGTCTCTTCCCTCATTCCATCACTCACCCAATTTGCTCTCCTCCCTTCCCTCCTTGCAAATTTCTTTAACCGCCGACTCTGCAGCTGCTTG
>NC_051405.1:30991602-30991722 GCF_015228065.2 Penaeus monodon
AATTTATTCACATATATAACATTGCAATGGTTTGTCACCCAAAAGAGGCTATATTTTCCCGTAGATTTCAACCAGTTTAGTGCATATGCGTTTGTGTGTTTCTTTGTTTCTGGGCTTTAA
>NC_051405.1:30991795-30992434 GCF_015228065.2 Penaeus monodon
AGGCAGAGAGAGAGCCTATACTCTTACCATAAAAATGTGAAAAAAAGTTTCTCACATATTTCCACATTTTATGAGTGTATACATATCCACAACTACCTAACACAGAAAAGTATATAAATCCAAGAAGATATGCACACAGATAAACATTTTTCCCAATTTATTTATCAGGGAGACAGATTATGAAACACATATTCTTTTTTATTAAATCTACGGTATAATAAACCCTATTTAATATCTTACAAAGAACTGTCTCCTTAATAATTTACATTAGTTTGGGAGCAAAGTTTGATATCAAATCTACATGCCGATGGATTCTCTCCTTACTTGATTCTAAGTGTTATGATATAAATTCTGTCTATTTACTAACAATAAGACAAAGAAAAATGACACATTTTAAATGCATTTCTCCACTGCCAAATTACCGATAGATTGTTATTATCATTTGATTACAAGGGCACACGTGATGGAACTTTGGTATTTCAATGAAAACTAGTTGTGTCTCCCAAAGAAAGAAAGCAAAACCATTATCTTGCGTCTGACAAACAAACAAACGTTAGTAAAATTACCCTAGGATCGATATTTACCTAACAAAGCCGAGAGGGAGGATTTGCTAAACTCAAATACACGAATATGGACACG
>NC_051405.1:30992484-30992754 GCF_015228065.2 Penaeus monodon
TATATAATTCAAAACACACTACGGAAGACACCGAAAGATGATGTATTTAAGTCGAACTATACAAAAAAAGATGTTTAAAATACGCCGCATCTTTTTGTTTCGTTGTTAATTGATGGCCCGATTGATGTCGATTGATGTACCGATTGATGTTAAATGATGTTTCGAATGATGTTAATTAATGTTTCGATTGATGTCAATTGATGTTTCGATTGATGTCAATTGATGTTTCGATTGATGCTGTTACACCCACGCCGTCGGACTTCCACAAAG
>NC_051405.1:30992871-30993062 GCF_015228065.2 Penaeus monodon
GCAGGTCGATATCTGTAGCTTTATCAAACTCCTGCTAAATAGCGGCCGGGATCAATATTTCGGTCTGTGTGTGAGTAGTGTTTTTTTTTTTCGTGTGTGTGGGGGAGGGAAGGGAGTGATGAGGAGGGATGTGGCGAAAGCGTGGGGAAGATAACGAGAGTGTGGGAGTGCGTGGGTATGGGGAGGAGTTG
>NC_051405.1:30993149-30993263 GCF_015228065.2 Penaeus monodon
GGTTCCTCGAATGCGCTGTGAATGTTACTCAAGTCGGACGGAGCGAATGTGCGTACGGGGAACACGCACATGGCCACGTGTGTGGATTTGTTTACGTGTCTCTCTCACAGAGCT
>NC_051405.1:30993302-30993749 GCF_015228065.2 Penaeus monodon
AAGACTAGGGACTTATGGAGGGGGGGGGGAGGCTGTTAGACGTGAATAAGTGGATAGGAAAGAACTTCCCAAAAACAACAACAACAGAACATCACACACACAACAAAATCGTCAAGAAGAAAAAGAAGAAGGAGAAAAAAAGAAAAAAAACGAAAGGAAACAAAAAAGGGACCTATATATATAATACAACGAAGACGCCATCGCCTACAAATATTTTCACATCACCATGGCAACACACTCATTCCGCGTCACCCACTCCGGAGTCCGCCTCATGACTCACGTTTTACGTCGATGCTGGCTGGGACTGAGCCGTGAATATACGCGTTCGTGGAAGGCCATATCCGGCATGAATCCGCCTGCACGAACACATGCGGTCGTGCTATTAATAGATTCCGGACGTTCCTTTAACCTTTCATCTCTTGCTTCTTTAAGGGGGTGTTTGGGACG
>NC_051405.1:30993780-30993927 GCF_015228065.2 Penaeus monodon
TTCTCCCTGTCTATCCCCTCGCCTCAAAGATGATTTTTCCCCTTGATTAATGGTCGAATAATTAGGGGGAAATTATGGGTCTTGTTAATGGCAATCTGAACAGGAATTTTTATTTGGAGTTTCTTTGGCATTGCGCTCATAGTAAGC
>NC_051405.1:30994399-30994589 GCF_015228065.2 Penaeus monodon
TGGCGGCGGGTCGTTCTCCCAGCGTCTCCATCAAAGGAATCCGGGGCAATCCAGGGCGTTCGTGCAAGCGCCGCCCTCCGGCAGAGATAGGAGCTATTCCGGCATCCACCCGCCATAAGTCAATTTCCCCGCCACATCAACTTGTCATAACGAAAACGAGCAAGGAAGGACACATATACACACACATGCT
>NC_051405.1:30994682-30994879 GCF_015228065.2 Penaeus monodon
TATTTCTGCTCAGACAAACACAATTATCCCATCCCTCGCCCCTGCACCAAAATATGCATTGGGGATAAATACGCAAGAGGGGAAATGGCGAAAGATTCGAAAGCGAAAGAGGGGACGTGCAGGAGACTTGCAACATGGAAGAGGGTGAAAAGGGGAAGCGGAAAAACATGAAAGACTCGATAAACGGATAAGGGTGT
>NC_051405.1:30994962-30995331 GCF_015228065.2 Penaeus monodon
TGTGCGGGGATAGAACTACACGATGATGGACAAGTAAGTAGGGTAACTATGATAAAAAAGCCAAAGGGAGAGAGCAAGAGAGGGGAAGATGGGCGAAAGGAAGGGAAAGGTGATCAGGTTAAAGAGGGATTAAGGATAGTAATTGTGTGAGAAAATAAATACACGAGAGAGAATAATGATGGTAACGTGATGGCATACGACATTCCCCTACTGAACTCCTGTGAAAATAATGATTGCCTAATTTCACACACAACACTTATCAGCAGCAACAGTCTAACGACCACGCCTTAATATAACGCCAGTGACCAGTTCCTCTAACTAATTAACGAGTGTAACAGACACTTCATTAAAACATTCTACATACACGCG
>NC_051405.1:30995353-30995762 GCF_015228065.2 Penaeus monodon
CAGAGATTTTTAAATTCCCAATAAAAACGAGGAATGAAGGAAGGAATTAAAGAAAAGAGTTGACAAATTACAAAAAAAGGAGTAAAAAAGAGACAACAAGGACAACAACAAGAAACGAAAATCAAATACGTTTGTCGGAGGGAAACAAATTGACTTATCGCGCATCTGTCATCCCTGAAACTGGGCCGCCTGAGTGTAGGAATCCTGAAAAAAGGACTTTTCTTCCCTAAAACCCCTTTCCTGGAGGATTCTCACAACCATACATCTTTCTTCTGCTTCCCTTCGCCTACCCTGATCGCTATAGGTATGAGTTGTTCATTAGCGTGGCAGGAATGATGGAAAGATTAGTTGTTAGTAGGGAAGTGTTGCCGTCTCGATGGGTCATTATACCATCATCGGAGTTACAAGA
>NC_051405.1:30995817-30995941 GCF_015228065.2 Penaeus monodon
AACTACGGTTCATTTTCTATGACATTGGATCACTATAATATATGTTGATTTAAGATTACAGGGTCAAACAGGATTCCGAAGCCGGATTATTAGACTGAAAATATGAATGCATGTGAAAGAGTAA
>NC_051405.1:30996195-30996443 GCF_015228065.2 Penaeus monodon
CACCACCATAGCCTTGACCCTAGAACGGAAGACAAAGCATAACAAGTCGGCTTCGTAAAACGGAAATTTGATGAGAATCCCGGGACCTTTTCATTCACAAATTCCTAGCGGTTTATTTTACTCATCTGACTCATACTCTCGTGAATCGCAAGGTGTAGTATGGTGACTCGCCTTTCAGCTCTGTGAATGCCCTGTGTCGCATACTCTTCTTAGGGTGATTTCCTTCTTATTTGCACTGGTACTTTTGC
>NC_051405.1:31000376-31000451 GCF_015228065.2 Penaeus monodon
CGCCACCCTCCTCTTCAACCAAAGAGCGTTGGCGCCGATGAAGAATAAGTCACCCCTCCCTGGCGACGACGCGTA
>NC_051405.1:31000476-31001523 GCF_015228065.2 Penaeus monodon
CTGTATGCGTGCGCGTATGTGTACGTGTGTGCGTGAGTCACTGTTTTGGAGGTCACGGCTACTGAATGAGAATGCGGACGGTCGGGAATATGGGTGACTCACCCACTCGTACGTTCGCCCGGGCCCTTTTGTTTACGGTGCTTCTGTTTCCTCGTTCCGTTGTTTCCTCCTTTCCTCGTTTCGTTGTTTCCTCCTTTCCTCGTTTCGTTGTTTCTTTCTTTTCTCCTTCCGTTGTCTCCTTCTTTTCTCCTTCCGTTGTTTCCTCCTTTCTTCGTTTCGTTGTTTCCTCCTTTCCTCGTTTCATTGTTTCCTCCTTTCCTCCTTCCGTTGTTTCTTCTTTTTCTCCTTCCGTTGTGTCCATCTTTCCTCCTTTTGTTGTTTCCTCCTCTCCTCCTTCCGTTCTTTCCTCCTTTCCTCCTCTCCTTCCGTTCTTTCCTCCTTTCCTCCTCTCCTCCTTCCGTTCTTTCCTCCTTTCTCCTCTCCTCCTTTCCTTCTCCCTTTTTAAATCCTCCCCTTAACTCATGTTTGGTCCTTCTTCTTCCCTCTTTTCACATATTCTTACTTCTTCTCCTTCCTTGCTCTCTCATTCTTGTACTTTTTTCTCCTCTTCTTTCTCACATTTTTACCCCTTATACCTCTTTCTTTTCTTACTGCTTTCCCCTCTTCCTCTCTTCTTTCCCCCCTTTCTTTCCACATCTCTTTCCCTTCCCCCATTCTTACCCCCTCTCCCTCCCTCCCTTCCCCCATTCTTCCCCCTTCCCCCTTCCCCCATTCTTACCCCCTCTCCCTCCCTCCCTTCCATTCTTACCTCCCTTCCCTCATTACCTTTCCTTTTTTCCCCTTCTTCCTCCCTTCCCCCATTACCTTCCTTCCTTTCATTTTTACTTCCTCTTTCTCCTTCATTTCTTCCCCTTCTGTCCTCCTCCCTTCCCCTCTTCTCAACCCTTCTCTCTCCCTACTCTTTACTCCAGCTTTACTCTCCCCTTCTCGCTTCCCATTCGTCCTCTGTCCCTCCCTCCCTCCTGCACTACGCAATTCCTCAACCCC
>NC_051405.1:31002015-31002182 GCF_015228065.2 Penaeus monodon
AAAAAGGATGCAAATGCAGTGGGTGAAGAGATAGGATGGAGAGAGAGAGGGAAAGAGGGAAAGAAAGAGAAAGGGGAAGAGGGAAAGAGGGAGAGAGGGCAAGAGGGAAAGGATGAGAGAGGGAGGGAGAGAGGGAGAGAAGGAGAGAGGGAGAAAGGGAGAGGGGG
>NC_051405.1:31003849-31004080 GCF_015228065.2 Penaeus monodon
TCATATTACAGAACTAGACAAAATAGAGAGTGTGTAGTATGTATGACAAGAGATTTAAAAGGGAAATAGGACGGCAGTGTGAGGCAGAGGTGGAGAACATGTCAAACAGTAAAGTAAAGAAAGATGGAATATGGACAAGGGCACGGCGGTGAGGGAAAAAAAATTTTTGGAGGGGGACGGTGGGGAACCCCCCCCCCCTTTTAACCAAGGTTTTTGGTTAAAAAAAATGTC
>NC_051405.1:31004115-31004331 GCF_015228065.2 Penaeus monodon
CCCAACCCAAAATGTCAAAACACAGGGGCCTTTTTTTCCTTCCTTTTTTTTCCCCCCTCTTTCTTTTTGGGGCCCCTTTCCCCCTTTTTTTTCTTTCTTTCTTTTTTCTTTTTCTTTCTTTTTTTCCTCCTTTTCCCCTTTTTCCCCCCTTTTTTTTCTTTTTCCCCCCCCCCTTTTTTTCCCCCCTTTTTTTTTGGGGCCCCCCCCCGGGGGGGG
>NC_051405.1:31005902-31006357 GCF_015228065.2 Penaeus monodon
AACCCTCTCTTAAACCCCCCCAAAAAAAACCCCCAAAGGAAAAAGGGGAAAAAGAAAAAAGGAAAGGGGGGGGGGAAGAAAGGGGGAAAAAAGGGGGGGGGAAAGGGAAAAAAAAAGAAAAAAGGGGTTTTTTTTTTCTCCCCCTTTTCCTTTTATAAATTAAATCTTTTTTTTTTAAATTTAAATTTTTTATTAAATTTTGTTTGTTTTTTTGTTGTTTTGGTTGTTGGTTTTTATTACAATTGGTTACGGGAAAAAATTGCTGGATAGGTACAAGGGGTTTTGTTGTTTCTTTTCCCTCGTTTTTGTGTAAAGGTTTTTTTAAAAATATTTTTTGCTTTGGGGGTTGGGGGGTTTTTTTTTTTTTTGTGAAAATACCCCGGGCCCGGGAAAAAGGCATGGGGTTTTTAAAAAAAAATTGGGGTTTTTTCGGGGAACGTTATTTTTTTTGGCCG
>NC_051405.1:31006391-31006529 GCF_015228065.2 Penaeus monodon
GGTGGTTGTTTGGTTGTTTGTGGGGTGTTTGGGTTTTTTAAAAAATATTTACAATCTTCCACCCCTTTTTTTCAAAAAAAAAAACCCTTTTTAATTTAGGCCCCCCAGGTTAAAGGGAAAAAGAAGGGTTTTCTTTTT
>NC_051405.1:31006624-31007077 GCF_015228065.2 Penaeus monodon
TTAAATTTTTTCCCCTTTTTTTTGAATAATTTTAAATTTTAATAATAAAAATAAAAAAAAATTTTTTTAAAAAAAAAAAATTATTTTAATAAAAATTTTAAAATGAAGATAAAAATAAGTGGGGAAAAAATTTTTTTTTTTTTTTGATAAAAAAAGAAAAAATTTTAAAAAAATAATATTTGAAAACCAAAAAAAAAAAAAACTCAATGAACCAAATAATAAAAATTTTGTTAAAGTAAAATGTAATAAACCTTGGGGTTTCGGGCGCCAAAAAAAACTTTTTGCCTTATTTAAATTTAAATTTTTTTTTTTTAAAAAAAACCCCCTTTTTCCTTTTTAAAAAACCAGCCTCCCGATCCGGGGTGATTTTTTCTATTTTTCACTTCATTTTTTTTTTTTGAATAAGTCGAGATTATGAAGAAAACGAGAAAAGTGAGAGGAGATGGGGGGAAA
>NC_051405.1:31007146-31007362 GCF_015228065.2 Penaeus monodon
CTAGGAAAAAAACAACTGATATGATAAAAAAAAATCTATTTATTGGAATTCCCTCAGACGAACAAATTTATTGTTATTTGTCACGACTGCGGGTTGCAGATATTAGAGTTATGTTGCAATGTTGCATGGTCGGTGATAGTGGGAGGGGTAGTGTGTGGGGGGGGCGAGGGGAGCAGCGTGGCAAACCGTCCCGTTGCATGATCTTGCAGTTGTAAT
>NC_051405.1:31008202-31008779 GCF_015228065.2 Penaeus monodon
TCGGTTGTTGTTTTCCCTCCCTTCCCGCCCACCCCCTCTCCCTCTACCCCCACCCAGGTCACTCCCCCCACCCCTACCCCCACCCAGGTCACTCCCCCACTCCCCCACCCCCACCCAGGTCACTCCCCCCACTCCCCACTCCTTACCCAGGTCACTCCCCCACCCCCCCTCCCCCTACCCCCACCCCGCCCCTTTTTCTCTCCCTCCAATGCACGTCGACGCCCTTCGGCCCGGCGCCACACGGGAGGCCATTTCGCGGCGCCGGAAGTCCAAGGAATCGAGGGCGTGTCGGCGACGGCGAGGGGGAAATTTCGTATTTCGTGGTGGGGGGGGGTGAGGGGGGGAGAGGGTTGCGTGTGTGACGTCACAGGAGTCGCCTTTGGCACCATTGTCTCTGAGTCTAGATTTTTTTTGCTTTTCTTCTTCTTCTTCAAATTTTTTTTTTATCTTCTGCTTCTTCTTCTCATTCTTCGTTTTCTTCTCCTTCTTTGTCTTCTGCTTCTTCTTCTTCTTCATCTTCTTTATTTACTTGTTCTTCCTTTTTGTCTCTTATTCTTATTTTCTTAAAGCTTTTTAA
>NC_051405.1:31008831-31009201 GCF_015228065.2 Penaeus monodon
ACCTTTCTATTCGCTTTCTTCCCCTCTCCTTCCTCTCTCCCCTCTTTTCTAAACCTCCTTCCTCTGATTTTTTACCCTTTCCTCTCTCTTCCTTTAAGGTTTTCCTCCTTCTCTGCTTTCTCTCTTCCATCTTTTTCCCTTTCCCTCTTTCTTTATTCCATTATTTTCTCTACCTTCTAGTCTTTTTTCTCATTCCTTCTCCTCTCCTTTCCCTAACTCCCTTTCTCCTTTTCCCTTGTGTCTATTCGTTTTTCCATCTTTAGTCTATTCTCTCTATCTCTTTAATTTACGCATCTTTCTTCTTTTATCTTTCCTCTTTTCCTTTCTTTCCCCTCTCCTTTCTCCCCCTTCTTTTCCCTCCCCTTTCTTG
>NC_051405.1:31009280-31010665 GCF_015228065.2 Penaeus monodon
TTTTAATCTTTCGTAGCTTTTGTAACTCCCCTCTTCTCCTCCCCCACCTCCCCTTTTCTAGACCTTCCTATCTATTTTCCTTTCTCTCTCCCCTCTTTTTTTTGATCCCCCCCTCTTCATCTCTCTCTTTTGTTTTCTGTTCTTCCCTTCCGCTTTCCTCTCCTTCTCTTCCCTCTCCTCTCCTCTCCTTCCTTTCCCTCTTCCTCACCTTCTCCTTCTCTCCTCTTTTGTTCCCCTCTCTCTTTCCATCGAGAATGGCATGAGTGAAATGAGGATGATAAATAAGGGGAGATAGGAGAGGAAGGAAAGGAATAGAAGTAGATGGGAGAAATGTGGAGAAAAAATAGAAAGTGTGTGGACGGGGGGGGGGGGTAGGGGAAAGAGAGAAGGAGGTAAGGAAAATAGGAGAAAGGGGGAAAGGAGAGAGCTACAGATGGATTATATAAGAGACGAGGAAGGAAGGGGGACGAGGAGAAGAGGAAACGAGAGAAAGAGTGATGAAGTGGGAGAGGAAGAGGGGAAGAGGAAGGAACAGGAAAAGAAGGGAAGAAGGAAGCAGCTAACCTTCCCACTCCCCAACCCACTCTCTACCTACTCCCCCACCCACTCAACCCACTCCCCCAACCAAACCCATTTCTTTAACTCACTCAACCCACTCTCTACCCACTTCCCCGCCCACCCAACCCACCCAAACCACTCCCCCTCTCAACCCAACCCCCCCAAAACCCACTCCCCTCTCAACCCAACCCACCCAAACCACTCCTCCTCTCAACCCAACCCACCCAAACCACTCCCCCTCTCAACCCAACCCACCCAAACCACTCCTCCTCTCAACCCAACCCACCCAAACCACTCCCCCTCTCAACCCAACCCACCCAAACCACTCCCCCTCTCAACCCAACCCCCCCAAAACCACTCCCCCTCTCACCCAACCCACCCAAACCACTCCTCCTCCAACCCAACCCACCCAAACCACTCCCCCTCCAACCCAACCCACCCAAACCACTCCCCCTCTCAACCCAACCCACCCAAACCACTCCTCCTCTCAACCCAACCCACCCAAACCACTCCTCCTCTCAACCCAACCCACCCAAACACTCCCCCTCTCAACCCAACCCACCCATCGGCATGAAGATTTAATCAAAAGCACGAGACAGATTTCGAGCGGGAAAGGTTAGGAGGGTCCGGATAGATTATTGAAGACGGAGGGGGTTGGCGGTCTTGTCTTCGGGGAGGGGGAGGGGGAGGGGGTAGAGGTAGGAGGGGGACGGGGTAGAGATAGGAGGGGGAGGGGGTAGAGATAGGAGGGGGAGGGGGTAGAGATAGGAGGGGGAGGGGGTAGAGATGGTAGAGGGAGGGGGGGGAAGTCTTGTAGACGCGCGTTC
>NC_051405.1:31011491-31011574 GCF_015228065.2 Penaeus monodon
TTCTATTTGTCCGTTCTTCGACCTTTAAGATTTTAGCCACAAATACATTTCTCCATGTCTTCATGTCTCTCGCTTTCTTATCT
>NC_051405.1:31012098-31012171 GCF_015228065.2 Penaeus monodon
GGAAGGAGATAGGGGAAGGGGTTGGGGGGGGTGCTGGCGGCGAGATGGCGACGGCGTAGTGACTCACCACCAC
>NC_051405.1:31012559-31013180 GCF_015228065.2 Penaeus monodon
GTAGGAAGGAGATAAAAAGGCAAAGAAAAGGGAAAATTTGATAGGTATACGAGAAAAGAAGGGATAGACAGAGGAGAGAAGAAAAGGGAAGAGTAGACGCATAAAGAAAAGAAAGAGAGAGAAAGAGACAGGGATAATCAGAAGGGAGAGAAGAGGAAGAATGAAGATGGTAGAAAGGAAGGACAGCGAGAAAAATGGGGATAGGGAAAGGAAGGAAAAACATAGAAGAAGGGAAACACTGAGAGAGAAAAATGGGGATAGGGAAAGGAAGGAAAAACATAGAAGAGGAAGGGAAAGAGAGAGAGAGAAAAAAAAAAAACAGAGGGAAGAGAAGAAGACAAGGCAAGACGTGAAAATGCAAAAGCACAAAACACACACACCTTCGTTAACACTCTTTAATTTCTTTACGAATCTTACCGTGTTAAATTCCTCTCTTTTCTCTTCTTTCTTTCACTTTTCGTTGATTAATAATTGAGAAAGGAAATTAAACGGACACTGAGAATTAATGATAAGGCGGAAAACAGCAATGGAAATGCGTGGCAATAACTGTAATCTTATTCATGTAAAATAAGCATCAGCTATAATACTCTTGTTTTAAATTGTTAAAAGTCGGTCTTGTGT
>NC_051405.1:31014627-31014735 GCF_015228065.2 Penaeus monodon
TGAAAGAGAGGGATAACCGTTACATTGTATTCGCCTTCGGTTGCCGACGTGCGTTTTGGATCGATAAACTACACAAGCAAAATAGCAGTTCATGACGGAGCTGCAGTA
>NC_051405.1:31015300-31015458 GCF_015228065.2 Penaeus monodon
CGAAACCACGTGCTGCCTCCCCTGCCTCAAGTGGCGTCCAGGAATTGTAGTAAGAATGAGTCGCCTACCGGGGAGGGGGTGGCGGGGGGAGGGGGAAGGGTTGTGTGAGGGGGGGACGTGACTCAGCGTGTTGTCAGAGGTCGCAGACGGTTCGTAAA
>NC_051405.1:31015481-31015643 GCF_015228065.2 Penaeus monodon
CTGAATGAAGAACGCAGAATGGCATAAACTGTTGTCGGTTTGTTCTGAACAGAATGGTATCCCTTTTTTCGTGTGTGTGTATTTTTGTATGTTGCGTGTATATAATCCTACGCGTGATTTTGAGTGTATGCAGCACATGGGATCGCGTGGGTGGATCGGAAA
>NC_051405.1:31015842-31015961 GCF_015228065.2 Penaeus monodon
GTAGTGTAGGCACGCGGTGGGGAGACGTGGCGTGAGGGGAAAAGCAGAGGGGACAGCAGAGCCACGCGGTCACTCATTCCCGTGCCAGAGGGGAGTCAGGTAGTGTTCGATGTTGGGTG
>NC_051405.1:31016238-31017022 GCF_015228065.2 Penaeus monodon
GTTTCTACCATTCATGTTCGCAGTTACGTAGTGTTTATGTGTGTGGTTATGAGCTTATAGACTATTTTCTGTAGATCAGATGGTAATAACATGCTACAAGGAATAATGATCAGCACATACACTCACACGAATGTTTGGGGACTTTAGTATGTGTGTGAACTGAATTACCCATAAAATATTCATAGTTACAGTATAACAATGCCTAACAAAGCCACATAACGTAACCCCCCGCCTGCTATATACGAGAAAGGGCAGATCCACATAATGTAAGCTCCCTGTTATACACTTGAAAAAGCATGAGCATCCACTTCTTAAGACGCACTTTAGTAAGAGTCACCCCGTGCACCGAAAAGCCACCTTGCAATTCCCTTATGAACCCCACAGCTCTCTCCTGACCCTTACAACCTCAAGTCAACGGAGCGTGTGGTGAAGCCGGCGCCTGAATAACTCTACGGGGTATGCACTCCGCATTTCGTTTCGTTCCATAGAACCCCCCCCCCTCCTCCTTCCTCGTAGACACGACTGTGCACTTGGCAACTAGACGCCACGGTTCTAACTTCCTTTCTCCTCTCCCCTCTTTTATAGTTTTTTTTCTTTTTTTGTGTCAATGTATAGTAAATAAAGGTATGGATGAGATATTTGCCTGCAGCGTCATGCAAAGTGAATGAGTTAAGTGAATCAATGGGGAAGGGTTGTGAAGCAGCAATAAATAAATCTGAGGGGTTTGTACACGGTGCAGAGTGTGGTCAGAGAAAATATTAAAGTATAATCATGCAGACACGCG
>NC_051405.1:31017290-31017416 GCF_015228065.2 Penaeus monodon
GAAATAAGGACACGAATAGCCACTCACAGAGGTATGCGGACACCCAAGACAGCTGTTACGCCTCTAATCACAGGCCATATTGTGATCTACGATTATGGCAATTGGCAACTCACACGGCAACGACAC
>NC_051405.1:31017498-31017590 GCF_015228065.2 Penaeus monodon
TGTATGCTGGTGTTCTGTCGTGTGAATACACGAGATGCAGAAGAGGATATGTGAACGTAAGTAAATGTGAGAGAGAGAGAGAAAAAAAAAAA
>NC_051405.1:31018149-31018599 GCF_015228065.2 Penaeus monodon
GAAAAAAGAAAAGTAGAAACAACTACAAATAAAAGTAAATAACGACATATAAATGAAAATAAAGTAAAAAAGTAAACGGAGAAAAAAAATCCCAAAGTAAAGAAAAAATACAGTGAAAAAGGAAGAGGGAGGCAGGAAGAGAAGAAGGGGAAGAAAACGAGGAAATATAAATGAAATGAGGGAGATGCAAAACAAGAGAAAAGAATTAAACAAAAGCGAAAATACCAAAAGAAAAAAAAGAAAGAAAATACGATTAACAAGTAAAAGACAACAAGAGAAACAAAAAGAAAATGAATCAAACAAGAATAACAACAAAATGACGCTAAGAAAACCAGAAAGAGAAAATAATAAAGAAGGAAATACCAAAAAACAAATGACAATCAAGCTATTGACTTCTCGCCTACCCTGTGTTCGTCTGTCAATCACACATTCCAACGAAGCCACACATTC
>NC_051405.1:31019132-31019410 GCF_015228065.2 Penaeus monodon
CATCTTAACCGCCGTCGATGTTGATCTACATAAGTGACCAGTTTCCTGTCAAAAGAAAACCAGAGAGATTAACTAAGTGTAATTAAGTATGCCTTCAGGCTGTAAGGCATCAGTTAGATAAAAATCTTAATCAAGAGAAAAGGCTGATAAAATGAACTGAAGAAGTTATAAAAAGAGGTACTTATACATTATACATATTATATATACACTTAGATAGGTACATAAGCTTATGTGCACGCACGGTATAAACAAATAAAAATTTATGTGGGCACGAATAA
>NC_051405.1:31019454-31019554 GCF_015228065.2 Penaeus monodon
CAGCTGTAATAAAATTAACATACACTTATACAGGCATATAAGTAGGCTAATGCACAGTATCAACACAAGAAAGCCTCTGTTTGCACGAATAAGATCAGGT
>NC_051405.1:31019615-31019759 GCF_015228065.2 Penaeus monodon
TGCGAGCAAATGCCAAGGAGCCGGAGCTTGTTGCATTTCTCTGTTGCAAAAGTTGCAAAGGCTGCGGAAAGCTTGGGATAATCTCTTTCTCTTTACTCTCAAAATTTCCATCTTTGATCTTGCATCTTTTCGCATTTTTTTGTC
>NC_051405.1:31021043-31021128 GCF_015228065.2 Penaeus monodon
TACATACCCGGCGAGAACTCCAGTGTGTCATAACATTTCTTGAAGAACAAATATCAGGAAGAAAAACAGTAATATTATTTTCCTC
>NC_051405.1:31022229-31022332 GCF_015228065.2 Penaeus monodon
TTAGAGAAAATAGTACTACCCCCCCCTGGCGCCTGGGGGGGGGGGGGGGAAGAATCGGAGGGAAATGTGAGAGATAAGCAGAGATAAGACGGGCTGGTGACGC
>NC_051405.1:31022713-31023117 GCF_015228065.2 Penaeus monodon
AACCTACAGACATTTACGCACATTCAAAAATCATAGAGAGGCTTTTATCGCCGCATAATCTCACCTTCGCTACATCCCTTTGCACTGGTTAGGCAGATTGCTCGCCGTTGCAGCCTTTTCACACGTTACATCTGCATGCGCTAGCCAACGGAAAATTGCGCCGGATAAAATATCTCTGTAGATTTTCCCTTTTCCTTCTCAATTTACACTCACGTGCATTGTGCATATTAAACAGCCAGGGAATCTGCACACTAGCAAGGTAGCTAACGTGTCAAATACCATATTCATAGGCTTGATGCGTGAAAATATAAACATGAGAAAAGGCCGGCAGAAGGGTGGGGTAGAGAAATATTATATAAATGAATGATTAATGAATAAGTAAGTAGAGAAGGAGAGGGGATAGG
>NC_051405.1:31024143-31024245 GCF_015228065.2 Penaeus monodon
TCATGCATTGTGATGAAATAATGATACCAAAATAATGACCGACTGAGGGAGAGGGGAAAAAAGGGGAGGAGAAGGTGGGAAGGGGAAAAGATTGATGATAAA
>NC_051405.1:31024506-31025181 GCF_015228065.2 Penaeus monodon
CTTACTATTACATACAAACAAACTACCAGTTATGTTCAAGAGGGGGAAACAAGGGGTAAGGGGGGAGGTAATGGGGGGGGGGAGGAAGTTGCGCGGACATGCAATGTTGCAAGGGGAAATTATACAGACCTGAAATAAGGGGTCTGAATGGGCGTGTATAAATGGGGAAACGAGAAAGGGGTGTGGGAAAGGGGGGTGATGGGAGGGGAGTGAGGGGAGGAGGGTGGGGGGAGGAGAGGAGGGGAGGAGAATGAAGGCAGGAGGATGAGGGGAGGAGGGTGAGGGGGTTATAGAGGGGGTGGGGGAGGGGGTTGGAGAGGGGGTGGGGGAGGGGGTTGGAGAGGGGGTGGGGGAGGGGGTTGGAGAGGGGGTGGGGGAGGCACGAAGTCATCTCAAGGGGGGGGAGAAGGAGAGAGGGGGAGGGGAAGTAAGGATGAGGGGAGGGGAGGAAAGCGAGAAGGGAAAAGGGGTGGGAGAAGGTGAAGGAAGGGGAGAAGGGGAGTAGAAGGGATAGGTAGGGGAATAAAGACAGCAATAGAGAATTAAGAGGGGAAGAGAGGGCAACTAAGGGGTGAGGGGAGAGGGGGGTGGAGGGTTGATAAAGGTAGGTAGCAATATCGTTACACATCACAGTTGCCAATAATTGATGTTATGATCATGTGATAAATAATAGCA
>NC_051405.1:31025253-31025411 GCF_015228065.2 Penaeus monodon
GATACGTAGGGGCGTGAGAAAGATGAAGAAAGGGGTGAAGTTGCCTTTAAGAAAGCGAGATGAGGAGGTGGTGGGCAGTGGCTGGCGGGGGGGAGGGGGGGAGAGGGAAGAGGGGTGGAAGGGGGGAGAGCACTCAGGGATAAATGGAAATACCGTGG
>NC_051405.1:31025521-31025626 GCF_015228065.2 Penaeus monodon
CCTCGACCGCCTCTGAGGGGAAAGTGAAGGAGGAGGCAAACAGGTGAGGCAAGACGACGAGGTATATAGAGGGGAAGGTGTTCGCCAGCGGAGGCAGCCAAGCGA
>NC_051405.1:31027255-31027336 GCF_015228065.2 Penaeus monodon
TTGTTTACTTGGAAAAAAATATTGTTTCATAAATCATTTACAAGTATAATAACAGAGAAAAGAAATGATGTCGAATCCAAG
>NC_051405.1:31027754-31028967 GCF_015228065.2 Penaeus monodon
CAACCGTGTCTACTTCCGTCCAGACTGCAGGGAGCGGCTTTTCATACTTGAACTTCCGGATGTCAGGATGTCCTTATTCATCATCATTAATATCATTAGAATTAATATTCACAGAGCTACCGAATGACGTAATGAAATGAAAAGAAAAAAAAATCACTGTATTCCATCTAGTCTCAGAGAAAGCAAAACTGGCAACTCTCAGTACAGCACTTTGTAGGCCTTCGATTTTCCAAGCCAGTTTTGAGCAAGCGAAAAGTGATTGTAAAGAGGCGTTGAAGACTGCAAATTTCAATGGAAATCATGCATTATCACTGGACTTGAAACATCTGAAGTTCCCATTTTCATGTCTCACAGCCATATATGAAGTTGTCGGTTTCTTAAAGATATGAATTCCTACTTAAGTAATTGCAATGTAGAAAGATTAGGGTGAGAAGTCCCGGAATTTTGCTGACAGATGCTGGTCTTCATTTTGAATTTCATTGCCAAGTTGTCTTTTTCTTTTTCTTTTTTATCCAGGACTACATTTTCCCGCTTCATATGTATGGATAGAGCAGATATCCTTTACAGAGCCAAATAAATCTTGTCCCTGCTGCTAATTCCTTCAGTCCTATTAGCTCTGTTTTTGTTCATAAATTCAAAGATCCACAGGTAGCTTTTTTAGTGTTACTTACAACTAAAGTCTACTTTGGTGGCGAGCTGTCTGCACATATACCTTTCCTATAGCCTCGCACTCCCAAAATGTCACACATACGTGCTGAAAACTGAAGGAGTTGCTATGATTTTGCTATGATATTACTTTACTACTTTCATGTCTTTTATAAAAGGCATAAAAGCATGTCTGGCTCTTCATAGTGCGTGTAATCTCAGGGAAATATCGAACTGGCAACTCACCCGGACTCTGGAGCACTCCTTTTCTCTCTCTCTCTCTTTCCAATCAGCTGACTCTTAATACTTGAATGTTTACGTAAACTATATTGTTTTATCGTTTGAAATTTCTTGCTTTATATTTTTTTCTCCTAAGGGGCGAGTTCCCAGTTTTTTTCCTTTCCTGTGACTGGGCAGAGTACAGTGTTCTGACATACACGGTGGGTAGCAGCTCCGGTGAACAAAGCACCATGTAAATTTCCTTTCCTTTTACACCTGGGGAAAGCTCTCTCTCTCTCTCGGCTCTTAAACTGACCAAGACTGCAATTACTGAAGACAATGATCCGAC
>NC_051405.1:31029029-31029486 GCF_015228065.2 Penaeus monodon
CACATCATTCAAGTGGAAATTGTTTTTTTTTCATGAAGCACGTCTCAGTAGTAAAGACAAGTTTACCAATTAATTTACTAATTTACTGTTTTTTTTCGAGGGCTGGTAAAAATATTTCATTTCTTGGACATTCTCTCTGCTCTCAACGTAAGTCTATCACAAAATCCAATCGCCCCCCCCCCCCCAAGGCATTTTCTCGACCTAATGTTTCCCTTCGGCAAATTCCAAGGCACTCCTCGGCAGCAATTAGTTGTCCTCCCCTGAAGAATTTGCAGAATGAAGCGAGGTCTTCGGAGGTTCTCAAGACCTCAGTTCAACTTGAAGACGAAAGAGCTGTTTATCTTTTTTTTTTTTTTCTGGCGGTGATTTTGGATTCACTTAAAAGGGCCCAGCTTGTTTGATTAAGCAACTGTTTATGATTTCCTGATGAATTTAAATACGCTCACGCGTACGCAAG
>NC_051405.1:31029668-31030296 GCF_015228065.2 Penaeus monodon
CATAAAATCTGTAGAAATAAAAAAAAAAAAACAAATCAGTATTTTTTGTTATTCATATAAGTGTGCATTCGCCTTTTTACATTTCATTGCTCAGTTCTAAACAATAAATTTTTCCCTGCAAACGGACTTTAATAAAGCTTTATGACGTTTATATGAATGCATATTTAATCCAGATTGACTTTCAATCAAAAAAATTAAAAAAAGAATATATACATGATTTTGAAAGTGCTATCCGTCTTATCAAAGATTACGATATTTTGCCAATCTGAATTACTTACACATGTATTATTGATACTTTTGTTATCTCGATGTGTGTTTGCATTCACTATCTATTCTATTTTTCTGTCACACAATTTTCCCTTCAATTTTTTTTCCATTGTGAAATTCCCTTCTTATTCTTTCTCTCCTTTCTTATTTCCCTATTTATCTATCGGTCTTCCTGCTTCCCTGTCTATCTATACGTTTTCTAGTCTTTGCTTCTCTTTCCGAGTGTGTTTTAAAAGGTCAGCTGTTTGCCTTACCGCACGAAATATCACTTATTCATTGCATAATGGCAGTGCTGATCATCGTATGAGATATATGAATGAGAATGAGATTGCTGCTTTGATGTAACACTGCAAATCGTGCT
>NC_051405.1:31031912-31032056 GCF_015228065.2 Penaeus monodon
GCCAATGCTCCGCGTCTTATCTATAATCATCTTTTATATTTCCCTCGAATCCCCCCCTCCATCCCCGACCCCACCGTTTCCCCCAATGTGACTCACTTAAGAGGCACCAGTGGGGACGCTCGCACTATTCCCAACTAATTCCCT
>NC_051405.1:31033273-31033508 GCF_015228065.2 Penaeus monodon
GGCTTTAAAAGCGAGAGAAAACAAGCGTGGCGAGGAAGCATCAGTCAACCGGAAGAAGATTAACCGAGTGACTGCAGTTTTGTGGCCAGACAGCGCCCAGGGATCAGCAGGTGCATGGGCGTGTGGGGGAGGGGAGGAGGAGGGGGAAGGGGAGGAGGAGGTGGGAGGGGAGAAGGAGGGGGAGAGAGGGGGGAGGGTTTGTATAGGGGGTATGGAGGTGTGGAAGGGGGGGGGG
>NC_051405.1:31035347-31035561 GCF_015228065.2 Penaeus monodon
GGCAGTACGTGAACCAAGATGTCCAAAACTTTCGCTTTTTACCGCGTGATTTTTCGCGTTTCTTTCCGCACTATTTTCGCGGCGTAAGCGCACCCCGGATAAGCCTGCATTCCACATGGGTTCCAGCTTACCTGCGCTCGACTTGTGCAGCTGTGGTTTTCTGTGCAAATGCGAGGAGAAAGGCATGCGCTTGCCGAATGGAATTTTTATGACC
>NC_051405.1:31036288-31036509 GCF_015228065.2 Penaeus monodon
TCCTGTCTAGTAATGTCATTCTGAGAATCCTCCATCCCTTACCTCTGTTGCCTCTTAATTTACGCTCTGATTCCACCGTAATATCTCCTCACTACAAGGCATTTTACATATTCTTTCAGGCGGAATACTGTAGATGTTATATTTATGAAAATATTTGCGAGCCTCGTGTGATATTTCCTTTTTTTGTAATTGTAATGAAATATTTTTGTGCAATGTTTGCT
>NC_051405.1:31036701-31037018 GCF_015228065.2 Penaeus monodon
GACAAATTCTATCTGTTACATCGTTTTGTTAATTACATACAGATTCGATTGATCGCATAATCTGAATCAGTTATATACATATTTTTTCAATTGTATTGTTATCGATAAATTGTATCATCAGTCATATACTTTTAATATCAAAGGTACACATCACTTCTATTTTTCTGTTATTTATGTGCTAATTCTAGCAATCATTTCTATCAGTTGTATTTACATTCTAACAACATACAGTGCCGGCTTTAATTAGCAAGGGGCCTGTGATATGCAGGCAGAAACCACACACCTACACTCATACTCACCAAAATCCACCCACCCAC
>NC_051405.1:31037128-31037947 GCF_015228065.2 Penaeus monodon
TCCATGCAAACGTTTTTGAAACTCGTTATGTTCACGCGTATATATTTTTCCCATTTTAACTCCCTATAAAACCAGAGATAAAATGAATACGCTATAGTGTTAAGTGCATTGAATATCAGAGTTAATATTAAAATTAATACTTTCATGAATGATGGTAGTTCATCAATTACTTTATACTCTTTCAGCTTAATAATATGAAATAAACATTCACAGACAACAGAAAGTCCTTTGACTAAAGCCTCGGCATGTATTAATAAATGTATAGATTAACATTATAAGAAGTACAATTCATTACTGAACTGAATAGCACTGGATCACATATTTAACACGATGTAATATCATTAATTACTTGCAACAAAAGTAGAGTAAAAGTTAGAAGTAGGACAAGTGGGGTGAGAGTGACAACAGAGTTAGCTATTCAGGCATTTGTAGCACTATGACAGAGCAGCACAGGTAGTGAACACCCAAGTGGAAGTAACCCAAGTACAACCGGCACCAGTAACAATCGCACCGACACTATAGGCATTAATAACACCCAACACTAACAGCCTCTTTGGGCTCGAGGCGCTTTTAAGGTCCTATTAATATTTTCATTTTCGAAATTTTTAAATTAAAATTTCTACTCAGATTCTTGATAGTTTTTTTTTTCTTCTCTTCGTCTTTCCATAATTTCATCCCGTACGTGTGATTCGATGCGCTATGATATATAAAATAGTCCATAATATTTTATAACACCTGTTGTAGCAATAGCAAGTGTGAGTAGACCAGACAAAATATTTATTAGCAATCGGTGTCTCTAATACGCAGGTCTCAGTTAAC
>NC_051405.1:31037999-31038064 GCF_015228065.2 Penaeus monodon
ATAATTACCTCTTATGCGTTGACTATAATTGACGTGTTGGCTCCTGGCAATAGAGCCTTGGTGTC
>NC_051405.1:31038105-31038488 GCF_015228065.2 Penaeus monodon
TCCTTTGACCCTTTCGCACCTGTAAACAAAAAGTCACACCTTGGGGGAAGCGGGTGTACCTGCGTTTGGCTGTGAATGAATTTTTGTTCGAGAAAACCAGTTTGCTTTGTCCTTTTTTATGAGTATGTGTTTTATCTTAATATATAAAAATTACACCAAGTTGAATGCTAACAGATGCCAGAAGAACAGACAGGCAGACAGGGTTCATAATATTCGTAATATATATTGAAAATGTGGGATCCATAGTAATTTCTGCAAAATCCGAGAAAGAAAATAAATGAAGAAATATATAAAAGAAAGAAAGGGGTAAAAATATAAAGTATGAATGAGACAAATGGAGATAATGAGAATGAAAAAATGCTAGGAAGAAAACACTGAGGATA
>NC_051405.1:31038726-31040099 GCF_015228065.2 Penaeus monodon
ATGTGAAATTAAGAAAAATAACTCACTTTTTTCCAGAAGTGTAGGGGTTTTAGGTTGCTACAGAAAAAGGGACTTAAATGAATAAAGGAATGAGGAAGACATAGAGTTTGAATGAGAGAACAAGAAAATTCTTGTGAAAGGCCATTTATGAAAGAAGCTTGGAAGGGTTTTAGGAGAAATGTCAATGTAACATCAGCATTGTTTTTAGCTTTTTTTTTTCGAAATTCGAACGTCAAATATGTAAATTTCATATGCTGGTTAAATACATCACACAATGCCAAATAGGATGGTGGGATAGAAACAACCTCTCTGTCAAAGGAGAAGTAAGTCGACTCTCCCTCGTTTGCTTGGGGAACACCATTTAGGGTGGTTCCCATATGTTCTTTCCTGTGGGATAGCTGTTAGTAGAAAGAATAATGCACACAATTAGGAGAAAAAAAGAAGAAAAAAACATATTAAAGGTGACTGTGTATATCCTGGCGTACCCCAGTCTCTCTGTCTCATTTGTTTCGTGAAAGGATGCCTGATTTCAACAGTCTGAAATACCGCCAGTTTGTGTAAATTAAGAGACAGAAACTTATCTTTATTATTAGAGGATACTTTTCTAGGCAAGCAAAGCGTTTGTTTTAGGAGTTATAAAGAAGTGCAAAAATAAATAAAAAATATCCGAGCCAATTCGTGTATCTTATAAGAAAGTGGAAATCTAGAAAAAAAGGTTACAGTACAGAGAGAATACAAATAAAAGCCAGGCTCTGTTACTAAGGATTCGTGTTGTGCTGATACTTTACTAATAAGAAAATTGTACTAATAAAAAAAGTTTTCCTTTTTTGTATATAATTTCTTTACAATACATTCCATCTTGCTATCGGTCTTTTATCTCCCCACAGATAGATTTTCCTAAATTACCTTAGTCTACTTACAAAACTTTGGCTATTTGTTGTCTGTAGCGAGAAATTCAACTTCGCTATCGTTATCGTATTTGTGACCCAATAACCTTTCTTCTGTGCAGCTGTTTGTGCCTTGCTCCTGGTATTTTAAAACGCTACATTACACTGCTTCCGGAGAACTTTGCAAGGAAGAAGGTAATTAACATATTATGGTTTGCACATGTGTTTCGTCTACACCAAGTTCTTGCGATTTATGCGGTTCTGTTGCCTGTCTCGGTCTCCTTGTGTTTTCTAGTTCGATTTTCGAAGGAACACAGATATTAGCCCCATGTCGTAAAGCATAGATACTATAAACACAAATGAAACAATACAAAATAATAGATAAGTAGAGAGAGAAAAAGGAAAGACCTCAGCCTGTCTCTGTCTCAGTTGTTTCGTTCAGGAAAGCCTCATTTAACTAGCCTGGGGCCGGATTTACTAACGCAC
>NC_051405.1:31040318-31040398 GCF_015228065.2 Penaeus monodon
TCAATTAATGTGTAAGAGAAACACATTTAGGAAGCATAGTAACAGAAAAACAATATGGCTAATGTAAATAAGGATAGCCT
>NC_051405.1:31040534-31040674 GCF_015228065.2 Penaeus monodon
TTCTCTAGAACACATTATAACATATTCAAGAACAAAAGTTATCAATATATAAATACACCTCTTATTACCCTTATATAATATTATTATGGAAGCAAGGGATTAACTTACTGAAATTATAATGAAAAGAGAGATAGCGCTAG
>NC_051405.1:31040997-31041214 GCF_015228065.2 Penaeus monodon
CAGAATTTATGAGTTTATTGATAAAGGTGGTGAAGATTAATAAAAGCATTTACTGATGAAAGTGACCTATTGTACCTGACTCTAACTAGAAAAAAGAGATTTACTGGCATTAAAGTCATGACTTTCCTTCATTTGCCTTGTTGAACTGAACATCATTTTAGAAATCCTTTTTAATCATCTTTCATGTGATTTTTTCATAAAGAAACCGGTAATAGTA
>NC_051405.1:31041365-31042450 GCF_015228065.2 Penaeus monodon
CGTTTACGAGCGAGTTCAGTAAATCCGACCCGTAGATGACCGCCAGTTTGTTTAGTTTAATTGAAAATTGAAATTCTTTATTATTAGGGAGCTCTTTTTTGTGAACTTTTATCAGTTATAAAAAAGTGCAAAATGAAAGATAAAGTCCGAGAAAATTCGTGTATCTTATGCGACAGTGGAAAAAAAGACTTGTTTCCAGTGCGTAATAAGAAGTCAAATGGGAGTCAAGGCTTTGTCACTAAGGATTCGAAGGCGTGTTGTGCCCAGGATTCGAAACTGTTTATTTGCATTTTTTTTTATGTACCATTTCTAGATTGTGTAAGTATTCAATTAGGCTGACAAATACAATTTTCTACAATCTTTTCCATCCTGCTATCGCTCTTTAACCTCCCTTCATATAGAGTTTCGTGAATTACCTTAGTCTACATTACAAATATTTGTTTTTCTTAGGCCGGAGACTCGCTACTCACACGTGTTACGGCGCCGTAGCTTACGGCCGATCGCTCCTACGAGCCATATACAGCAAGGGACTGTGTATGGCCATATCAGTACAAGTCAAGGCAGAGGGAAGCGGCCCTAGCGGGTTGCGGCGAGCCATAAATTGATTTTTTTTTCGGCCTTAATATAATTACTACATCCTTACAATTTGTTTTGCTCAGATGCAGTGTTATTGGGTGTGCATGAACCGATTGTGGACTACTCAAGGAGGCAGCAAGTGTATTATTCCACTATAACGGTGATTTGCTTTTGTCAATAGGCGTGTATCTTATTGCAATCCAAGTGCTGTATCTGGGGCATTACACTATAGCTAGCATAAGTACTGTCTTCGCGCAAGATGCAATGATTTATTTGCCTTCATTACTGTTATTATGAAAACTTTCAATATCATTATCGTTTGAGGGGGTGAAGATGTAGAGAAAAAAGAGGTACAGATACTTAATCCAAGTATTATCTCTTAAATCGGCAATAGGTAGGAAGTTCAAAGCATGTTAAAATTACCTTTGTAATATTAGCCAACCTCTCGAGATATATTCGTTCCTCATTTCATTGTACTTTTCATTATACATTCCGTTAATTAGGTCAGT
>NC_051405.1:31042504-31043137 GCF_015228065.2 Penaeus monodon
CATACAAAGAGACTTGCATATTTCTTCTGCTTTACTAATTCTAGAAAGCTATTAAAAGTTTTATTATGCCACGGACTGGACACAGCGTTGGGTTCACAAACAACTCAGCTGAGCATTTACGGCTTGTGATTGGTCAAGATTCCCTAGGAGCCCCCTAAAACAGCAGTTGTGATTGGCCACTCAATATTTACGGCGGTGCGAGGTATTACGGCGGGGATACGCAAGGTCTATATAAGTATATATGCTTATATACACCTTGGGGATACGACGTCGGAAAAAAAACGTTTGTTATACGTTCGTGATACGGCGGCTTAACCAGCCTGTGACTTAAATCGCCGCAGGACTGTTAAGGCCTCGAGCGCGCTTTAACTTCAAGACTTTTGAATATCCGGCCCTCTTACAGCTATCGACTTTCCTGGTCTGTCTGTGGCGGGAAATTCATCTTTTATCCCCTGGCCTTTCCTCTGTGCAGCTACGTGTGCCTTGCTCCTGGTATTTTGAGACATTATTTCCAGCAAGTGTTTCGTCTGTACCAAGTTCCTGTGATTTATGCGGTTTTGTTGCTTTGTACCGGTCCCCCTAATCGACCAGTGGTTTGCTTGTATTTGGTGCTGATCAAGGGAAGTCAATAAC
>NC_051405.1:31043158-31043662 GCF_015228065.2 Penaeus monodon
AATCAGCCTTTAAACTTAACATGAACTAAAACAACAAAAACTAGAACTAGAAAAAGAAATATAAACGATGACACAAAGATACAATTTCAGTCGTTTTTATTATCTTTTCCTTCTTTATTTATTATTATTATTACCTTTTGTGTGGGTTTACTACATATACATTACGGCATGGGGTTAATATATGTGCCCTTAGCCTTGATGTTATTAGGAAAAGCTAATTATATCGGTTAAGTTCATGTAAAATACTGCTCTGTAATTAGGGAATGCCTAATTTCCCTAGCCTGAATGACCACCATTTTATTTAATTTAAGGTTAAACATGGAAACTTTATTATCATTAGAGGAGACTTTTCTTGGTAATTAGATCTTTTGTATCACGAGTTATAAGAAATTGGTTTCCAGCGCATAGAGAGAATTCATATGGAAGTCAGGACTGTCACTTGGGATTCGAACGCATGTTGTGCGAAGGATTCGAAACTACTTATTCGTTAAATGTATTGAAAGA
>NC_051405.1:31043764-31043833 GCF_015228065.2 Penaeus monodon
TTCTGTGTGTGTGTGAATGTGAAACTAGAGTGTTTTCAGTGTCTACAGAGAATTCATATGAAAGTCAAG
>NC_051405.1:31045307-31045588 GCF_015228065.2 Penaeus monodon
ATTCTCTAAAGCTCTAATGAAAGTCCTCATTTCCTTAATTGAGTTTACATACGGCAATGCGGTAATGTTAAGCGGTCGCATTTTCCACGGAATCAAAGGTTTTCTCACAGGCAGTAAATGTTATATGAAGAGATTTGCAAAGGCCACATTATCACTTTCATTTTTCATTTGTTGATTTGCTGCTTGAGTTGATCATCACTGCTAAGGTTGGTGTAGTTTTTCCTCTTCAGAAAATAAATTAATGTCATCGACCTTAAATAAAAAAGAAATCGCCAAAGAGG
>NC_051405.1:31046903-31047023 GCF_015228065.2 Penaeus monodon
GAAATTTTCACTTCAATAGCTCTTCATTATGTAGTATTCAACAACATAAATACATTGTACAGTTCTGTATGAAACAAAATTTTCTCTTTCATTCCATCCAAAGATACCAAATGTTTGTGT
>NC_051405.1:31047094-31047300 GCF_015228065.2 Penaeus monodon
AATATATATAGATATATATGTTTGTTTGTTTTTTTGTTATCTTCCTTGCACTTATCTCTACCTCCTGAGCTGTAATACCGTTGGCGAGGAAATTGGAAAGAAACAAGTGTTATTTCTCCTTAACGTCATAACCACAACTCCGTGATTTCCGCAGATTGAATGAAAAGTTACGAGCTAGAAGAATTTGATAATGATAATACTAGTGA
>NC_051405.1:31047349-31047436 GCF_015228065.2 Penaeus monodon
TAAGTAAGAAACCGTAACGTTTTCTTCTTCAAAAGGAGGGTAAACGTTATATTGGTCTTGGATTCAAACGATAAGGACCCCGATTAT
>NC_051405.1:31047723-31047796 GCF_015228065.2 Penaeus monodon
TTGTACACGGGAGAGACGGAGGGGGGGGGGGGCGAATTATAGAATCTGTATATTAAGCGTCACTCAGCGCCTG
>NC_051405.1:31048411-31048608 GCF_015228065.2 Penaeus monodon
AAATCACATATACTTAAATCCAAAACAGGATGTGCGACTCGGATAAAAAAATTTGCACACACTCACCATTGCTCGCGGGAGCTTGCAATCCAGGATATTACAGAAACGCGCTCAGATATACTCGTTTCTCGTTTTATTTCAAAATTTGTCAAGTTCAAAAGCTTTTGCATCACATGGTGTCTCGTGTTAAGCTCGAA
>NC_051405.1:31048659-31048760 GCF_015228065.2 Penaeus monodon
TCCTCGGTGATTTCTCGTTCTTTCGTTTTCTTCTGTTTCTCTGTTATTCTGTTGTTTTTTTCGTTTTTTTTTTGTCGTTCTTCATTTTTCTATTTGTTCAT
>NC_051405.1:31049577-31049784 GCF_015228065.2 Penaeus monodon
TTATGTACCTTGCTCTCCCTCTCTCTTTTTCTCTTTCCTTGTGTTCATGTACATACTGATAAACACATAATATATATAACTCAAAACTGAAGCCACACCTTTTTTAAAATTATTTTCCAGGATGAAAATGTTACGCTCAACCTAACCATTTTCGCTACAGATTAGCACTTTGCCTCATGGGATTGTTAACACCTGTACGCATTGTCT
>NC_051405.1:31049819-31050355 GCF_015228065.2 Penaeus monodon
CGTACTTGGTCAAACGCTGGGTCACCTTTCATTAACGTTTTTAACCGTTTGATTGCGCTGTGACATTTCTGAAAAGCAAAACGCCATTTTTTTTGCACTGTTTGAACGCGATTGATATGACAAGTCTAGCTATCCGTTCCAAAGCATCAAGACTTTTTGCAACGCGGGTGTAATTCTGCAGAATAACACTGACATCGCCTGACATTTTTTTACATTCGCTGACATCGACTAACTTCCACTGATATCGAGTGTTATTTTTTTGACATTCTTTGATATCGACAGGCATTTGTTGACATTCATTGGCATCGACTGGCATTCGCTGACGTCCATTGACATCATCGACTGACATCATCGACTAACATTTTTCTAACATCCATTGGCATCGACAGGCATCTGCCAGCATCCACTCGCATCTACTGAGATTAGCTGACATCTGTTGATATCAGTAGATATCTACTGACATGCACTAACATCAGTTGAACTTCATATTTGTGTGGTAGACTGTGGTTATTTTCCAAACAATATTTATTCTTAAA
>NC_051405.1:31050456-31050671 GCF_015228065.2 Penaeus monodon
AATTAAGATAGATATTCGTTCAAAACAACGAACAGATTGCTTGAACACCGTAGATAATTTTGCCGAGCATTAACAGACGAGAAACAGTTTGAATTAAAACCGATTTTTTTTTAACAAGTTCCAAGAAATAGTCATTAGTCAGACAATATCCAGTTCATCGGTTTATCAATTACGTATTTAAATTAAATTAAAATGCATTCAATATTAGCATTTTG
>NC_051405.1:31050887-31051492 GCF_015228065.2 Penaeus monodon
GACCAGACAATCAAATACCGACACCTCAGTTCGACATTTAATCTGAGCCATTGCAACCTAATGCAATCTATATAAAAAAAAACTACCAAAATAACATGCAATATCTTCAGCCCAGCCAACTGTAGAGTGCCGACCACCTGTTGCAAGCTGAATTACCTGTTGATCGGTAGCTATCTGTTGAATTCCGGCCGCCTGTTGCACCTTCCTCTCTGGCTCAGATATCCTGCCAGATTTCGAAGCATTCACGTGGTTCATAGAAGTGCATTCACGTGGTTCATAGAAGCATTCATTTCGAAGCATTCACGTGGTTCATAGAAGCATTCATTTCGAAGCATTCACGTGGTTCATAGAAGCATTCATTTCGAAGCATTCACGTGGTTCATAGAAGCATTCATTTCGAAGCATTCACGTGGTTCATAGAAGCCTTCATTTCGAAGCATTCACGTGGTTCATAGAAGCCTTCATTTCGAAGTATTCACGTGGTTCATAGAAGCATTCATTTCGAAGCATTCACGTGGTTCATAGAAGCATTCATTTCGAAGCATTCACGTGGTTCACAGAAGCATTCATTTCGAAGCATTCACGTGGTTCATAGAAGTGCCAGG
>NC_051405.1:31051963-31052154 GCF_015228065.2 Penaeus monodon
TTCTCAAAGAATTAAGGTAAAAGTATATATCTAAAATTTTAATTACCAGACGAAAAATAATGTGCATCGTTTTTCAAAAGGATAATATATTATAATGTGAATCTAACAGCGTAGCTTATTACCGCCATCCGTTTAATCCGACGGCAGATTTTAATGTAATAAACCGCATATACCCTTGCCAGTGTGAAACA
>NC_051405.1:31052747-31052960 GCF_015228065.2 Penaeus monodon
CTTTCTTTTATTACGAACTATTACGAACTAATCCGGGAGATCTGCACTTCCTCTTTGTATCACAGCCCCGTCCTTGCGGCTTATGTCAAATGAACAGTTTGAATAAAAATGAGAAAAAAGTCATCATTCGGTTTAATTTTAGTCTTTAATCAACATTTCATCCTCACTTTGAAATGGTAAAGTAAACGATTTAAAGACGTGATAGAATAAAAG
>NC_051405.1:31053015-31053797 GCF_015228065.2 Penaeus monodon
CAATAGGATATATTCCTTGTAAGGTAATCTGTGGGAGGAAAATCTAAGGAAAACATATCACTCTAAGGAAAAATATATATCCCTGAGGAAAATATATCAGCCTAGAGAATCTATATCACACTAGGGAAAATACTATGGCCCTAAGGGAACTATTCCACCCTAAGGGAAATACTTCACCCTAAGGAAATATATCACCCTATAAGGAAAATATAACCCCAAGGAAAATATGTCCCTAACGAAAATATATCACCCCAGGGAATCTATATCACACTATAGAAAATGTAACCACTCTAAGTAAAATATATCACCCTAAGGAAAATATATCAATTAGGGAAATATATCACCCTAAGGGAAATATCTAACCTCGAGGGAAATATATCACCCTAAGGGAAATATTTAACCTTGAGGGAAATATATCATCCTAAGGAAATTGTATCACTAAGGAAAACATCATCTTCAGGGAAATATATAATTAAAGAAGATATATTACTAAGATAAATATATTACTAAATAAAATATTTCTTCCCAAGGAAACTATATCATATTTAACCCCAAGGGAAAATACATCTCCCTAGGAAAACTATAACACACTAAGGGAAATATATCACCCTTATGAAAATATATCGACCTAATATGGATAAGGTATCCCCTAATTCCAGTACAGGGGATGGGGGAGGGGAGGAGGTGGATAAGGGTTGAGGTCCATACCCCTAATTCCAGCACAGGGAATGGGGAGGAGATGGATAAGGAAAAAAGACCTACCATTACTTAATTCCTGAACA
>NC_051405.1:31053834-31054445 GCF_015228065.2 Penaeus monodon
TTTGTGTTAAAGTCTACCCCCCCCCTTAATTCCAGCACAAGGGATGGGGAAGGGGATAAGGGATAAGAACAAACCCCCTAATTCCAGCACAGGGAATGGGGAGGGGATGGATAAGGGTGAAAAGACCTCCCATCACTTAAATCCCGCTCTTCACATCTGCCTGCCACTCATGGCTCTGAATCCGCCAAGAGCCCTGGCACCTGGCACTCTCCGCGCGTGCCACATACCGGCGGACGAGGGGGAGAGGACGGAAGTATTCAAGGAGTTGTGTTTCCCCTCGCGCGCGGCTGACGGAGGGAGAGAGGGAAAGAAGGGAGGGGAATGGAGTGGGGGTAAGGGGAGAGGAGGGGAGGGAGGGAGAAGGGGGAGAAGGAGGGGGGAGATTAATGGGGTATGGGGGGAAGGAGGGTATGAAGGAGGGTGGGATGTAGGGAGGGGAGGGAGTGTAATATGGGGAGGGAAGGAAGAGAGGGAGGGAAAGAAGGGGAAAGGTGTGGGGTTTGGGGAGGAAAGAGAAGGAGGGAAGCAAATGGAAAGATAGAGAGGGAGATGGAAAGAGTGAAAAAAGTGGGATATGGAGAGAGAAACGAGGGACTTGAGACAAAAGAGTA
>NC_051405.1:31054563-31054666 GCF_015228065.2 Penaeus monodon
TGTCGATGATATGAGGTTCGGAGGAAGGAAGTAACTGAGGGCAGATACTTTTTCGAAAGGTGGATTCGTCCGCACAATGCAGTTTTGTTTTTCTTGTGGGTTG
>NC_051405.1:31055051-31055158 GCF_015228065.2 Penaeus monodon
CAGCCACGCGTTGTTTTAGAATTTCACAACAGCTTTCGAGGGGAACAGAATTTTTCCCCCCTTCCCGGGGTAGGTGAATCGGGCGGGCTTTTAACCGGTGGCCGCTT
>NC_051405.1:31055221-31055423 GCF_015228065.2 Penaeus monodon
ACGTACGGAGCGTGGGAATCGGCTTAGCTGTCTCTCCCCTCCCTAACCCCTGGGGGACAGAGAGATGAATTGTGACCCCTCGTCCTTTGTGCCAACACGTACCCGCGCTAACTGGTTTTGACAAGCTGGTTTTCTGAAAGTGTGCGACGCTGTTGCTCCGTACAAAGGCCGGCGGCGTCTCGATCGATTCTCTGCGCTCGGA
>NC_051405.1:31056413-31056867 GCF_015228065.2 Penaeus monodon
CTCCATGCGAACATAACCTCATAATAGCAATGTATTGAGGAGCCCTGCTGTGGCATGTTTATTGGCATCGCCATTATATATTGATAGGAGTATTGCATGAATTATCATATCTCCATGGCGAACCCATCATCATTGGAGATAATATCTAAGCAATGCTATTGAGATCCCGATTGCTGTTGATATATAATATGTATGAGTTTTGATAATATTATTATGACCATCTGCATATATTCACTAGTCTCAGGATTACCCATTCATATAACACCTTCCAGAATGATGCTTTAGATAGACAGCAAAATAGTTTTTATCAGGGTGTTTAGATTTTGACTATTCGTATATCTATAAGATGAAATGACATAATAATGATAATATCATATCATGATTGATTTCCAGCCCTTATATAAATATTTATTTTTAAGGAAGTGTATAGTGTAAATTGAACAGTATATCGACA
>NC_051405.1:31057533-31057893 GCF_015228065.2 Penaeus monodon
CGTTTATGCGTGTACATATACCATACATAAATTTCAAACTATTTACCTATCCATATCTGCATATTCATCCTTACGCACATGCGCCTCACCATCATCACATTTGCACGCCTCCATACATTCAAGCCAGCGACTCGTGTATCCCTCTCCGAACCTCATTTTTCAAAACATTAGTTCCTGTTGCCCTTTCCTCCTCTTCTTTTGTAGGTGTTCCTTCCCCGGGCGTGGGCGAGGAAGCACGGCAAAGTTATGTCCCTCCCTCCTTCGGGCCGACTGCCGGACGCGGAGGGAAGGGTCGCCCTCGAACCGGGAAATAATCCGGGAAAGTTCGTTCTGACGAGGTACTTTGGTTGCTGCTGCCTC
>NC_051405.1:31058094-31058178 GCF_015228065.2 Penaeus monodon
CGAAGAAAAGGAGAGACAAGAGGAAAGAGAGAGAATGGCGGAAAGAGGAGAAGGGATAAAGAGAGGGGGAAGAGGGCGCGCGCT
>NC_051405.1:31058265-31058345 GCF_015228065.2 Penaeus monodon
AGGGAAAGCATTTGTAACAACAATAGCCTCAAGGCGCTTGTGGGTTGAGGAGGACGCGCTGGGGAGACCCCTGGGGACTT
>NC_051405.1:31058706-31059080 GCF_015228065.2 Penaeus monodon
CAGGATCGCGCGTGGGCCGAGCGTATGTTTAGCTTGGCGTGACGTCTCGGTGGTGGGTGTGAAGAGAGATCTAAACAAAGCGTTTAATTGAAGCGAAAGAAGGGCATTGCGTGAGCCCTACGAATGGCGCGGGAGATGCTGGCGAGGATGCTGGCGAGGGAGATGCTGGCGAAGGAGATGCTGGCGAGGATGCTGGCGAGGATGCTGGCGAAGGAGATGCTGGCGAAGGAGATGCTGGCGAGGGAGATGCTGGCGAGGGAGATGCTGGCGAAGGAGATGCTGGCGAGGATGCTGGCGAGGGAGATGCTGGCGAGGATGCTGGTGGGGATGTTGGCGAGGCTCGGGGATGAAGTGGTCATGGCAGGGTGATGCGC
>NC_051405.1:31059474-31059662 GCF_015228065.2 Penaeus monodon
TTAAGGCGCGTTTGATCCCCGCATGCTCCTGGATGCTGCTGCTTCTGCCTCTGTCTCCACCGCCCCGCTCGAGATGAAAGGGTTGCGAGAAGAATGATGCATTAGCGGGAGGTGGCGGAGTGGTTAGGGCGGTCGACAAAGGCGTCGCTTTGACACGCGTTCGAGACTCGCCAGTCGGGATCCCATGA
>NC_051405.1:31059914-31060008 GCF_015228065.2 Penaeus monodon
GAAAGGGAAAGAAAGCATGTACGGAAAAAAGAAGAAGAAAAAGAATGGCAATACTAAAGAAATTTGTAAGTGTAAAAAATAAATGATGCAAACT
>NC_051405.1:31060045-31060139 GCF_015228065.2 Penaeus monodon
ATTTGCGTTTGTGCATTTCCCTTTAATTCACCATCATCGGTGTTTTATTTACCGTCAATCCGGCAGTCCATCGAGGCGTGGGAGGGGATGATAA
>NC_051405.1:31061516-31061726 GCF_015228065.2 Penaeus monodon
TAACCTCTTGCTTCCCTACCTGTTTGCCTTACCTACTCTATACACCAATTACCCCCTCCCCCTTAGCCCTCTCCTCTTACCCTCCCCCCCTGTCTTTCCCTCACCCCCCCCTTTTACCCTACGATCCCCCTGCCCTATTTTTTACCCCCCTAACCCAACACCAAACCTACCCCCCCCCCCCCTTAATTAAGTTAAAGAGATGAAGGTCGA
>NC_051405.1:31062687-31062933 GCF_015228065.2 Penaeus monodon
AATAAAATGATTATTTTAGATAGGATTTCCTATATATATCAGTGCTATTTGGTTACGCAATCTATATGGTTTTATTATTGCATTATCATAATAATCCTAATAGATTTGACTCTAATATCTGATTTATATGCTAATTACTGCATCTGTTATTCTTTTGTGTTTATAGAACCGTCTTTATCCCGGAATGCTAATGCTAATGATGAGGAAATTAATATTCTCTGATATGATACTGAGATCGTGTGAATA
>NC_051405.1:31063089-31063159 GCF_015228065.2 Penaeus monodon
GACTCGAGCCGGTTTCAGCTTCCCATTATGTCGCCATATGGTATCATGGGGGAATTCGGTGCGTGTGTTT
>NC_051405.1:31063374-31063440 GCF_015228065.2 Penaeus monodon
TTTTTATGTTTCCTTTCGTCTACATTATCTTGCACTTCGCTCTTCATCCATCTCCCTACTCTCTTA
>NC_051405.1:31063619-31063813 GCF_015228065.2 Penaeus monodon
CTCTTAAAAAAAAATGTATTTATCCTTCAATTCTCTCTCTTTCTCACCAACTTTTATTCAAATCCTTCTTTCTCCTCTCCATCTTCCCTCCCTCCGTGACGCGCACGTGCGGACGAGGGGGGCTGGGGGGGGGAAGGGACGATGACAGGGGGGGGGAGGGGACGACAAAAGGAGAACATATGGGGTGGTGGGGT
>NC_051405.1:31063850-31064109 GCF_015228065.2 Penaeus monodon
AAACGAGGGGAAAGGAGGGGAAAGGAGGGGCTAAAAGAAGGGGAAAGTGTTCAGGAATTGGCCCACACCCGGAAATGTGTGCTCCATTTTCGAATTAACCTGATGTGCGAATTCTGTCACACATGTTCATTTGCATACACACAAAGAGAGGCATGAAGGCGAGTTTATCCATAGGTATTTTGCATGATTCGTTGACCGTGCATTCAATCGCATTGATAGCTTGTGATGAATATGCCTCCTAATTCCGTATATATATATA
>NC_051405.1:31064297-31064628 GCF_015228065.2 Penaeus monodon
TCAGATTAATAAACACAGTGGCAAACAATCGCTATTACTTTTTTCAAAGACAGTTACATGACACCAACAACCAAAAAAAAATTAAAGTAAAAAAAGAAAGTCCACCATACACCATACAAGTCCACAATACACCATACAAATAAACCATACCTATATAAGTACACCATACAAGTATACTATAACTCATACAAGTCCACCACACACCATACAAGGACACCATAAACCATAGAAGTCCACCACACACCATACAAGTGCTAATTATAACCTCTTAACCGATCTCATTTGACAGTATTTTCGTATATTCATTCCCTACTCAACCGCCGGTCCTGTG
>NC_051405.1:31064661-31065047 GCF_015228065.2 Penaeus monodon
CGACCGATCGGAGAGTTTTACAGAGATAATGCAAGAAAATTATCTTCCCACGTTATTTATAGTGGTTCTGTATGGTGTTTAGTGTACTTGCTACGGTGCATAGTGTGCTTGTATGGTGGATAGTGTTCTTGAAGTGTGTATAGTGCGCTAATATGTTGTTTTCTCTTATAAACTGTTATGTTCGTTGCCACCATACGCAGGGCAAATCAAATCTTGCTTAATTACACGACACACTATCTGTTCCCTTAATTAGGCACCGGGACAGCTGTATTCAGAGCAATTTCGACGTCACTTGGATTAGGGTCATTGTTCGTGCTGTTAATACGCCGTTAGTAAATGCACAGCTGGTCTTGCTGTGCTTTGATTGATTCCATGATCTGGTTTCA
>NC_051405.1:31066414-31066518 GCF_015228065.2 Penaeus monodon
CATTTGTTCATTTTCAGCATGGTAGTGGGGATTATCATAACATACCACGGGATGTCAAAATATATTCTACACTTATCAAACCGTCCGTTTAAGTATTTCACTTT
>NC_051405.1:31066562-31066648 GCF_015228065.2 Penaeus monodon
GAAATTAAATAACGAAACCCCAGGCCTTGGACAGTAGCTTATTCAGAAAATCAGGAAACCCCATTCTCTTACGGAAGGTGAAGTAA
>NC_051405.1:31066699-31067088 GCF_015228065.2 Penaeus monodon
CGCCCTTTCTTCTCTCTCTTTACGCCTTCGTCATTATCTCTCTGTGCTGTAGTCAGTTATATAGTTTTTTCTATGACACCTATTTTGTGTATTCTTTTTGCAGTCGTAATTTGGGGAGATTTGTTTTCAAAATCATATTTCAATGGAATGTTTCTCACCAGGTCTGTAAAACGGAACTGGGAAAGCAACTCGCAGAAATCACCCTTTTTCTCTCTTTGTCCGTTTTGAAAACGTTTTTTCATGTTAGGAAAGCTCAAGATACTTACTAGTTTAACAATCTTTGAAACTTCGGGTACAGCGATGAACGTTTTTATAGTAAATTTGGATTTTTCTCTCTTTTTCGCTTCGGAAGGAAATTGGCGCAGTGACACGTAAAAGGCGATGAAATG
>NC_051405.1:31067147-31067836 GCF_015228065.2 Penaeus monodon
AATAATTAATAATTAGGTGGTTTATTTTTGCCCTCCATTTGATCTTTAATAGTTTCTTATGAGTAGATTATATAATGTATTGTGCAATAAAATTATGTATTTTTTTACTCAGAGATTACTTCCATCATGCATCTCTCTCGCCTGTGGTTGCCCTTCGAGTCCTCGAGATCCTTTAGACGCACGAGGCAAGGATCCCAATCCCTCCTGTGACACGGAGGAGAACACAGCTAACTGTAGCGAGACGAAGGCTGACCTTTCTGCGAAAAGGAAGGTGTAGAAGGCGAAATACAGCGAGGACGCCACGTACGGCTTCCTCGTAATCCGAGGCGACCATCACACCGCGGCCGTGGGCACGCTGGCCTCCTTCGAGGTGAAGTTCGACAAGAGTTTCTTGGTGGCCAACAAGCACGGGCGGGGCGGCCAGTCCCAGAGCCGCTTCTCCAGGCTGGCAGAGGAGAGCCGCCTGAACCACCTGAAGGCGGTGTACGAGCGCATAGAGAGGGCCTTCCTTTCGGAGGTCAAGTCCCCCTGGTCGAAAGGATCGTGGTGACCGGACCGGGCCACCACGAAGAGCCAGTTCGTGGAACATCTCCCTCGCGTGTGGAGTTCGCTGGTGGACCAAGCAGCTGGTGACCACGACCGCTGTGGGCCCCAGCGGACTCGAACAGCTGGTTGGCCAGCTGAAAGAG
>NC_051405.1:31067887-31068099 GCF_015228065.2 Penaeus monodon
GAGGAGAGGACCAAAAAGGCGCACAGTGAGCTGGCGAGAAGGAGAAGAAGCAGGAGATAGAGGAGAGGAAAAACCGAGGGAATGACAAGAACAAGCTCCGAGGGGAGAACAAGTCCAAGAACCACCAATGATTAAGTCCTTCTACTTTGTACACACACAAAAAAAATCTATAAAAATAATGATAAAAAAATCTATAAAAATAATGATAAAAA
>NC_051405.1:31068566-31068802 GCF_015228065.2 Penaeus monodon
AAAAACATCAGGCAGGTATATTTAGGCGTCTCAAATCTTGCTTTGTTGAATCGTTTCAAAAATATATCTTTTAGCATGTATATATCAAAGAGATAAAAAATTCACTTGTTACCATCAAGATCCAACATTTCTCTTTTATCTATCAGGGCTATTGAGCATTTATGATACAGCAGTGAGCGATTATTAGTTATTTAACTAAAGGCAGTCTGGCGAGCATTACGTGGCGCGTAAGGGAT